>NC_056725.1:1455952201-1456167201 GCF_019279795.1 Protopterus annectens | reverse complement strand
CTTCCTAGTCAGGACTTCATCAGACAATCATTAAAATGTTTAATTGATGCTTAAATACAAATTCAATTCAAATTCAGCCAGTAAATATAAAGTACATTTGTGATTTGCATTCTTGTTACTGCCCCCTCATGAATAAATTAAAATCCCAAATAAATTACTTTAAAATAAACTTTGTTCTATCTCCTTTGTTAGTTTTACTTTATTTATAATTAATTTAATAATACATATGTTGGTTATATTATAAAACCTTTTAAAACCTGTTACAACCTATTGAAAAAGTTTATTATTTAAATGTTGAGTGTGCGGTAACAGAAAATTTAATGATTCAGTGTGGTGGATACTTTTGATTCAAGAAAATGAAAAGCATGAAAATTCATGTTTAACTACTGCCATCTGCTGGCCGTTTAAGATATGTCAATCTCTTTCATATTTCTGCAGCTCTTAATTTTAACAAGGGAGTTAAGGAGATGTGGTCATTTAGTTCTGGTATTCTTGTGGCATCAAGTTTGATTTGCCACCATAATTCTTTATAACCTAACCACTCTTCCCATAAACCTCCCCTTAACTCTTTTTTAACCTGTTCAATCACAAAAAACTCAAATTGTGCCCCTTCACATTCCTTTGTATGCCTACTCAGTGCGTTTGTTTCTTTGTTTTTGAGAATTTCATAAGAATGTTCATAAATTCTCCTCCTCAGGGCCCTTTCCGTCTTTCCTACATAGAATGAACCACATAGCTTACACACAGCTAGATAGACTACCCCTTTAGTCCCACAGTTGTGGTAATCGTTGCTCCTAATAATATCATTTCTTCCAACAATGTTGACTTCACTAACATTCATCATAAATCGACATTGATTACACCTATTACATTTATAGCTCCCTTTCCTTTTCTGTCCATCAATAGTCGTTTTTATTTGTTCTTTGTCACTAAATCTCGATTTTGACTCTAATATTTGTTTCATGTTCCACGAATTCTTATAAACTATTTTTGGTGGTAAATTATTTATACTTTTTATGTCTGTTATGGCCGAAAATTTCTCCCACTCTCTTTGGAAAATTTCGCCTATTCTTACATTAGAAGTATTGTATTCTATGATTAAAGCCTTTTCATAATTATCTTTTCCATTACTACTATTACCATTTACATTATCTCTAAAATTAGTGACTATTCAATCTCCTTTAATAGGTTTAAATCTGGTGGCTCTCCCATTTTCCACTTCAATTCTTATTTTCCTAACAAAATCAATGGGATAACCCCTTTCTTCAAACATTTTTTCCAACAAGTCACATTCTTGTCTAAAGTCCGTGTTTGAGCTGGTCATCCTACTACCCCTCACAAATTGTCCTTTGACAATATTCTTTTTACAATGTGAGGGGTGTGCACTGGTGAAATGGAGAAATGAGTTACAGTATGTATCTTTTCTATAAATTTTTGTTTCAAATTCCTTACCATTTTTATATATTTCTACATCCAAATACTGTAATCTCTCTGCAGAAACATTGTAGGTGAATTTTAAAAAGTTTGTAGTACTGTTTAGATACTCAAAAAATTCTTGAAATTTCTCCATACTGTCATTCCAAAATATTACAATATCGTCTAAAAAACGCTGGTATAAGGTCCAACTTGTTTTATATTTGGAATTTAATACAAAATCTTCTTCCCATTTGGCAAGTACTATATTGGCATATGTGGGGGCACATGCCGCCCCCATCGATATGCCCTTGATTTGTTTATAGTACTCTCCATCAAACATAAGAAAATTGTATTTAAGTACTGCTTCGACCAGCCCCAACACCATAACTTTTTCTGAATGTGTTAATTTTTTGTCCCTATACACCATGTCCTCAAACATTTTCAGACCATCTTCATGTGGAATACACGAGAAAAGGTCTATTACATCAATAGTAATAAACTTCAGATTCTCTTGGACCAATTCTGATGTTATACTTCTTAATAAATCCCATGAATCTTTTAATATGCTTGAATTGCCACTACTAATGTGTTTTATCTTTTTATCTACTAATTTCGCCAATGGTAGCGTCTTAGCCCCATCCGCTGAAACAATAGGTCTCAGGGGGGGGGGTCTTCCACATTTTTGTGGATCTTTGGTATCCCGAAAATGATGGGTATTTTGGGTTTGGCCACCTTTAAATAATCAAATGTTTTACCATCTATTGTTGCTTCAGTCAACATATCATGGAGCAAACTGTCTATTCTGTGATAAGCTACATTTATTTCGTTTAATGATACTATATTATATCTAGCTGTGTTATTAAGCAATTCCTTCATCTTACCCTCGTATATGATGTTATCCATCATTACTACCCCTCCCCCCTTATCAGGTTTCATAATTCTTACATCCATTCTCATTTTAAGTTCTTTTAATACTTCATTTTCTTGCTTAGAATGATTGAATTCTAGTGTATTTTCACCATAAATTGATCTAATTTCTTTTTCAAAAATTATTTCAAAATTCCTGATTTGGGGGTGTAGGGGAGGGTTAAATGTACTCCTTCGCTTGGTACACGAGCCCTGAGGAGGTGAATCCTCCTTACTACCTTCTAAGAACATAGTCTCAAAATTGATCTTTCTGAGAAACATTTTCAGATCTAAGATAGTGTTAACCATTTCCCCTCTCCCAGAGGGAATAAACTTGAAACCTTTACTTAGTAGGTCAAAATGCTGTTTTTTGAGCTCAATATTACTAAAATTGTAAATAGAGAAGTTGTTATATGTATATTTAATACCATTGTTGGATACCATATCATAGTTTATTACTTTGTCAGGGGTTGGGTGAGTAACTTCTAAAACCTCCCTCTCCCCCTTCTCCCCCCCATTTTTGAAAATTTTGGTACCTATTCTGTTATTGGTATTCAGTACCTACTTCCCTGTCTAGGGGTGGAAATTCGTTTTCATAGTCAAATTCCATCCACCCTTGATTGTAGTTTACTTTATTACCTGTTTTTACTTTCTCATAATAAGGGGCATTCCAATAGTTGTCAGTTCGTTTGGGTGGTGGTTTTGGGTAACATGTATTGTTTTGATACTCTTCTATGTCTCTCTTAAGTTTATTAACCTTCCTTTCAACTATGTCAGAACATTTTCCATCTATATCCATCTTTATTTTATTATATTTTTCTCTCTCTTCTCTGATTTCAAAAATCAAGTCTCCCTTGATTAATCCATCCAATGTTTCTATTTCTAACTTTAAATCTTCCTGCATTCTATTGTTTTCTTTTATTATTAACTTTAAAATATCCAAACCACACTGATTAAACACTTCCTTTAGTTCATTATGAAATTCTGTCCCAGCTTCAACATTGTTCGGGTACTTACATACCCTTAGTCCCTTAGGGACTATCTTCCTATTCACACACTCATTTAAGTATTCATTTTCAATAGTAAGTGTTTTGAACTTTAACATGAGTCTAGACAGTTTATCAATTTTGCCAGAATACTTCAGTCCATCACAACGATCAGTTCTATTGACAGTGCCAAATTTAATATTGAACGGTTTGTTAAGCCAGTCATTCATTTCTTTTTTCTTCCATAAATCTTGGAAGGAATAATTAACAGTACCTTCGTTTGCCTTGCTGAAGCAAGGCCTGCCAATATCACTCGGGACTGTTATTGGAAGCGATTTTTTGAGTGCCTATTCGTACATTCACTGTGTGCCAAAATCTTTGGTGTGACGTCCGGATCAAAGGATTCACCATTCGGTTCTTCCGTTTCCATTTCTTTTGAAATACTAGCACTCCGATTACGCTTCCTTTTTGGCTTGGTTCCTTGTAACCCTTCGGTTCCCTCACCAGCCGGAAAACGCTCCTCACGTTGATTATTGCAAAACGAATGGCACAATGGGGTAAGAAGGTCGATCAGCTGCGTAAGTTGTCCAATCAGCCTACGCGATTCCCCCATATCTTCTTTGGGAGTTCCGCCTTCCATCTCCTGGTTACAAAAGACAATCCGACCAGATAATTCCAACAAAAAACGACAGTATAACTTGAAAAAGTTAATAAGTATCCAGAAAACAGAAGGAAACTCCAAGAGTTAAAATTAACTCTGTTTATTTTGCCACGAATTACAAACAGCCACGAACAATATGTAGACAGCACATAAACGCTCTTTACAACAATTGCGTTTTCGTCCCTTCCTAGTCAGGACTTCATCAGACAATCATTAAAATGTTTAATTGATGCTTAAATACAAATTCAATTCAAATTCAGCCAATAAATATAAAGTACATTTGTGATTTGCATTCTTGTTACTGCCCCCTCATGAATAAATTAAAATCCCAAATAAATTACTTTAAAATAAACTTTGTTCTATCTCCTTTGTTAATTTTACTTTATTTATAATTAATTTAATAATACATATGTTGGTTATATTATAAAACCTTTTAAAACCTGTTACAACCTATTGAAAAAGTTTATTATTTAAATGTTGAGTGTGCGGTAACAGAAAATTTAATGATTCAGTGTGGTGGATACTTTTGATTCAAGAAAATGAAAAGCATGAAAATTCATGTTTAACTACTGCCATCTGCTGGCCGTTTAAGATATGTCAATCTCTTTCATATTTCTGCAGCTCTTAATTTTAACAAGGGAGTTAAGGAGATGTGGTCATTTAGTCCTGGTATTCTTGTGGCATCAAGTTTGATTTGCCACCATAATTCTTTATAACCTAACCACTCTTCCCATAAACCTCCCCTTAACTCTTTTTAACCTGTTCAATCACAAAAACTCAAATTGTGCCCTTCACATTCCTTTGTATGCCTACTCGCGTTTGTTTCTTTGTTTTGAGAATTTCATAAGAATGTTCATAAATTCTCCTCCTCAGGGCCCTTTCCGTCTTTCCTACATAGAATGAACCACATAGCTTACACACAGCTAGATAGACTACCCCCTTAGTCCCACAGTTATGGTAATCGTTGCTCCTAATAATATCATTTCTTCCAACAATGTTGACTTCACTAACATTCATCATAAATCGACATTGATTACACCTATTACATTTATAGCTCCCTTTCCTTTTCTGTCCATCAATGGTCGTTTTTATTTGTTTTTTGTCACTAAATCTCGATTTTGACTCTAATATTTGTTTCATGTTCCACGAATTCTTATAAACTATTTTTGGTGGTAAATTATTTATACTTTTTATGTCTGTTATGGCCGAAAATTTCTCCCACTCTCTTTGGAAAATTTCGCCTATTCTTACATTAGAAGTATTGTATTCTATGATTAAAGCCTTTTCATAATTATCTTTTCCATTACTACTATTACCATTTACATTATCTCTAAAATTAGTGACTATTCGATCTCCTTTAATAGGTTTAAATCTGGTGGCTCTCCCATTTTCCACTTCAATTCTTATTTTCCTAACAAAATCAATGGGATGACCCCTTTCTTCAAACATTTTTTCCAACAAGTCACATTCTTGTCTAAAGTCCGTGTTTGAGCTGGTCATCCTACTACCCCTCACAAATTGTCCTTTGACAATATTCTTTTTACAATGTGAGGGGTGTGCGCTGGTGAAATGGAGAAATGAGTTACAGTATGTATCTTTTCTATAAACTTTTGTTTCAAATTCCTTACCATTTTTATATATTTCTACATCCAAATACTGTAATCTCTCTGCAGAAACATTGTAGGTGAATTTTAAAAAGTTTGTTGGAAAAAATGTTTGAAGAAAGGGGTTATCCCATTGATTTTGTTAGGAAAATAAGAATTGAAGTGGAAAATGGGAGAGCCACCAGATTTAAACCTATTAAAGGAGATCGAATAGTCACTAATTTTAGAGATAATGTAAATGGTAATAGTAGTAATGGAAAAGATAATTATGAAAAGGCTTTAATCATAGAATACAATACTTCTAATGTAAGAATAGGCGAAATTTTCCAAAGAGAGTGGGAGAAATTTTCGGCCATAACAGACATAAAAAGTATAAATAATTTACCACCAAAATAGTTTATAAGAATTGGAACATGAAACAAATATTAGAGTCAAAATGAGATTTAGTGACAAAACAAATAAAAACGACCATTGATGGACAGAAAAGGAAAGGGAGCTATAAATGTAATAGGTGTAATCAATGTCGATTTATGATGAATGTTAGTGAAGTCAACATTGTTGGAAGAAATGATATTATTAGGAGCAACGATTACCATAACTGTGGGACTAAGGGGGTAGTCTATCTAGCTGTGTGTAAGCTATGTGGTTCATTCTATGTAGGAAAGACGGAAAGGGCCCTGAGGAGGAGAATTTATGAACATTCTTATGAAATTCTCAAAAACAAAGAAACAAACGCACTGAGTAGGCATACAAAGGAATGTGAAGGGGCACAATTTGAGTTTTTTGTGATTGAACAGGTTAAAAAAGAGTTAAGGGGAGGTTTATGGGAAGAGTGGTTAGGTTATAAAGAATTATGGTGGCAAATCAAACTTGATGCCACAAGAATACCAGGACTAAATGACCACATCTCCTTAACTCCCTTGTTAAAATTAAGAGCTGCAGAAATATGAAAGAGATTGACATATCTTAAACGGCCAGCAGATGGCAGTAGTTAAACATGAATTTTCATGCTTTTCATTTTCTTGAATCAAAAGTATCCACCACACTGAATCATTAAATTTTCTGTTACCGCACACTCAACATTTAAATAATAAACTTTTCAATAGGTTGTAACAGGTTTTAAAAGGTTTTATAATATAACCAACATATGTATTATTAAATTAATTATAAATAAAGTAAAATTAACAAAGGAGATAGAACAAAGTTTATTTTAAAGTAATTTATTTGGGATTTTAATTTATTCATGAGGGGGCAGTAACAAGAATGCAAATCACAAATGTACTTTATATTTATTGGCTGAATTTGAATTGAATTTGTATTTAAGCATCAATTAAACATTTTAATGATTGTCTGATGAAGTCCTGACTAGGAAGGGACGAAAACGCAATTGTTGTAAAGAGCGTTTATGTGCTGTCTACATATTGTTCGTGGCTGTTTGTAATTCGTGGCAAAATAAACAGAGTTAATTTTAACTCTTGGAGTTTCCTTCTGTTTTCTGGATACTTATTAACTTTTTCAAGTTATACTGTCGTTTTTTGTTGGAATTATCTGGTCGGATTGTCTTTTGTAACCAGGAGATGGAAGGCGGAACTCCCAAAGAAGATATGGGGGAATCGCGTAGGCTGATTGGACAACTTACGCAGCTGATCGACCTTCTTACCCCATTGTGCCATTCGTTTTGCAATAATCAACGTGAGGAGCGTTTTCCGGCTGGTGAGGGAACCGAAGGGTTACAAGGAACCAAGCCAAAAAGGAAGCGTAATCGGAGTGCTAGTATTTCAAAAGAAATGGAAACGGAAGAACCGAATGGTGAATCCTTTGATCCGGACGTCACACCAAAGATTTTGGCACACAGTGAATGTACGAATAGGCACTCAAAAGGGAAATCGTTTCCAATAACAGCCCCGAGTGATATTGGCAGGCCTTGCTTCAGCAAGGCAAACGAAGGTACTGTTAATTATTCCTTCCAAGATTTATGGAAGAAAAAAGAAATGAATGACTGGCTTAACAAACCGTTCAATATTAAATTTGGCACTGTCAATAGAACTGATCGTTGTGATGGACTGACGTATTCTGGCAAAATTGATAAACTGTCTAGACTCATGTTAAAGTTCAAAACACTTACTATTGAAAATGAATACTTAAATGAGTGTGTGAATAGGAAGATAGTCCCTAAGGGACTAAGGGTATGTAAGTACCCGAACAATGTTGAAGCTGGGACAGAATTTCATAATGAACTAAAGGAAGTGTTTAATCAGTGTGGTTTGGATATTTTAAAGTTAATAATAAAAGAAAACAATAGAATGCAGGAAGATTTAAAGTTAGAAATAGAAACATTGGATGGATTAATCAAGGGAGACTTGATTTTGAAATCAGAGAAGAGAGAGAAAAATATAATAAAATAAAGATGGATATAGATGGAAAATGTTCTGACATAGTTGAAAGGAAGGTTAATAAACTTAAGAGAGACATAGAAGAGTATCAAACAATACATGTTACCCAAAACCACCACCCAAACGAACTGACAACTATTGGAATGCCCTTATTATGAGAAAGTAAAACAGGTAATAAAGTAAACTACAATCAAGGGTGGATGGAATTTGACTATGAAAACGAATTTCCACCCTAGACAGGGAAGTAGGTACTGAATACCAATAACAGAATAGGTACCAAAATTTTCAAAAATGGGGGGGAGAAGGGGGAGAGGGAGGTTTTAGAAGTTACTCACCCAACCCTGACAAAGTAATAAACTATGATATGGTATCCAACAATGGTATTAAATATACATATAACAACTTCTATTTACAATTTTAGTAATATTGAGCTCAAAAAACAGCATTTTGACCTACTAAGTAAAGGTTTCAAGTTTATTCCCTCTGGGAGAGGGGAAATGGTTAACACTATCTTAGATCTGAAAATGTTTCTCAGAAAGATCAATTTTGAGACTATGTTCTTAGAAGGTAGTAAGGAGGATTCACCTCCTCAGGGCTCGTGGTACTCTAAGGAGTACATTTAACCCTCCCTACACCCCAAATCAGAATTTTGAAATAATTTTTGAAAAGAAATTAGATCAATTTATGGTGAAAATACACTAGAATTCAATCATTCTAAGCAAGAAAATGAAGTATTAAAAGAACTTAAAATGAGAATGGATGTAAGAATTATGAAACCTGATAAGGGGGGAGGGGTAGTAATGATGGATAACATCATATTTAGAGGTAAGATGAAGGAATTGCTTAATAACACAGCTAGATATAATATAGTATCATTAAACGAAATAAATGTAGCTTATCACAGAATAGACAGTTTGCTCCATGATATGTTGACTGAAGCAACAATAGATGGTAAAACATTTGATTATTTAAAGGTGGCCAAACCCAAAATACCCATCATTTTCGATACCAAAGATCCACAAAATGTGAAGACCCCCTGAGACTATTGTTTCATGGATGGGGCTAAGACGCTACCATTGGCGAAATTAGTAGATAAAAAGATAAAACACATTAGTAGTGGCAATTCAAGCATATTAAAAGATTCATGGATTTATTAAGAAGTATAACATCAGAATTGGTCCAAGAGAATCTGAAGTTTATTACTATTGATGTAATAGACCTTTTCGTGTATTCCACATGAAGATGGTCTGAAAATGTTTGAGGACATGGTGTATAGGGACAAAAATTAACACATTCAGAAAGTTATGGTGTTGGAAGCAGTACTTAAATACAATTTTCTTATGTTTGATGGAGAGTACTATAAACAAATCAAGGGCATATCGACAGTTCCCCACATATGCCAATATAGTACTGCCAAATGGGAAGAAGATTTTGTATTAAATTCCAAATATAAAACAAGTTGGACCTTATACCAGCGTTTTAGACGATATTGTAATATTTGAATGACAGTATGGAGAAATTTCAAGAATTTTTGAGTATCTAAACAGTACTACAAACTTTTAAAATTCACCTACAATGTTTCTGAGAGATTACAGTATTTGGATGTAGAAAATAAAATGGTAAGGAATTTGAAACAAAATTTATAGAAAAGATACATACTGTAACTCATTTCTCCATTTCACCAGTGCACACCTCACATTGTAAAAAGAATATTGTCAAAGGACAATTGGTGAGGGTAGTAGGATGACCAGCTCAAACACGGACTTTAGACAAGAATGTGACTTGCTGGAAAAATGTTTGAAGAAAGGGTTATCCCATTGATTTTGTTAGGAAAATAAGAATTGAAGTGGAAAATGGAGAGCCACCAGATTTAAACCTATTAAAGGAGATTGAATAGTCACTAATTTTAGAGATAATGTAAATGGTAATAGTAGTAATGGAAAAGATAATTATGAAAAGGCTTTAATCATAGAATACAATACTTCTAATGTAAGAATATAAATTTTCCAAAGAGAGTGGGAGAAATTTTCGCCATAACAGACATAAAAGTATAAATAATTTACCACCAAAAATAGTTTATAAGAATTGTGGAACATGAAACAAATATTAGAGTCAAAATAGATTTAGTGACAAAGAACAAATAAAACGACTATTGATGGACAGAAAAGGAAGGAGCTATAAATGTAATAGGTGTAATCAATGTCGATTTATGATGAATGTTAGTGAAGTCAACATTGTTGGAAGAAATGATATTATTAGAGCAACGATTACCACAACTGTGGGACTAAAGGGTAGTCTATCTAGCTGTGTAAGCTATGTGGTTCATTCTATGTAGGAAAAAGGGCCCTGAGGAGAATTTATGAACATTCTTATGAAATTCTCAAAAACAAAGAAACAAGCACTGAGTAGGCATACAAAGAATGTGAAGGGGCACAATTCTAGTTTTTTGTGATTGAACAGGTTAAAAAAGAGTTAAGGGGAGGTTTATGGGAAGAGTGGTTAGGTTATAAAGAATTATGGTGGCAAATCAAACTTGATGCCACAAGAATACCAGGACTAAATGACCACATCTCCTTAACTCCTTGTTAAAATTAAGAGCTGCAGAAATATGAAAGAGATTGACATATCTTAAACGGCCAGCAGATGGCAGTAGTTAAACATGAATTTTCATGCTTTTCATTTACTTGAATCAAAAGTATCCACCACACTGTTTCATTAAATTTTCTGTTACCGCACACTCAACATGTAAATAATAAACTTTTCTAATAGGTTATAATAGGTTTTAAAAGGTTTTATAATATAACCAACATATGTATTATTAAATTAATTATAAATAAAGTAAAATTAACAAAGGAGATAGAACAAAGTTTATTTTAAAGTAATTTATTTGGGATTTTAATTTATTCATGAGGGGGCAGTAACAAGAATGCAAATCACAAATGTACTTTATATTTATTGGCTGAATTTGAATTGAATTTGGATTTAAGCATCAATTAAACATTTTAATGATTGTCTGATGAAGTCCTGACTAGAAGGACAATTGTTGTAAAGCGTTTATGTGCTGTCTACATATTGTTCGTGGCTGTTTGTAATTCGTGGCAAAATAAACAGAGTTAATTTTAACTCTTGGAGTTTCCTTCTGTTTTCTGGATACTTATTAACTTTTTCAAGATACACTAGGTCATGACACAGTGTGGTCCGATGCCTGTCTGTGGTATGGGACACGTGTGCGTCTGGCCCTAAAGACATGTGAGCCAATAGGGTACCATACACTAGAGCAACATGTAACATCAGATAGAACAGGACCAAGACCAATGGCATCTACCATAGTCTGTGCACAGCCCAAGGTGTGTATGCAGTACAGATACTGTCAACAATCATCATAAGTACACAGGCCCCAGTACTGTACACACAACCACAGAATGCACAAGTTATGTCCTCAGAAACAACTCCTACTATACATAACACGTCTAGCAGTCTGATATCTGACTGGCTTGTTATCAGGTATGATGTCAATAAATAATGGTGTACAGAACATATGCACCTCTTACTGCATGACATTTGTACAAAGGTTGACAGACTTGTGGCTGGAACTGCAAACACTGGTGAAATATTGGCATGTTGCTGTGATAACCTCATACATTTACTGTCGTACCAGGGTTTGTTGTGACATATGTCCTATGAGGGATATGAAGTCAGTAACTCTCATGGCTGTCACCATGTACTGACTGCAATCCTCAGACTATGCTTCTGCAGTTCTAGGATAGGTGATCTGTGAGTAACACAAGAAACATAAGATTCCAAACACTGCCCAGTCTGCAGATAACCCTACAGGTGGGAGTTTCCTCAAACACATAACACTGTCATGACAGGTATTAAATCATATAGACCAGCCATATCCACACACACCCTGTTAAACCAACATTACTCCAAATGCAGAAGAGCAACACTTACATTCTGTAGTCATGTCTGGCATATCCCACTCCTGTCTGCTGGTCTGTTTCCACAGTGTATGTTGTTAGAAGTAAATCCTAATACCATCTGTGATGCTGTTTGCCAAACACCAAATGTAGGTTCTGCTCACAGTGAATGAAAAGGCCCATCACCAACATGATGTTCCTAGATATTGGAGTGTGTTTCCATGCAATTGGCTATGGGAATCTTACCATAGCTGCTCCATATGCAATCAGCTAGAGTGGGACTGCAATTTGTGCAGAGGCCATCAGTTGATCATGAGCATCACTTAAGAAATACAAGCTGCTGCCTAAGCAAAGCAGGTGTACTTCTCCACATCCACCAGAGAGGGAGTGAGAGAGACAGACAGAGACAAAGTAAGTCAGGGAGGGGTGGGAGAGTAAAACCTAATCATGTTTGTGTCCCACACCTACCAGTACGGAGTTTCAAACTACTTACTATGTATTGCTATCACATGTCTATGCAGTTATTGCATGCACCACATAGCTTACATGTTAGGGAGCTGTCCAAAGGTAAATCTGATGGTGAGTGACATCTGCAACAGTGATATAGTAGGTAGGTATGTGTAGTACATATGCCTGTCCACATTAACAGGTGTCAACATCAACACAGCTCTCTCAGGGACTCACACACATTGACACACTTGGCAGAGTCAAGAATAGACTTCCTATCTAGCTAGTTTGCCATAATACAGTAATGCGCAGGTATCACATGCACCATAGGGGATATCCAGATGTTATATGGGCAAAGGGTATGTGAAGGTGTCTGACATCAGACAGCATGCTTCAGTAGGCCAATGGGAGTTGTAGTGAGTGTGAATGTGGTCGAAAGCATCATGCTCCATACACACAGACACAGTGTGCCAGTACTGACATGCATGGATGCATTGCTTCACAGGTGTGTAATTGTTGACTGTGCCAGAAGGCTGTACAAGGCTAGGTGAAGGGTATACCTTGGCATCAGGCCACATGACAATGGTCTCCAGTGTGGCTCAGGGGTGTAGTGTCTGGATTGGCCATCCAGTCACCTGGTTACTATTGTGTGTGGCCAGTGCTGTGCAGTGCTTGCCATGTATGTGTTCTACAGTCCATGACATGGATAGTTTCTCGGATGTGCACACATCCCACATGCATGTTCAGTGACATGTGGAAATGTACCTGAGGTGTCTGGCCCATGTTGTGTACACAGATTGTTATTGTCAGATGTGCCAGTCCTGGCCTTATGTGGTGGGAACTGGTAATGGACACCAGGTTGAACCTGCTCCTACACTGATAGCATGATACAGGTATTCCCTGGTTTTAGTGGCATCTGTCCATACAGGGCATGTGTGTAAGGCATGGTATGTCCCTTGTGGGTCACATTTGATGGCACCACAGTTGTTGTAGGCATCCATTGGGGAACATTGTGAAGGTGCACTGTCTGCAATTATGTGCCTATTGTAATGATGGGACAGGGTGCCATGCCCTCTGTAGTCCACTGCAATCATACCATACTTACTATCTGTGGGCAACATGCAAGGTTCTACCAAGAAAGTGGATGTTGCCTAGGCAAGTGTGTTTGTATATGATACATGGGTTGAGAATGTTCTCTGGGTAATACAAGGGTTGCTTACTTTGACACCAGGCCTTGATGTCACATGTATGGGGTATGGATTGGCACCCCAGCCTCTTGGCTATTTGACATCTGTTATACTTGTAAGGAGGACATTGTGACATATAATATACCCCCCATATAAGACACTTGCAAAACCCACTTCACACAGTTGTAACATACTCACAGCTACCTCCACACAAGATACGAATGACAAACACAAACACAGACATACAGTTGCCATGTCTGTAATTAGAACTCCTACCTAACTAGTTTATCACACTACAGCATTATGCAGTTATAGGATGCACCACAGAGACTAGTGGGCTACTCCTTCCCCAAAGGTGTATGTTAAAGTGAATGACATTAGCAGGCTTGCCAAAGTAGGGTATTTAAATTGTGTTGAGTGTGACTAGCCTACAAAGCATTGCTCCCTGCACAGACAAACACCAACACACACAGTTGCCATTTCTGGTATTAGAACTCCTACCTAAATAGTTTATCAGACTACAGCATTACACAGTTATAGAATGCGTCACAGAGATTACTGGGCTAGTCTTTCCCCAAAGGTGTATTTCAAAGTGAATGACATCAGTAGGCTTGGCAAAGAAGGCCAATGGAGGTTTTATTGACTGTGAATGTCCTCAAAAACATTGCTCCCTACACAGACAGGCACAACCCCCCCACACACACACACACAGTTGCCATGTCTGAGATTAGAACTCCTAGCTATCTAGTTTATCACACTCCAGCATTACACAGTTATAGGATGCGCCACCAAGATTACTGGGCTACTTTTTCCCCAAAGGTGTATGTCAAAGTGAATGACATCAGCAGGCTTGCCAAAGTAGAGCATTTGAATCGGGTGGGTGTGACTAGCCTAAAAAGCATTGCTCCCTACACAGACACAGACACACACACACACACACACACACACACACACACACACACACACACACACACACACACACACACACACTCACACACACACACACACACACACACACACACACACACACACACACACACACACACACACACACACACACACACACAGAGTTCCCATGTTTGGGATTAGAACTCCTACCTAACCAGTTTATCACTCTACAGCATTGCACAGTTATAGGATGCGTCACAGAGATGACTGGGCTACTCCTTCCCCAAAGGTGTATTTCAAGGTGAATGACATCAGCAGGCTTGCCTAAGTAGGGCGTTTGAATTGTAGTGAGAGTGACTAGCTTAAAAAGCATTGATCCCTGCACAGACAAATATACAGACACCCCATTTGGGATTAGAACGCCTACCTATCTAGGATATCATACTACAGCATGATGCAGTTATAGGACATGCCACATAGATTTTTGGGCTATCCCTTCCCCAAAGATGTATTTCACAGTGACTGACATCAGCAGGCTTGCCATAGTAGGGCTATGGGGAGGGCAGTGTGTGTGCATGGGCCATAACCCATTCATCTAGAGGTAGACACACCACACTCAGACACACACAGGTTTATATTCCGCAAGTACGTGTATACAACTGATAGATGACTACTGCCTTGTACAGTCATGTTGCAAAGTTAGCACTAGCACCACAGAGTCTATAATGCTGAGGGATACCAGCGGCTAATTTCTACTGTGAGTGACATTTACACATCATGTGGTTGTAGCCATTTGGCTGTGTGCTGGGCGGGACAGGCCTCATGATGGAAGACTCTTTGTCACTGTCACACACTTCCACACATCTATGTATGTGCACTTTTCGCATACTATAGTGTGTTGTCCATGGATATATTTGTGTATTCATACCCAATGTGTGTGCAAAGCATGACTGGTGCATACTGAGGAGTGTATTCACTAACATCTGCAACTGTCAGATATGTATGGTCCACTGTTGTTTCCAGACATGGGCTTCATTTCTTTAAGTGTGAGAGCATGCCAAGTATGACCTTTCAGTATTTTGTCTGACATTGCCTTCATTTCTCTAAGTGTGGGAGCATGCCCAGTATGCCCTTCTGTATTGAATGTGTTGATCCATTCCAGGTAGATTGTACTCCAGTGCAGACTTTTGTGTTCTACACATGAAGCTAACAAACTGTTTCTGCAGGATATCTGTGGTTCAGTTGGCAATATGGGATCAAACTGGGCAAGGGATAGTGGGTACTGTAGGTAATTGTGTCTGTGCTCCATGGTCCTGGTGGTAGCAGAGATATTCAGACATGTGTAGTATTCTATACTGTAATGTTTTATGTCCTGAAGTGCTGTCAGGTAGACATTTTTGCTCACAGAGATATTCTGGGGAACACAAGGTGAATGCAGCTGTGTCCAGTATTGTGGTCAAATGCCTACATATTCCTGCAAACTAATGCCGTTCTGGAGGGGGAGCTGCAGATACTTACTGCTGGGTCTGTGTAACTGGTTCAGCACATTGGTACAGTGGTGGCAGAGGATCCCATACTTGTACATCCATCAACGTGACAGTATGGCCTTATCTTGCTGTGGCAATACTTCACAGCTATACAGATTCACACAGGTTACCCAGAGTCAGGAGTCATAAGTCAGGACATTACCCCTATTGTGGTGTATGGGTAGGATTGTAGTCACCCATTTTTGTGTTTGCAGCCAGGGATAGTATGTGCACACGGCTGGGTTTCGGACTTTGCACAATCCATGCTGCCCATGCTCCCCCCCATTATTCTATCCTCTTCCATACATTATGCAAACATTCTCTGAAACTTTCTCTGTAGTTATCACCTCATCACTGCAGTGTATTGGTGTTGGTCCACAGTTCATGCAGTGGGACATGGTGGATATGTTACTGTGGTTTGTCCACATGGCCTTGCATATGGGTTCTGTGGACTGTGTTATGTTATTTGGGATTTCATGACATAACATACATTGGCAGTATGGGTGAGATGCAGGCATTTGGCAGAGGGCTGTAGACCATTTGTTAGTCATGCATGCCAGCTGTAGCAGGCCGTTGCATTCTGTCAGTCCTACAGTACTAGACTGCCATACAGTATATTCCCCTGGAGTGACAGGACAGGTGTGCTCGGTGTTCATGCCAATACTTTCTGTCAGTATTGATCAGATGGTGTAGATTATGGTAGGGTGCTGCTTACAGCTAGGGACACACCTGCTTGGGACACCTGCACTGCATACTGCATTCTTTCACTATTGCCATACACAGGTGGGGATCATATTGTACCTATTCCCAACAGCAGGGATAAGACTGGAGAGGTATCTGTGGGTGGTGGTTGGGTGAGCTGGGTGCATGTGTGCTATGAACACTACTTGCATCTGACTCACAGATATTCATGGGGCATTCCACTTATGCTGGCTTGTGCAGGGACATCAGCCATTTCCCAATACATCAGTCCTATCACCTTTGTGATCTGCACATGTTCGGCCAGACGACATAGGTATTACCTACTACAAGCCCAAATAATGTAATGCAAACCTGTATGTACAATTACAAGGGTGTGTCCATTTCATGGTTACACATTATACACTGTCTGTCTAGGGTACTTTCCCCTGTGTACTGCTTGTATATCTGGCCCAACAGTCATGCTATGTCCATCTTTCAGATGGTGACACATTGTACCTCCATACATTTACAATGGCTTACTGCTAAAATGTGTTATACTGTGGACTCTTGTGTTTGGCACTGCAGTTGTGAGAACTTGGCCCTGTCATCAACAGTACTGGGCAATGCCCACCAGGTCAAACCTCACCATACATACATACTTACTGACCACTCTCATGCAATATAAAACACACACCAACCTAACACACGCATACCTGCATATTGTACAAACGCTACAGTCTATCCTGCTACCTTGGCCAACACAGGTCATCTGCGCTCCACTGGTATTATACCTACACATACATTTTACTACATTTCTACATCAGATTGGAGGGGGGCACACCAGACTGTTACTAAATTTCTACATAGGATTGGGGAGCACACCTGACTGTTACTACATTTCTACATAGGATTGGGGGTCACACCTGACACTTGTACACATTTGCTATGACTGTACTGGTATGTCAGGTACTCTATTTCATTCTGTATTCTAACCTATCATGCTGACTAGAGGCATATCAGTGAACTACAGGTCTTAGGTTTGATTGACTTACATATCAGTTTCTGACTTCTTACCCTTCAGAACTAACATCCTACTGCCTGACCTGATGTAGTCTGTCTGTGTAGGCCTGGGGGGTTACCCATAGCCATCATTCAGAGGCCTTAGCACAGCCTTTGTTTGTGTTTGTCTACACCTGTCCTGCTGGCTGAGGCTGTTGTTGGGTATGTGAATCTCACTGACTGGCATGTGTGTGTCATATGGACACACATGTGACCCAGCACATTTCCTGCAGTGGGTTTTGTCACCATGTGTATTACTGGCTACTATGGTGATACCAGTATTTGTTACATGGTGCCACTATAGGTGTCTGCAATCTGCTGGCAGCCCATTCAGCCACCCGATTCCCTTGCATGCTCACATCCATACCATTGATACAAGTAACAACACATACTACACCATTTGGCAATTGGTAAGGAGAGTGACTTACCTTGTGGGTGTGCCAATATTGAGGATAGTGCTGGAGGGCTGCCTATGTCAGATGCACATAGTACACTCCCTATACATGGTTGAGCACAGGTAGTGTCATGTATGGCATCCCTTTTACTGTATATGTGAGTCAGAGAGAGGTGTCATTCCCTAGGTCACTACTGCGTCAGTGTATGTGCTATGCTTTGCCTCTTTGCCAAGGCCAGGGCATACTGGGCACGCCTCCTTCTGCCTACTGGGGCAGGTCAGGTTGTTCCTCCTCTGAGTCACTCTGTGCCTGTGCAGGCCTTGGCAATGGTGGGGGGCTGTGTGGCCCTGACCCGTGCTGTTCCTGCTGCAGCTGTTTCCACAGGATTATATTGTGTAGCATGGCACATACAATGACAATTTGAGTACATGTAGCTGGTGAGTACTGCAAGGCTCTACCGGATGTATCCAGGCACTGGAACCGTGACTTCAGCATCCCAAGCACATGCTTTATTATAATTCTAGTCTGTGCATGTGCCTCATTATGGAGTCCTTGTTCGGGTGTGTGTGCATTTCTGATGGGTGTCATCAGCCATGGCTCCAGTGCGTAACCAGCATCCCCCACTAGGTGACCGTAAGGGATGCCCCCATTGGAAAATCTCTGACAGCTGCATCAGATGACAGATGTGGGAATCGTGATAGCTTCCAGGGCAGCCAGCACACACATTCATTATAATGCCCTGGGCATCGCACACAACCTGGCAGTTGATGGAGGGGAAGCCCTTGTGGTTGATGTAGATACTATCCTGCTCACTGGGTGGTGCTTTGATGCATATGTGCATGCAGTCTATAGCACTCACTACCTCAGAGTATTCTGCTATTTGGAGGAAGAGACGCATATTTCTGGCCAACGCCTCACAGATGTTGGGGAAATATACATGCTCACCAGCATGTGCTGACATGGCATTCAGGAATTGGTGGAGTACCCTGGATGCTGATGCCTGTGAGATCCCCATCATATCCCCAGTTGGCCTTGTGGAAGGTACCTGTGGCTAGTATTCTTAGGACTACACATACCTTGGTATCCACTGGGATGGGTTCCCCTCTGTTAGTTCTATCTGTCAGGCGTGGCTGGCACAGCTCAACAATTTGCTATAGGAGGTCCCTGTCCACCCTATAGTGCTCCACTATCTCCAGCTGATGTAGCCCCTGGTAGGTTACCTTGAGTCTATACACTCTTCTCTGTCTTCCCACTGTGGATTGGTTGACAGCATTCTGATCCTCACCACCCTCAGCCTCTTCCACATGTTGATGTATGACAGCTACTGCAGCCCTTATCATTTTGCTGTTTTTGTTTGTTAAAATTTCCCCACTTGTATACACCGGTGGTGTAGAGTATGTGAGAAAAAACTGAGAGAAAGGTGTTTGCATAGTTTATAGTAGTATTCTGGGCTGGGCTGGTCTGTTGCCTGTGTAATTGGCTGATTCTGATACATTTCAGCTGCCAGCTATGCTAGTTCTCCTTGATTACCATCGTGCTAGTTTTCCCTACTCATTGCCGCACAAACACAGGGCTCAAATGTACACAGAGCTTCTATTTCCTGGTTTACTTTTTTTTTTCCTTTAAAACCTGGCGCAAGGCGGGTGCACCCGCTTAAGCAATGTAAAGAGTGCTAGGCAGCCTTAGACACACACCCTTGCTTAGCTCTGCTAAGCTAAGGGCAAACCCAAGCCACAGGGCTCCAATTCACTTACAGTATGTCCCTATGATGTCAGCTAACTCCTAGGCTTGCACCAAGCTATTTCTGCACTTACACTGTTGGGTGCTGACTAGCATTGAGGGGAAATCTGAGATTTAGTATCATTCCCCTCTTTTGCATAGGATTGCCTGCTGATGCATAGTTACAGGTCCCACACTGAGCCACCCCCTGTGCAACCCTATTCACTGGCCATGTTGTCTTCTGTCTGCCATTGAGTATAATGGTAAAATAGTGATTTTGGTTAGAATGCTTATTTCAGGTTATTTTGTTTTTATTTTTCATCCAATCCCATTTGCTAGCCACTGCCCTACACTTAAACAGCCAAAACTGGCTAAAAAAATAAAAGTTATTATTTTTTTAACTGTTTTCCATGCCAATGGCCATATATTTGGCCATTGGCATGGTTTACATGTTATATACACCCTTTATTAGGAGCTGTCATGGCTCTGTTTTGTAGTTTGCAGAAATGTACTTGGTTACTAACCTAGTACATTTCTACAGATTACACTAGTCCTGCACAGCCGGCTTCCAGCTTCTTGGATCGCAAATTCGCCTCATTTGCATGGTTCTCACCTGCAAATGGGTAATTTGCATACAGGAGCTGCATCCGTGCAGGAATAGTGTAGCTTATTCCTGGATCGCACAGCGGACATATTGCCTCCTGGAGCTCCAGCACTGTTCCTGCTCATCATGCAGGGCTTGCTGAATTTGGGGGACTGTATACATTTTTATTTTAGATGGAATGAGAGTGCTTAACAGAAGTTTGGTGGTTAAATTACACAATATGCCCAAACATCTGCTACATACATTAGAATTAATGCATTTCAATGTAAATCTTTTTCAGTTGCAAGAATGTTAATTATATGGAATTGCATTATGACTCTCAAGAATGTTTGTGAAGATGCAACCTGAAAGTGCGTGAGCAGTTGGGCACTGTCTTTATAACTTATACGTCTGTGTAAATTACCATGATAATCATTGAGTGTGTGTGGTTATCCACTTTTTTTTCATCGCACATAATAATTTGAACTTTTTTACATTTTTAAAATGCTGCTATGGCCAAGAGGCTGTTAAGATGATTTACTGATTCTGAGAAAAACAAAATAATATCCTTGTCACAGTATAGCTCTGATGCCATATGTGACTGGATGTAAAATCATTAGCAATCCAGAAATGTTTACATTTCAAGACACTGTGTGGCTGTTACAGGTATTAGAAATTACATTTTCTACAGCAAAACATCCTGATACCACCACTGACTTACTCCTGTCAGATAAAACACAGGAAGATGTCCTTTTCTGGTCATTATTCCGTGGGATAGGATTACAAGCACGCAGCCTTTACTACATTTGATCTTTACTTTTGTTTTGGGAAGTTTTTGGTTAAACAATTTGTTTTTTAGTATTGTAGAACTCTTTTTCTACCTTCACCCTTTTATACATACATTTTTTGGAATAATTAGTGTGTACTCCTAGCAAGCTGTAATTTTATTATTACTATTTTTTTTAGAAATATATCTATTTTAGAACCAAACAGCACTTTGTTAATAGGGAGGCAGATGCAGCAGGAGAATCTATGGAGCTCAGAGAGAAAGCAGAACATTACATTCCGCCAGATTCTGCAAGCCCTGCATGGCATGCAGGACTAGTGCAGGAGCTCCAGCAGGCAATATGTCTGCCATGCGATCAAGGAATAACCTGTAGGGATGTGCACGAGTGCTCTTGCACTAGTCCTGCATAGACTCAGCTCCTGTATGCAAATTACCCCATTTGAGGAGAAATCCATACAAATGAGGGTGAATTTGCGATCCAGGAAGCTGGAAACCGGCCATGCAGGACTAGTGTAATCCGTAGAAATGTACTCCACCAGTAACAGAGTACATTTCTACAAATTACAAAACGGAGCCATGACAACTCCAAATAAAGGGTGGATATCATGTAAAAAGCATGCCAATGGTCAACTATAAGGCCATTGGCGTGGAAAACATTTGTAAAATTAAAAGAATAAACTTGGCTGTTTAAGCGTAGGGCAGCGGTGCACAAACGGGATCGTGCGGAAAATAAGAATAAAAACATAAAATAAGCATTCTAACCAAAATCACTATTTTGCCATTATACTCAATGGCAGGCAGAAGACAACATGGCCAGTGAATAGTGGTTGCTAAGGGGGAGGCTCAGTGTGGGACATGTAACTATGCATTAGCAGGCAATCCTATGCAAATGATGGGAATGATACTGAATCCCAGGTTTCCCGTGCATACTAGTCAGCATCCAACAGTGTAAGAGCAGAAATAGGTTGGTGCAGGCCTAGAAGTTAGCTGTCATCATGGGGGGGGGGGTGTCAGGCATACTGTAAATGAATTTGAGCCCTGTGGCTTGGGTCTGCTCCTTGCTTAGCAGAGCTAAGCAAGGGGGTGTGTCTGAGACTGCCTAGCACTCTTTACATTGCCTAAGTGAGTGTGCATGCTGCACACTGGGATTTAAAGGGAGAACAAAAGTAAACCAGGAAATAGCAGCTCTGTGCACATTTAAGCACCGTGTTTGCACGGTGCACCACTGGGCTTAAACAGGAAGGCGATGGGAAGGGAAAACAGCAGTAGGAAGGTAATCTAGGAGAACTAGCATAGCTGGAAGTTGAACTGTATCAGAATCAGCCAATTACACAGGCAGCAGACCAGCCCAGCCCAGAACACAACTACAAACTATGCAAACACTTTTCCCTCTGGCTTTTCCCATACTCTACACCACCGGTGTATACAAGCGGGGAAATTTTAACAAACAAAACAACAAAATGATAGGGGCTGCAATAGCTATCATACAACAACATGTGGAAGAGGCTGAAGGTGGTGAGATGTGAATGCTGTTAACCAACCCACAGTGAGGAGAAGGAGAAGAGTGTACAGACCCAGGGTAACCTACCAGGGC
Organism: Protopterus annectens; assembly: GCF_019279795.1. Lineage (NCBI taxonomy): Eukaryota > Metazoa > Chordata > Ceratodontiformes > Protopteridae > Protopterus > Protopterus annectens. Next base: position 1,456,144,449 of record NC_056725.1, on the reverse strand, counting down.
CTACATGAGTTGGAGATAGTTGGGCACTATAGGGTAGACAGGGACCTCTTACAGCAAATTGTTGAGCTGTGCCGGCCACGCCTGACACACAAAACTAACAGAGGGGAACCCATCCCAGTGGATACCAAGGTATGTGTAGTCCTAAAAATACTAGCTACAGGTACCTTCCAAAGGCCAGCTGGGGATATGATGGAGATCTCACAGGCATCAGCATCCAGGGTATTCCACCAGTTCCTGGATGCCATGTCAGCACATGCTGGTGAGCATGTATATTTCCTCAAGACCCGTGAGGTGTTGGCCAGCAATATGCGTTTCTTCCGCCAAATAGCAGAATAGCCTAAGGTGGTGGGTGCTATAGACTGCACCCACATATGCATCAATGCACCACCCGGTGAGCGGGGTAGGGTCTACATCAACCTCAAGGGCTTCCCCTCCATCAACTGCCAGGTCAAGTGTGATGCCCAGGACATAATAATGAATCTGTGTGCTGGCTGCCCTGGAAGCTATCATGATTCCCACATCTGGCATGTGATGCAGCTGTACCAGAGATTTGTCAATGGGGACATCCCTTACGGTCACCTAGTGGGGGATGCTGGTTATGCACTGGAGCTGTGGCTGATGACACCCATCAGAAATGCACACACACCTGAACAAGAACTCCATAATGAGGCACAAGCACAGACCAGAATTATAATAGAGCATGTGTTTGGGATGCTCAAGTCACGCTTCTGGTACCTGGACACATCCAGTGGAGCCTTGCAGTGCTCACCAGCTACATTTACCCAAATTATCATCGTATGTGCCATGCTACACAATATGATCCTGTGGAAACAGCTGCAGCAGGAACAGCACAGGTCAGGGCTACACATCCCCAAACCATTGCCAAGGCCTGCACAGGCACAGAGTGACTGAGAGGAAGAACAACCTGAGCCTGCCCCAGTAGGCAGAAGTAGGTGTGCCCAGTATGCCCTGGCCTTGCAAAGAGGCAACACATAGCACATGCACTGACACAGTAGGGACCCAGGGAATGATACTTCTCTCTGACTCGCACATACAGTAAAAGGGATGCCAAACATGACACTACCTGTGCTCAACCATGTGTAGGGAGTATACTTTGTGCATCCGACATAGGCAGCCCTGCAGCACCACCCTCAATACTGGCACACCCGCAAGGTAAGTCACTCAACCTACCAGTTGCCGAATGGAGTAGTATCTGTTGTTACCTGTATCTATGGTATGGCTGTGAGCATGCAAGGGAATCGGGTGGCTGAATGTTATGCCAGCAGATAGTAGACACCTATAGTGGCACCATGAGATCTGTAACGAATACTGGTGTCACCATAGTAGCCAGTATTACACAGGGTGACAAAACCCACTGCAGGAAATGTGCTGGGCCACATGTGTGTCCATATGACTCACACATATCAGTCAGGGAGGTTCACATACCCAATAACAGTCTCAGCCAGCAGGACAGGTGTAGATAAACACAAACAAAGGTTCTGCTTAGGCATCTGAATGATGTGTAACCCCCCCCCCCCACCAGGCCTACACAGACAGACTACATCAGGTCAGGCAGTGGGATCTTAGTTCTGAAGGGTAGGAAGTCATAAACTAAAATGTAGGTCAATCAAACCTAATACTTGTAGTACATTGATATGCCTCTAGCCAGCATGATAGGTTAGAATACAGAATGAAATGGAGTACCTGGCATACCAATACAGTCATAGCAAATGTGTACAAGTGTCAGGTGTGCCCCCCATCCTATGTAGACATGTAGAAACAGTCAGGTGTGTGGTGTGCTTCCCCCACCCTATGTAGAAATGTAGTAACAGTCAGGTGTGCCCCCAATCCTGTGTAGAAATGTAGAAACAGTCAGGTGTGCCCCCCAATCCTGTGTAGAAATGTAGAAACAGTCAGGTGTGTCCCCCCAATCATATGTAGAAATGTAGTAACAGTCAGATGTACCTCCCCTCTCCTATGTAGACATGTAGAAACAGTTAGGTGTGCCCCTTCCCCCAATCCAGCGTAGAAATGTAGTAACAGTCCGGTGTGCCCCCTCCCAACCTCTGTGTAGAAATGTAGAAACAGACAGGTGTGCCTCCTCCCCCAATCATGCTTAGAAATGTAGTAACAGTTAGGTGTGCCCCCTCCCCCAGTCCAGTGTAGAAATGTAGAAACAGTCAGGTGTGCTCCCCCCATACCTATTTATAAATGTAGTAACGGTCTGGTGTGCCCCCCAATCCGATGTACACACATCATAGCAGTCAGGTGTGCCCCCCACAACCCTATGTAGAAATGTAGTAACATGTATGTGTAGGTATAATACCAGTGGAGCACAGATGCCCAGAGGTGACAAAGGTAGCGAAATAGATTGTAGCATTTGCACAATATACAAGCATGTGTGTGTTAAGTTGGTTTGTGTTTTATATTGTGAGAGAGTGGTCAGTATGTATGCATGTTGAGGTAAGACCTGGTGGCCATTGTCCAGTAATGCTGATGACAGGGCCAAGTCCTCCCAACTGCAGTGCCAAAGACAATTCCCACCAGTATAACACATGCTAGCAGTAAACCATTGTAAATGTATGGTGGTAATATGTGTCACCATCTAAAAGATTGATATGGCATGGCTGTTGGGCTAGATATACAAGCAGTACAAATGGGAAAGTACCCCAGACATACAGTATATATTGTGTAACTGTGAAATAGACACACCCTTGGAATTGTACATACAGGTATGCATCACATTATCTGGTCCTATAGTAGGAGATACTGGAGTTGTCTGCCCGAACACTTGCAGATCACTAAGGAGGAAAGACTGATGTATTGGGAAACAGCTGATGTACCTGCACATGCCAGCATAACTGGAATGCTCCATGCATACCTGTGTGTCAGATGCAAGTAGTGTCCATAGCACACATGCACCCAGCTCACCCAAACACCATCCACAGGTACCTTTCTGGTCGTATCCCTGCTGTGGGGAATGGGTACAATATGACCCCACCTGTATATGGCAATAGTGAAAGAATGCAGCATGTAGTGCAGATGTTCCATGCAGGTGTGTCCCTAGCCATAGGTAGTACCCTGCCAGCATCCACACCAACTGATCAAGACTGATAGAAGGTATTGGCATGAACACCTAGCACACCTACCCTGTCACATCAGGGGAATATATGGTATGGCGGTCTGAGACTGTAGGACTGACAGAATGCAACGGCATGCCACATCTGGCCCGCATCAACACCAAATGGCCCCCAGGCCTCTGCCAAAAGCCTGTGTCTCACATGTACTGCCAATGCATGTTATGGGTTGGACACCCAAATAACAACATAACATACTCCACATAAGCCATATGCAAGGCCATGTGGACAAACCACAGTAACATGTCCATCATGTCCCACTACATAAACTGTGGACCAACATGAAAACACAGTTGTGATAGGGTAATAACCTTAGGGAACGTATCAGAGAATGTATACATAATGTATGGAAGAGGATAGAATAACAGAGGGGGTTTGGAGCATGGGCAGCATGGAATGTGCAAGGTCTGACACAAAGCTGTGTGCACACACTATCCCTGGCTGCAAAAACATAAATGGGTGGCTACATACCTGCCCATAAACCACAATAGGGGTAATGTCCTGATTCATGGCCCCTGCCTCTGGGTAACCTGTGTGAATCTGTACAGCTGTGAGGTATTGCCACACCAAGATAAGGCCATACTGTCATGTCGATGGATGTACAAGTCTAGGATCCTCTGCCAGCACTGTACCAAGGTGCTGAACTGGATACACAGACCCAGCAGCAAGTGTCTGCAGCCCCCCCCCCCCAGAATGGCATAACTTACCATGAATATGTAGGCATCTGCCCACAATACTGGTCACAGATGCAGGTCACTCTTGTCCCCCAAGACATCACTGTGAGCAAGAATGTCCACCTGACAGTACATGAGGACAGAAAACATCACAGAGTATAACAGTACACATGTCTGAATATCTCTACTAACAGCAGTACCATGTAGCTGAAGCAGCACAGACACAATCACCTACAGTGCACACTATCCCCTGCACAGTTTGTCCCCATATTGCCAAATGATCAATGAATACCCTACAGAAAGAGTTTGCTACCTGTAGGTGTACAGCATAAAGGTCTGTACTGGAGTGCAAGCTACCAAGAATCAATCCACACATTCAATACAGAAGGGCATACTGGGCAGGCTCACACTCTTAAACAAATGAAGACCATGTCTGCAAACAACAGTGGCCCATAAATATCTGGCATTTGCAGATGTTTGTGCATACACTCCTCAGTATGCACCTGTCATGCTTTGCACACACAGTGGATAGGAATACAGACATATATCCAAGGACAACACACTATAATAAGCCAAAAGTCGACATACATAGATGTGTGGAAGGGTGTGACTCTGACAAGGAGCCATCCATTATGAGGCCTGTCCTACCCAGCACACAGCAAAATGGTTACAACCACATTAGGTGTAAATGTTACTAACTGTAGACATTATCCACCGGTATCCATCAGCATTACAGACTATGTGGTGCAAGTGCTAGCTGTACAATATGACTGTACAAGGAAGTAGTCATCTAGCAGGTGTATACATGTACCTGTGGAATATAACACTGTGTGTGCTCGCATGTGGTATGTCAACCTCTAGATGAATGGGTTATGGCCCATGCACACACAGTGCCCTCCCCATAACCCTACTATGACAAGCCTGCTGAGGTCATCCACTTTGAAATACACCTTTGGGAAAAGGGTAGCCCAGTAATCTCCGTGGCATGTCCTATAACTGTGTACTGCTGTAGTATGATAAACTAGTTAGGTAGGAATTCTAATCCCAGGCATGGCAACTGTGTGCGTGTGTGCGTGTGTGCGTGTGTGCGTGTGTGCGTGTGTGCGTGTGTGTGTGTGTGTGTGTGTGTGTGTGTGTGTGTGTGTGTGTGTGTGTGTGTTTCTGGGTAGAAAGCAATGCTTTTTAGGCTAGTCACACTCACTACAATTCAAATGCCCTACTTTGGCAAGGCTACTGATGTCATTTAATGTGAAATACACCTTTGGGAAAGCTGTAGCCTGCTAATCTCTGTGTTGTGTCGTATAACTGCATGGAGGGCTTCTCAACATGTAACCTATGTGGCGCATCCAAGAATTTCATAGACATGTGTAGCAATACATAGTCAGTCAGGGGTTTGATAACCTGTACCGGTAGGTGTGTGACACAAGCATGCTTAAGTTTTACTCTCCCACCCCTCCCTGACTTATCTTTGCCTCTCTCACTCCCTTTCTGGTGGATGTGGAGACTTACACCACTTTGCTTAGGCAGCAGCATGTGTATTGTAAGTGATGCTCATAATCAGTTGATGGTCTATGCACGAATTGCAGCCCTCTTAAAGCTGATTGATGTGGAACAGCTGTGGTAACATTCCCATAGCCAATTGCATGGAAACACACTCCAATATCTGGGAACATCATGTTGATGTTGGGCCTTTTCATTCACTGTGAGCAGGACCTAGATCTGTTGTTTGGCAAACAGCATTACAGATGGATTGGGATTTACCTCTAACAGCATACACTGCGGAAACAGGCCAACACACAGGAGCGGGATGTGCCTGACATGACTACAGACTGTAAGTGCTGCTATACTGCATTTGGAGTAATGTTGGTTTAACAGGGTGTGTGTGTGGATATGGCTGTCCTACATGTTTTAATACCTGTCATGTCAGTGCTATGTTTATGAGGAACCCCCCCATCTTTAGGGTCATCTGTAGACTGGGCAGTGTGTGGTGCCTTCCATTTCTTGTGTTACCCACAGAGCAACTACCTGTGCACTGCAGAAGCATAGTGTGAGGACTGCAGTCAGTACACGGTGACAGCCATGAGAGTTACTGACTTCATATCCCTCATAGGACATATGTTGCAACAAACCCTGTTACAACAGTAAATGAATGAGGTTATCACAGCAACATGTCAATATTGTGTTTGCCCCTTCAGCCACAACTCTGTCAACCTTTGTACATATGTCATGCAGTAAGAGGAGCATATGTTCTGTACATCATATTTATTGACATCATATCTGATAACAAGCCAGTGAGATATCAGACTGTTACGCATGTTAAGTATAGCAGGGGTACAGTACTGAGGTCTGTGTACTTATGGTGATTGTTGACAGTGTGTGTATTGCGAATATGTGCCTAGGCATGTGTACAGACTGTGGTAGATGTCATTGTTCTTGGTCCAGTTCTATCTGATGCTACATGCTGCTCCACTGTATGTTACCCTATCAGCTTACATGTTTGCAGGACCAAACACACACATGTCCCATACCACTGACAGGCATGGGATCACACTGTGTAGCAGCCCAGTATATGTAGGGTTAGTGTGTGAGTGGCAAATATGAGGATGGTGTTGATCAGATAGTCCATATACTGTAATATTATGCTAGTTTACCATATCTGGCTGTGGCTGTGTTCACACTGGTTGTGGTTATGCACTTTCACACAAGTGTCTGTTACTCTGTGCTATGACATGCCGGTAGAGCCTGCTATATATGCAGGTACATGTCTATTCCCCCAAAGGAAATGTAGGCCAGTGTTGTGGCAGTCTGCCTGTAGCCTGCACAGTGCTTTGTTACATGCCTAGCAGCTTAGTGTACTTACCCAGTCAGATGTTATGTCCAGATACTTGCCAGATGTACTGCTGCTGGGACACCATAACAGTCATGTATGTCAGACAAAGCAGTGGGATGCTGTACAGATGTACGGCACTAACTAGTGGGAAGTATGTGGCCATGGTACCTCTGTACCAGTGGTTATTATGTGTCAGGACAGACAGGGGTGTGTGAATACATAACCTATGGGGAGAAATGTATACTAGTATTTACGTTATATACCCGGGTTCTTATTACGTTGTCGAACTTCAGCAAGTTGGAATGCTATATGGTGGAAACCATATACTCGAACTTGCTTAGGTTCGAATAATGTAAAAATGATACAACAGTAAATGAACTGTTGCAAGCAGGGGGGCAAAACAGTTAGTTTACTGTTGCATTGTTTATTTTCTTTTTGTCTGTGTTAGAAGTTTTGAAATTTCAAACAGACAAGTTCGATCTTGTCGTGTTTGAAGTTTCAAAACTTTGATCATGTAATATGAACCCAATATACCCATCTACATGACTGTTAACATCCACATTGTCAGGCTTGGTCCACATGTCTTCCACTAAGGTGTTCTGTGTATACCTCTGGACTGACCAGAGTGTGTCAGACTGTCCACATATATTGGCCATATCTCTGCTGTAGTCCACAGGATCATTACTGTGCTAGCAGTGGTACTGTACTATGATGTCCTTAGGATGTTTGTTAGTAGCCAATGGTGCACATGTTGAAAGCAGATGTGACCTCCCACACACAACATGTCTGTGAAGACAATCCCTATTACAGTAGCAATAGTCTACAAATATACCTGCAATACATACCTGACATCCCTTTGCACCAAGAGGTTGGAACTATTGGGGCTGAGGTAGGGCTCCACTCCATGTTCAGGACATATGGTGAACATATATCTATATATAATTATCCATATATCTATATAGATATATACACATAGACATATTGACATACATAGATGGATATGTATATGTACACACACACACACACACACACACACACACACACACACACACACACACACACACACACACACATATATATATATATATATAAACACTCAGATATACACATATACAGAGCAATATATGTCTACACATATACAGACAGAGATACATATGCACATATACATATGGATATCTACGCATATATTGACAGTAACAGGTATATCAGAATAAATATGCATGCACATTTAGTTATAGATATCTACATATATATCCACATAAATAGGCATACCTGTACACATATGATGTGCATATATATATATATATATATATATATATATATATATATATATATATATATATATACATACAAAGAGATGTACACATGGCCATATATACATGTTGCATTATGCAGAGGTGTATACAGACATATGTATGAGTATACATGTGTATGTACATGTAGATATATATATATATATATATATATATATATATATATATATATATATATATATACCTATTATATGTATAGATTCATATTCCTGCCATGTGTAAACCTCACGGTTGTGTATACCCCCAGATATATCTCACTGTATGTATCTGCTATGTGTACATTATGATAAAACAACATATGTGATGCAACAGTCATATTAATAACAAGTACTACACAATTGTGTAAGTAAAGACAATTGGTCAATACTACTCAATATGTGTATTGACAGATATATTGGTAAAACAACAGCTTTCTTCACAGTGGTCATGGTGTAGTGTTTAAGTGCTGTGACTATAGTGTTCAGACTCCTGGGTTCAAGACTTGCAAGGGCTGTTTATTTTGTTGCTGGGCAGAACAAGGGCTGTCAGATAGAGTGGTTAAGGCAGTTTTGACCAGCTTTAAGCAGGTTTCCGTGGGTTTGTGAAGCTAAGCGGTGATAAGATATGGGTAAACATATGGGTGCTTACACAGTGTAGGCTTCACCAGTGTGCAAATCAGCTCAGCTGTTATGTTGCAGCAATGTTGATACTTGCTAAGCATGGCTGAGCCCTGGTAAACAGTTCACACCACCCAGTCTGATAACATAGCAGGGTAATGACATCTGTAATAAGTGTATGTAATGCCATGTACAATACATGTGCCTATGTGCTGTCATTACAGTAGCAAGGGGTGTGAGTGTCATGTGTGGGACACAGACATATATGAGGCCTGTACAGCACTGTTATCTATGTGAATGTGTTACATACATGGGTAGTAGCACAGGGTATGTGCTGTCACACTGGCATGTAGTGTATCATGACAGTACTACTGTTAACAGTGCTTACCCAGGCAAGAGCAGAGTGCTAAATGTAGTACTGACAACAGGCACACCTGCAGGCATAGCTGGACTCTGAGGCCTCCCTGTTGTATCCCTGGTGTGTGAGCTGTGTCACAGTATATAACCCTACTGGTTAATGATCTGACATGTGGAATGCAACTGTAGACAATCGTCTGTACAGCACATGTTAGTGAGGGATTCTGACATGTAATTATGGCATACATATTGTAGTCAAATGTCTATCTGTCAACACACTCATCCTACTGCATAGCAACTTGCAAAGCTGATGACTGTCAGTCCCTTTACAGATGTGCAAATGGCAGGTATCCAGCTGGGATATGTACAGGCAACATAAGCTTGATTAACGCTGACATGTCTGCCCAGCTGTGTAAGAACTGACACATATAGGAGATGACACCATGTACGCACCACATGCCATGTGTACATCCACTATGCTACCACAGTCAACAGAACATGTTTGGGTACAGATCTCCATCACAGACACTAATCATGTGTTGTAATGCATGTTGCATACATGTCAACTTGATCACCTCAGTAGCCATGTGCAGGAGGCACCTAGAGGATTGGCTGATGCATGTAATTCTCACCCTGAGAGTCACCACAGTAGTGTCTGTCGATAGATTTCCTGCTGCCACTTGCCAGGTGGCAGGATACCACTGTGCACACAACCCCTACACAACCCATCTGTCCCTGGACAATAGCTAGGTACACAGCTATAACCACCTGCAGCAATGCACCTCTGTACTTACACATGTATACATGTGCATGACTAAGTATAGCAGTGTCTGTGTGTTAGCACACCTGTACTTGGGAATTCCATGAGGGCCTTCACAATCGTCGCAACACTAATTGCCATAGTCAGTTCTGGCTGCAGCTGTATGGGACATTGCATGTACCCTGTTAAGCTACACGAGCCTTGCAGTATCAGCACAACAGTGTTGTACAAATGGGTTGATAGGCATGGGTTACCTACTGTGTTCTGGCAAGTGTGTGCAAGTGTGAATGTCCATATATATGGAGGGTACATCATTCCGAGGTCACATACTCCTATTACAATTCCCATTGCCATACAATAGTACAGATACTGGTGTTGCTGCCCATAGATGAGGCATGACAATGCAACACCCTACTATGCATGTGACATGTGCATTAGATGCATATCCCTGTAGTATCAGTGTTGGGGTATACTATGGGTTGTATCACAGTTGTGGCCAATGTGTGATGGTGGGTATGGAAGAGTGTCATCATGGGTTTCAGCGAGTACAATATCCACTGGGAGATGTGGATGTTGTGTACACTGTCATTACACCAAGGTACACCGGGTATATGTCCCACATACCACGTTATGGTTACCACTGCCACCATCAACCATACAGGTAACTGATACCACAATCCAGGCCAGTTATGCATGTGCTGTGTGCAGCCTACCTGTAACACAATGGACACACGGTCAAGTTAGTTAGCAATGATAGGCCCTGGTTTCTTGGATGTGTGTCTGCCTGTTATGTGTATGTTAATGTGTATATGAAGGTATGTCACATTATGTATTGTCCATATATACCCATCACTTCCCTCATTAGCATACTATACATGTCTGGGGATGTTCTGCATGTAACATGTAACCTGGGACACACCTCACCCTAAACGCTGTGTAGTGTGTGCAATGTAAGCCACACACTTCAGTATCACTACTAGCCTAGGTAGGGGTCTAGTTCCAGTGTTGCCAAGTAACAGTGTGCGTGTATGTGGATCGGTCTACATCAGGTTGCAGGTTATGTATGCCCCAGCGGGTCACCTGTCCATGTGGCACAGACAATAACCGTTATACTAACCTGTGACATGTGTTCAACTGTACCCCAGATATGTCACAGCCATAATGTCATCACAGTGCCATACCCCATTGTGGAATATGACTGCAGACCATCCTTGTGCTGACACATGTACAAATACAACTCAAATGGATAACATTATAGAGACCACAATCAACATGTGTTACTAACAGCTATAATGCAACATTGCTGGAAGGCTACACTAACAGACATATATGCATTACACTTTACTCCTTACAAGATGTTACACTGCAGTACTGTGGTACACTGTAATAAAGTTATCATGTGCATCAGAACCATAGTAACCTGTCCCTGCATAAATGGTATGGATGACAGGGATGTGGCACAGGTATCATCATATGCACAGAGTGTGTTTATGGTTTGGCAGAGGCCGAGGGTGGGCCATACATTTGACACCATGTGTGTGGGTGAGGGGTGTATCAAGGTGAACTGGGCATGGTGATGTGGTGTGTGTAGGTATGGGGTTGCCCTAGGTGTGTTTGTATAGTGTGTGGGTATGCATGCACACAGTTCTGCCATGTGGCTGCCCTACACAGGCATTTATGGACAGCTGCCGACCAAACCTGGCAGGGTGTGAGTTCACTGTTCACTGCCTCCAGCCACGGACACATGGACTGTGCCTGGTAGGGGTTCCATGGGCACGTGCAGGTGCAGGCCTCAATGTGCTACTCTCACCTGACAATGAAAGATGTCCGCTGGTACCAGGTCCCTCCTGGGACTGGCCAGGACTACGTGCTCAAGGCCTGCTGTGGTGTGGTGTGGACAGCACCCCTCCACAGTGCCAGGACTGGTACTGTCACTATGGGAGTTCCTTGTTGTCCTAGCATTCACGTTGACTGCCAGCTGTTGGCGTTGCTGGTCTAAGTCCACGCGGCTGTCGTCGCACTCCCACCACATGTTCAGGCACAGACAGACCACGGTCGATGAGAGCCATCATCTCATCAGACCATCTATCCATGAACTCAGCTAATGCACGGATGGCACCAGCCAGTTCACGGGCATTGTCACTTGCAGATGTGAGAGCAGCCCTCTGCAGCCTCAGGCCCTGCCTGGTGTAACATTCTATATATGCCTGCACCTCCATGGCAGTCTGAAACAAGCACCTGCTGGCACCAGCTATGTCACCTCTGCATGAGGCATGATGTCCAGTGGCTCTACCACAAGCACCCTGGGGCATCTGCCTATGTGGTGCCCTGCAGAACATCCGGCTATGCCTGCTGTGACTCGACACAATAGGCATGGGATCCACACTTTTCTGTGCACAGCCACCAAATGCCAGCTGTCCCTCCACTATGGCCACTGGTGATGGGGTATGTATAGGCACTGAAACTGTGTGCAGGATTGGGGTGGTTAAAAGGGGGGATGTCAAATAATGGTGCTGTTTCAGCCCCTGGCAATCCCACCTGTGCCTCAACAGTACTATCATCATCTTCGGTGTCTGTATGGACACCAACAACAGATTGCATGCAGGAGACTTCCTGACCCACCTCACCACCTGTGGGGGAAAACAATAAATGCACTTTAAAACCTGTACAGCATTGCCTAACAGAACACACACACACACACACACACACACACACACACACACACACACACACACACACACACACACACACACACACACACAACACCCCAATACCTATGTGTCTGTGACTTTACAGACAGTCCCACGTATATGTCCATGTGTACCCCATCCTGCATCACACTTGGTAACATACACACATTGATACCACTCACGAACATATCAGTCCTCTAAATGCCTACAGAAGTGATCACAACACAAGACTTGTTACTACATTACCTGCCTGACCTGTGTATAGTGGTTTTAGGTGGCCTCACTGCTGTCATTTGGTGTTCACCCTGTGTATGTCCAGACATCATGAGCATGACCCCTATATGTGTGGGTTACTATGTTCACTCCATAATACCACGCACTTGTGTGTCATGTGTATGTATTGCTCAGTACATGCCGGATATGCTGCTCAAACAGCCTGTCACGTGACAACTGTAATATATGGATACACTCCCTGGTGTTGACTAGTACTTCCCCAATGCATCTTTAGTGCTGCATACGTGGGTTGTAGGTGATCTCGCTGCTGAATGTGATATTAAGGTGTACCTGGTGTCTACCTTCCCTCTCAATGCCTGTTCTATGCTACAGACCATATTATACTATAAGCTGTCCTGTGATTACATACATGACAAGTATCCCTGGTGTGTTTTGTGGCAGTCCATGTACATGTACATGTACTGCACGATCCCAAAGGGAGGTACTGCTGTATGATTACCCCGCAATCACACATGTGCATACATTGCCAGCCACACAAACATGCACACATGCACACACATCCTACATGCATCAATCTCCCTCCACTTTACCAGACTGACCCTACAGACCACACACACACACACACACACACACACACACACACACACACACACACACACACACACACACACTCACACACACACACACACACACACACACACACACACACACACACACACACACACACACACACACACACAAAGGTGAGGTTGCACAATGATAGTACACACAGTCCTCCTATTACCCATCTGTCAGCATGCATAACATATGGTACCCAACAGCATGCAGTGCAGCTATAGTCAATCCATGCTAGCAACAGTATACATGTGTGTGATGCATGTGCTGTGAGAATAGGTGATGCCCCTTCCCCTGGATACCATTGCACCCTTGTACACAGTATTGCTGTGCACCTGTTCTGTACCCTGCCATGTACTGTGCACCACACTTCACAGGTGTACAGCCCATTGCTGAATGTGTACTACTTTGTCAGTTATGTCAGCTTTAATACTCACAGCCCCTATGTTTTCCAGCAACACATACCTAGGATGATATGTGGACAGATGTCATTTGTGAATGCCTGATGTCTGATTTGCAGCTCTCAACATCAGCAGACCATGTATGACCAATCCAGTATTCTTACACTGACAACCATCAGAGCATACCTTGGCTATGGGGGCTGTACACACCCTTATTGATATGATGCACCCATCCTTGATCTGCCATGGGACCACATCACCGCATATCTTAACAGTGCATGAGCCCAATATGTGACATATGTCCTGTGCTTTCACATGCAGTGTCTACGGAATATGTTAGGTGTGCAGATGCTGACCACGATGCATACACATTGTGTGGGCATATGTGTGCATGCCTTATCATGATGGTTCGTTGCACCTCTTGTTGTGTGTACTACAACAGTCACTACTCCTGGCAGGGGTATACCAGCATGAACCATGTGCATTTGTCAGTGTATGTTCAGTCTGCCCTACACATGTCCCCCTAATCTGCATGATTGCAAGGTCTACTCATGTGCACATCCCATGGTGTTCACTCACTGCCTTCTCTATTGCTGCGGGGGTAGGGTTACATCTGTCACAGGTCTTGCACCTATGTGCAGATACAGACATTCTTAGCATCCTTAGGATCCCTTCTGCAATGCACTGGTGTGTCATGCTGACACCCCCCCTCCTTCAGCCTTTTTGCAGATGCAGGACAAGTAAGCCCTTCACATGTATGTCACATTGCATTGTCCCATACCTGAACACTACATGTTATAGCCTAGTCCCAGCTGATAATGTGGACCACTGTAATGCCTTATGCCATAGTGTATCTCTGCAGCAGTTGCCATTGTCCTACAGGCATATACACTGGTGTTGCACTGTATATGATTGTTGTTCCATACATGTCCCTACTGTAGGCCATGTCTCCCACCATTATGTTACTCCCTGTGGACACATTCTGCAATGACAGGATGTTAGTTATCATGCAGGTGTCTGACATGTCCTCCCAATACCCCATCATGGTCACCCCTGTGGTGCCATGCATTTCACAGCAACAATACATGCACATGTGCAGCATGCATTCTGAGTAGGTGTGTTAGATGCGTGCATGGAATATACCATTGCAATTACATGCTCGGTGTATTGGCAAGCATCTACATAAACCATACTCACCAGCTACAGGCTGCTGCCTTGGTGGTATCCCAGAGGGACCTACATAAGAGGGTGAGAGATGCAAAGTCAGTGGCCACACCTGTGGCATTGCTGCAGGATGGGTGCAGTATTACAATGCATCAACAGTACATTTACACAATAATACCACATATGGACATCTGTTTATCACTACTATGCAGCAACAAAATATATATATGAAATGTCAGATATGTATGATCTACCTGTACCGATGCAGATGTATACACAACAGTAGTCTACGGGTGTGCCCTGTAGCCTTATCTGCACGCTCCTTGGCCGGTGTGTGGGTGGCACCTACCTCCACAAAGGTGTCCTGCGGTTGCTGGTTGGCCAGACGGGCAGGTGCCACAAGGCTGGCAAGGAGGACCTCCACACATGTCGGGGGGCTGAATGGCATGGCCCCCTCCTGTGGTGTGGTGATCCCCCAGGACTGCAGCAGCACACCAATGGGCATTGAGAAGCAGGTCAGAACAATGATGCCGGACCTGCTCATAACTGCATTTGTGCAGTCCATCATCATTGACCCTGTGGACTAGGTTATTCCATGGGGCAGTCCGTTCCTGTTGATTATGGGCAGCCCAGCCAAACAAGGTTGCATAGTGTTGTATGAGTTCATTCAGCAAGATTTCATTTTCAGCTGCTGTGTAGGCTGGCAGCCTTCCATGAGACATCGTGCCTGAAAGACATAAAGATGGACACAGGTGTGAGCAAGTCATACAGAAAGGTTACCACAGTTCTTAATACACATCACTGTCATCCCCCCACCATATCAGTGACAACAAACTGTACACACAACTCAATAGGTATGGCTATACCATACCTACCAGTGGGGCAGATATTGTACTGTACCACTCTTTGTACAATGTGTTTGTAGCCATGTTCCCTGTGTGGACACTATAATTGCTGGCCTGTTACAGTATTCATCTACATGCCATTGTCAAGGCCACAATGGTTCCATATATGCCTGTGCTATGCTTACTATGTGTGTGTGGCACATCTGACATTCTGTGGTATTGCGGTTATCTATGCATGCTGTTGGACATGTTCTGGGATTGTGTAGACTATTACTACTGACATATGTTCTATAACAGTGACACAATAGCATGTATATGTACTATTGGCCAGCAGAACTCTCTCTCCAAACTCATCTGCCCATATTACCAGGTCACATCACATGTGTGACCCACCCTGGGGCCTCCTCATGTACTGGTCCAGCAATACCATCAGGTGGAACCAACCCAGGGGATGTTGTCCCCCCCAGAGGCACACACAGACATGTTCCTGTCCCCCTGAGGTCAGGTCCAGGGTCTGTTCCATAATGGGCTCCACAGACACATGTGGGATGTGCTGCATCACCTTGAGGCATCCCATACACATTCACAGGGTCCACATGCTCCTCCTGCTCAGCCTCCAGGCCAGGCACCTTCGAGACATGGACTGCTGTTATGAGTAGCAGAGGATGGAAGACATATTACCATTGTGTCCATAATGGGGCCCATGGGGCATCCACATCACAGACCACAACACAACCATCCAGGGTGTTTACCCACCACATGTGTCACTTACCACCCCTGTAGGCTGTCCTCTTTATCTACCAACCCTGACTACCTCCACAACTATACCTGCCATACTTCCCCATATTCCCTTTCCATACTTCACAGACAAGGGCAATGTGGTCTCAACAAGGGGTTCACATGTGACATACCCATCCATGTTGCACACACTGACAGCTGTAGATATCTGTGTGTATTGCTACGTGAGCTGTTTCGTCACACATAGCATGCAGCACTATGGTAGCAATATAGGGGACAAGCATTTACATATGTATATGCTTGTGTGTGTGTTTGTATATATGTAGACATGTGCATATAGGTGTATATCTATATATGTGTAGATATATGTAATGTATATATGTGCTCATATATATGTCTACATATGGATATCTGTATATTTGTGGGCATATATATATATATATATATATATATATATATATATATATATATATATATATATATATATATATATATACACACACACACACACATATATATGTAAATATATGCATATCTACATATCTATATGTGGGGTATAT
The DNA here is from genome assembly GCF_019279795.1 of Protopterus annectens. Lineage (NCBI taxonomy): Eukaryota > Metazoa > Chordata > Ceratodontiformes > Protopteridae > Protopterus > Protopterus annectens. Next base: position 1,456,127,535 of record NC_056725.1, on the reverse strand, counting down.
TCAGACATCAGGTCCACAATCTCACAACACCTTCCTGCACAGCTCCACTGTTCTACCTTGCTACAACACAGACAGATGTCATATATGGACACAGCCTGGCATTAGGGGGGTATATGTAGGGCCAGATTGCAGGTAACCCTAATACACATTTATAGCATTCCTGCATGCTGCAATACAGGTTAACTTGAGTATCCTGCAAGAAGTGGGCTGTGGAACCCATGTGTCCATCATAATGGCATTACTTCCACCACCAGCTATTGGCCACCAAATATACATACTTCCCATTACACAACACACACTATGACGGCTTACATCTTATCAGTCAGTGCTGCTCTGCACGGTTGATGGTTATGGTTCACTACCCACAGGGACAGACTCTATTGTCCTTAGTAGTTGTTCAGCTGGACATCATTACAACAACAACACCTGAAGGCACATAAAAATCATTCCACATAATCTATCTCATTATTATGGACCAAGTACTACGGTCAATTGCATACATGTATACTTCACATACCTGTTCTGGGAATGCAGACTCTTCTGGATGGTTTTTTTTTTTCTGTGCCTTATACACACATACTCTCTCTTTCACTCTCAGTCGCTCTCCAGTAAATGAAATGAGCTGCTTTGCAAAGATTGCAGCATGGAATTTGTAGCTGATGCACATGATCATGTGATGGCCTCTGCACCAATCAGTGTCCTCCACTTGCTACCTGCATGCAGCATGCTGTGTACTTCTTCCAATTACCACTGTCATGGCAACCAACTACTATAAATCCCTACATCTTATGGGTGTGGTCCCTTTACCTATCCTGTATGATGGATATTCTTCCTGTGTGTGGGCAGCAGTGTTAAGGACAGCAGGTAGCAATATCTCTTAAAGGCGAACCTGCACACTCAGGCCAGCTACATATTTGTAGGAGGTTCAAAAACTACAGACAGAGTGTGAGTAGTGTTGTTGTATGCATTGTATAGCACCAGTGTTACAGGGTTTGTGTGTACATACTAGTTTAACTTGGAATGCAGTCTGTCTGCATAGCTCTCAACTGTGGGCCTATCTTCTTGATGGCCAGAGGTGTGCCTATTATGTTTTGTCTGTCCACCACACAGGTCTAGTGTCAGATATATCACTGGCAGTGTCTGTGTTGAGTGCTATCAGTACATGGTTACATCCATTTCTGTTTCTAACTTCATATTCCTGACTAAGGGTATGTTGCAGACTATCCTGTAACACCAGCGACTTGCTTAGTGTATGCCAACAATTGTACACATATGGGCCTGTGTTCCAGCCTCTGTCCTCCACCTACATACCAGGCTTTGTACATATAACATGCTGTCAGGGGTTATTATGTAGTGGGCTGTGAGCATGCCATGATGCCATTCCTGCCATCAGTCCACTGCTGTTGTGTCCCCCACACATACTGTGGGGTTGGGTCCATTTATGTGTGGGCTTCACTTACACAATACATGTGTGCCCTTATGCACTCCAGAGGCCAGTGTATGTAACAGTGGTATATGGCCCTATATTATTGAGTCTAGGGGGGGAATGAACCATAACTAACCTAGGCTGTTACAACATGTGGGGGTATCAGGGGTAAGCTGCCTTAAGATATCTGGATGTACATTACCATACAATTCACCTTGGGTAAATGCAGGCCTACTGCCTCCTGCTATACAGACTATTCTGTTTGTTAGTGTGATTGTGATGGTGTCAGTTATGCCTTATTATGTAACAGATACATCCCTTTGGGTCAGCTGAGGTATTTACCCCCTAGGGATTGTGCACAGAGTGTAGATAGAGGCTGCTGGAATATACATCTGCCTTACTTACTGTTGATTGTTTAGTATACTGTGGCCCAGTCTGTCTTTACTATTGTACTACTTGAAAGCCTCGGCCTGGACAGCAACATATGTAAACCTTTCCAGACTACTGTATTAGCATAACTGTTTCAAAGTTGCATTACTCTGTTTATATGGATGTCGGTGTCTAAACAGCTATATGACATTGCATATACAACTGTAATAGTACACAAATAAAGCTTTCCCATGTATGTAAACCTGTGTGTGTTGTTATATCATTTGACCTCTCTGTGATTGCAGGCAATGACTGTCATTTGTATGGGTGGCTCATACAGTGTCCACTTGGTAAGGTGGTAACTGTAGGCATAGTGGCTGTTCTGTATTGTGTGCACCTTCTACATATATATCTTCCTATACATATCGCTGTGTGTGTATGTGTAGTTACATATATATCTCTATATATGTGTGTGTATATATATATATATATATATATATATATATATATATATATATATATATATATATTTATATCTGTATCTGCATATATGTGCCTGTGTATATGTATCCTAGGGATGTTGATTGCTTCCACATTGTACATTCCCTATGGTAGCCAGACTGTACTGCATGATATGTTACTGATACCAGCCTTACATCATACAGGTGGGATGGAGTACTGTTAACATCTTGTGCCCATGTTGTGTCAGGTCCTGGTTATGGGATTTGCAAGAGTTGGTAGTGTATTGCAGGGCAGATGTGTTTGGCTGTGTGGGGAGAGGGATACCTATTCGTACAAGACGTATTTTCTTTGGGCCCCCTCAACCCCATTTGTATCTACAGATGTATGTCTGTATATACCTATGTAGATATATATATATATATATATATATATATATATATATATATATATATATATATATATATATATATATATATATATATCTGCATACACAGACACACACACACACATATATATATATATATATATATATATATATATATATATATATATATATATATATATATATATATATATATATATATATATATATATATATATATATATATATATATATATATATATATATATATATATATATATATATATATATATATACATATATAGATATGCATATATCTATTTCGATATAAATATACACACACACACACACACACACACACACACACACACACACACACACACACACACACACACACACATACATCTACATGTTTAAATACATTTCCTGTACTGTTGAGTGACTGGGCTGGGATGATATGTTTTTGAAAAGAGCAGAGTTAGGTGTATGTGACATGGCTTAGTGGTAAATCACTTTGCCTATGGTATGCAGGGTCCTGGTTTTGAGCCTTGCAGAGGCTGTTTATTTTGTTGCTGGCAGAACACTGGCCATTGGATACAGAGTGATTAAGGTACTTTTAAGTACTTGTAAGTGGGTTTGTGTGAATTTGTGCTAGGGTAAGCAATGCTAACCTTCGGTCACATATGCTTATAAAGAGTTAGCTTCCATATTGCTTAACCTGTACACGCATTGCTTACCCCTGCACAAATGGGCTTAAACCCACTTACTAATGCTCAATAGTGCTTACACTTGCTTACAAGTGCTTACTCTTGCTTATCACTGCACTAATTTAGACAGTAACATCTAAAGGTTCTTGGGAAGGTGTGGGATTTGAAAGCTGTATGGAGTTATCATTCATTAAACATTTTACCTTCCATTTGTATCCATGATTCCTGTGTACATATACTGTGTGGGGCACATGATTATCTTTGGACTTTGATCATTATGACACTGACACCTCACATCTGCATTTAATGAAATACTCCAGTTCACAAATATATGTTATTTAGTAGGTTATGCAACTAAAATATTGGTCATAACGTGATCGGACATGGAAAACGGAATGTGATGCAGTGGGACTCAAACTGAGAATGCCTGCTCGTAAAGCGAATGCGCTGCCCACTACACTATTGCTGTACTCTTTTGTTTGCATATATCTTCCTTGTTATCCTCTTCAGCCATTTAAGCTGCATTAACTGTAGCTAAGCGATGGGCACACCCATGCACCTATGGTTAGATTTCATCAGTTTCATAAAAAAAAAAAAAAATGGTATATTTATATTGTATATTTAATATTGCTGTTGTACACGTACAGGGATGTTGCTGGGAGTATGCGGACACCTATGAGCAGTCTCGCTCATTCTTTTGGACTTTCTGCTGTTCTTCATTGCAGAGGCGTGCATATTTTGAGAGCTATGCTCTCAGACAACCCCCTGCACTCTTACACGCTCCTAAATGGCCGCTTCCATGCAGGACTAAGCTAGTCCTGCAATGAAGATTAGTAAATCTGTGGTATTGCAGTGAAGGGTAAGATGAAGATGTAATTAGCAAATTAAGGGAGCACAGAATGAAACTGACTCTGTTGCTTTTTTATTAAATAAAATAACATGAGTATAGGCAATAAGTACAGCAGTAAACATTTGCAGTTCAGTGTTGTTGGCCTGGTCTTGGAATACAGGTTACTGCTGATGTGTTTGCTGAAGAAACTTAGAATCCCAGTTGAGATGTTAATAAAATGGTTTTGTTCTGGTTATATTTTGTGTTATTTAATATTAGTGTAGAAGCAGTTTATTTTTATAAAATAAAACTGTATTTTAGTTTTGCACAAGTGCAGATATTAATATAAATAAAACGCTATTGCTCTTCTGTTTATTTTATGTTTCATATTTTGTCTGTTCTTCAGTTTATGTTTAAAAGTTGGTATCCCACAATTTCATCGGAGTGGATGGGGGTTACATAATTGTGTATGCAAATTTTATGTTAATCAGCTTACAGATTTTTGGCCAGTTATACCTATTGTACATGGGTCTTTGTCCAGATTTTTATGATTCCAGGTTGAGAGGTATGCTACCACCTTTTCACACTGAGCTGTCACACAGCTTATTGACCATACCTAGGTATTCTTTCTGTGGAATATATATGACTGTCTGATGGTGTGGAACACCAATCAAATTGTTACACCAAATGCATGTGTGCTACCTGTTCTGCTTGTGCACACACTACCTACATAGGTGTTAGACAATATTAATGGCATGTATATCATTTGTGACAGTGTGGATTATGCCATAAATATATATATATATATATATATATATATATATATATATATATATATATATATATATATATATATATATATATATATATATATATATATATATATATATATATATATATATATATATGCACACACAAGGCAACTAGCCTGTATTGCCCATACTTTCACATACAGGTATAGCAGTGTCCCTCCTAACACCTCCGGCAGATATTACAGTGCCAGGACAGTGTGCTTGGTTACCTTCATAGAGTGTGGATGTATAATAATAGTTGTCCAAGTGTGTGTGTGTGTGTGTGTGTGTGTGTGTGTGTGTGTGTGTGTGTGTGTGTGTGTGTGTGTGTGTGTGTGGAGACTCATCTCTTTTTCACTCCATATCTCATATGTTATATCAGAGGCACTGGATTAGTGGTAGTATTATCCTGATATTGTCCATGAATGTGATCGATTATTGTAATGTTTTCCATGATCCTTTACTTGTGGCCACCTTGTTGGGGTCCTCTGCTGAGAGTACACTCATTTTCAGGCATATCAGTTTGCACAGATTCACAATATGCACCCTACCCCAATTGTATGTCAGATCCCTGAATAATGTCCTCTGCATTATTCATGTAAAGATGCTTATCTCACAGAGATATCCTCCCCATTGTTATGTTACCTTGTGTGACAGTCACAGACAGCACATTTTCACTGTACAGTCCATACTGTACCATACAGATATGTTGTTGGTGTTGTTGCTACAACCATCTTCCATTGGCATGCCCTCCTCTGCTGTACATGAGGGAGTTTCACCTGTCCTCTTTCCCTGTGTCCATTCCTACAATTCATCTGTGTGCCCCTATTCAATACACACACTTCCCCTAAGTAATCATTTTACATGGCAGTCCATGTCCTGTTACAGATCATTAACACAGCTTCAGTACAGAATGCCAGGAATAAGATATCACAATACTCTGCACTGTAGGTACACTGTCCTGTACTGTGTTTGGACCATATGCTTTACATTCATACCTCTCAACTGTCCAGATATTCCCAGGATGTCCAGATGTTTTCCTTAACAATTTTGTGGATTTCTGCCATATCACTGGGATGATATCTGGACTGGTGAGGCTCAATATTGTATACATTTGAGTGTGTACCTCTCACCTGTCATGATTTGTGCAGAATGTCCAGTTTTTCTCCCATATTTGGGATCTTTTCCTAATAACATTTTTGTTTTCTGGCAAATCATTGACATCATTGCGGAGTGAAGTCAGAAACTGATGACTGATATTTGAGTTTTACATTTCATGCTCTTCAGAAAGTTCATGCTAATGTACAGCCTATTATTCTATCAACTTACTAAGTTTGGAAGTGCAATATTAAAAATCTGTCTCTGTTTTTGGGCCTTTGTACCCCCATTATGTATGCCTTTGTCTACACATCTTGCTCAAAAAGGATGACAGGTATATTTCAGTTTTGTTCTACCACATGTCTATGTGACATCTATAGCAATTATGTCCCTATTTCTGGTTAAATGTCCCCGTATTATGTTGACATTTGTGGAGATATGTTTCATTAACAGATACACAGCTATATGTGAAGCCCTGTTGGTCATTGTAGCATTCCACACAAATCCACAGAATTTAGATGCTCTGATCTATACAGAATTGTATCCACATTTGCTTACACAGTTTCCTGGATTGCGAGACTGTTGTTAGCCACGAACCCTAGCTTCACACGGAGCCTACACAGAGTGTATTGCGTCCTGGGAATTGTTTAAATTAATATCTGTGCATCCTCTTGAAGAAACAAATCTGTGACTTTCTCTTTATAAGAGAGTCCTACATTCAGGAAGCACTTCAAACTCACCTCATCTATTAATAGTCAATAGGGCTGGCAGTAAATACTGGGAGACTGTCATCTTCTGGGACTACATACTATCAGCTAAGCCACTTTATTTTTCCTTGAATATTTTTGTCTGAAATAGTAAATGCATATGACTGAATATGTTAACCTCAGTAGCGTTCACTGACAATGCAGAACAAACAGATACGGTAACTGAAATTCATGCGATCCATTAAGTATCACTGCAGATTCATCTTCTTATAAGAGACTGCAACTGCTAAAATGCACCATAAGTAGCAGTAGCATTTAATGAACAGGAAACACTGCATAATGAGAAGTATTATTCTGAAATTTCAAGATTTTCATGTAAGGTTCAGCCTGAGAGAGATGTCAATGTTTCTTCTGAGCCATCTACTCATCTTTTAAACACATCTGACAGCTCTTGTTCTTTTTCTGTGTACATTTAGAACTGTAGTGATGAATTATTCAGCTGAACTGAATAGAAGGAGTTTAAATTTTAATTCCAGTAGTAGCACACACACGCGCGCGCACACACACACACACACACACACACACACACACACACACACACACACACACACACACACACACACACACACAAAACCTACTTGCCAAGTAAACAATTATTTTGATAAGAGCTGGAACTTAAAAAAAGTAAATACCCATGTATGCCAAGGAAAGTATGCTAGATTATAACCTGTAGCATAAAATACACCACAGAAAAAAGTTAGCAGAAAAGCAGACAGATCAGAAGGATGAAGTAATGAAGGGACAGTAATTCATGTCATACAACAAATAACATATACAGCACAGAGAGATAGAGTACTGTGTTTTAGGTGTATTTAATGTAATTACTTAAATCTGCTGCAAAGGGAAGAGAGAGACAATGTTTGGGAATCTTGGATGCATTCTTTTAAATGTGGCACCCTACTACAGCCTGCATGAACAATCATTCCCCACCCCCTATCTCACTAAGTGTGGACCCCACAGTTATTCTCTTCAGCCTCAAAAAGTGTTTTTATGGAGTTAGGGACTGAATGCCTGTTTAGTCTGACAGTCTTTCTACACAGAATTAAGTAAAGCCCCTCAAGTAGATAGAGGGTTAAAGTTATAAGCTGTTAAGTGACTGCTTCCTGTGGTATAGGATTTGGTTCTCATAGGCTTCATTTGCCCACCGTATGGCCACAAGTAGGTCACCTAACCAGACAATGCTATTGGACAGTTGTGCTAAGCTCCTCAGTAGTCTTATGGATTGCATGCTGAATAACTACCTAAGAAATTATGAATCTATTGAAAGATTTTCACACAGGGAGTCTTAATTATATATGCCAAGAAGCTGTACTGTGATCACATACTGTGTACTTTACCTTGTCCTGTACATAACCTGAGAACAGGCTTATACAGCAGTGTTGATCTGCACCTTTCAGGTGCAAAACTAATTGTTAATAAAGAACATTTTCTGGAATGCTCCCATAAAAATAAAGGAAGAAGGAACCAAAGATGGTATTGCATTAAATGTGGGTCATAAGGTTAAGACTTAGGGGGTTGTGATGAAAATGTATTACACTACCCAAATTAGGTTTTAGATAATTCTAGATATGTGTTATACAACATTTTTAAAAGTGCTTCAGCTTCATAATATAAGACATGTGCACACACACACACACACACACACACACACACACACACACACACACACACACACACACACACTCAATAATAAACAAATCTTAGCTATCCATTCTCTTAACTTCCACAAAATGTCTTTATTAAAGCCGAATGCACAGTCTAAATCTTCATGTCTGTATGATGAGATTCAAATAACGTCAAAGTGCCTTACAGCTGCAAGATGCTTTTTGAGTATTTGAAGCATTCTCCGATAATGAGGCTGAAACAGCTCAGTTCTGAGATTCATGCCTGAAGCTGGAAAGCTTGAAAAAGTTTGAATCTGCTCTTTGTATGAGTCATGGGCTCATTCCTATGCAAGAGACTTTCCACATCATTGCATTGGTATAGCTGTGCCTTCTCATTCCTATTCAAGAGACTTTCCGTATCATTGCACTGGCGATTCTGTGCGGAATCAAAGGGTTAGTGGTATCAGTGCTGGGGAGGCATGTCTCTATAGTGCGTTTAGAAAGCTGTAGGCCATAAGCATTACCTGAATTAGTGAGGAAAGCAGAACTGTCTCAGTGATGCTGGAATGTATATATTAGTGGCTTACGCATGCAGCATTTAAAACATATTGCTGACCCAGATTAGGCCTGTTCTGAATTTAGAAAACAACAGGAAGAATTTGCAGATCTGTGCTTTTTATTTGCAAAGATCCTCTATGGTTAACAAGATCCTGTTTAGACATACCAGTCTTAACTATATCATGTTATAACTCAAAACAGTGATTAAATACACAAACAGAGCTGCAAATTTCTGAATACCTCTATGTCAAGTACATCTTAATTAAAAAGTGGTTGGCTAAGACCATGCTATCTTGCTTGTTATTTGATTACCAACAACAGTAAGAGCAAACACACTGGTACAATGCATTAAATCACAGATACATATATCAGTGTAAAACACAGACATACCTGTCTTTAGATGTCTCTGTAACACATCCTGCTCTGGTTGAAATACTAACACCCTGCTTTCTGTGTATTAGCCCTGATGAGTAACGATAACATCATAAGAAGTTGTAATACTGCTTCAAAATGAGTGCAGAGTGCTACACAGCTGTTCCATAGCCCATGCACCAGGCTTTTTGCAGTGGACATAGTACATGGGTAATATTTGCTACAAAACTGGAGCTACAGGGCTAAAATGAGTGCCTCTCTGTCCTTGTTCTTTGCAATGTTACAAAGGGAGCTGCATTGACTGTGTCACTTTCCTCTAACATTCTCAGTGGTATAATTCCCCCTTGACACAAATATTGGTGCAGCACATGACAAGATGGTAAGACTATGGGCTGGATTCATGATGGCTTGCACGGAGTCTAAGAGTAGAGTAAGACTCCATGCAGCCATCATGTCCGACGAGCGATCTAGGAACAGCCTGTAGGGGCGTGTAAGAGAGCTCCTAAAACGGCTCTTACATGGACAGGGCTGGGACATGCAAATCACCTCAATTGCAGGTGAAAGGCATGCAAATGAGATAGATTTGCAATTCAGGAAACCCAAACCTGTCCGAGTAAGAGCAGTGTTATTTGCAGAAATGTACTCAGTTGACAACTGAGTACCATTCTGCAAATAGCAAAACGGAGCAGTGACAGCTCCAAATAAAGGTTGCATCCAGTGCAGGAAGCATGCCAATGGCCAAATATATGGCCATTGGAAATGTTCCCTGATGCAAAATTAAAATAAAAATATTTTTTTTTTGCCGATTTCCGATGTTTAAGCGTAGCACAGTGCCGCGCAAACGGGCTGCACTCTAAAACACAGAATACTACAAATTAAAACCCACAAATGTGGAATTTATTGAAAGTGGTAATGTACAATGCAAGGGAATGGCAGGCTGAGGACAAGATGGCCACCGAGTAGAGGTTGCTAAGGGGGGAAGCTCAGTCTAAGACATGTAACCAAGCATTAGTAGGCAATCCTATGTAAATGAGTGTTAGGATAGTGAATCACTAGTTTACATAGCAAATGAGCACAGTCAGTGGAGTGTAGGAGTAGGATATGGGGAGTAACAGAGTAGAAGATAGGTGACATCACAAGGGGGGCATGTATGAAAGAAGTGAAGCTCATTGGAGCAGAGTGGCATGTGTCCACTGTCATTTAGACATCATGGAAAGAGGTGTGTCAACAGGTAGGCTAAAGCCAAGAAATGGAAGGTGTATGCTGTGGATAACACCAAAGTTTCTTGCTGAGTGGGTATGTGCACCTGTAAACCCAAGTAAGACAGAGTGCGCATGTGTAAGCGTGAGTGCACGCGTTTAAGCCGGAGTAAGCATGTATAGGGCTGTTTAAAGAGTTGTAAGCACGTTTGCGCTGGTGTGCGCGTGGTTTAACCTGAATAAGCAAAGTTTTAGCCCGTGTAAGCATGTGTGTGTGCATGTTAGCTGCTGTGTGTGCATGTTAGCTGCTGTGTGCGTGTTTGCGCTTGTGTGCGCGGCACTCCCCCCTGAGGAAACAAAAAGGAAAAAGGAAGCACAACAAATAGTAGGAAGCTACAAGGGAGTACTAGCAGAGCTAGCAGGTGAAAACAATCATAATCAGGCAATTACACAGGCAGTACACTAGCCCAGCCCAGCCTAGCACTTAAAACTCTGCCAACAACAGTCCATTATCTTTCTCACAACAGACACTGCAGTAAGCTAATAGAAGTGAAAACTGAAAAAGCTTTACTGAGACAAAGAAATGTTAGGGGCTGCCATTGCTGTTATAAGGTGACATATGCAACATGCTGAGGGTGGTGACAATGGAAATGCTGCTGGACAACCCACGGTGAGGAGACGGAGAAGAGTGTACAGGCCCAGGGTAACCTACCAGGGGCTACATGAGCTGGAGATAGTGGAGTGCTATAGAGTGGACAGAGACCTCCTGCAGCAAATTGTTGAGCTGTGCAGGCCACACCTCACACACAGAACCAACAGAGGGGAACCCATCCCAGTGGAAACCAAGGTATGTGTTGGCCTAAGAATATTAGCAATAGGTACCTTCCAGAGACCAACTGGTGATATGATGGGGATATCACAGGCATCAGCATCCAGGGTACTGCACCAGTTCCTGGATGCCATGTCAGCACATGTCGGTGATCATGTATATTTCCCCAATTTCCATGAGGTATTGGCCAGCAATATGCATCTCTTCCAGCAAATAGCGGAATACCCTGAGGTAGTGGGGGAAATAGAATGCACGCACATACGCATCAAAGCACCAGCCAGTGAGCGGGGTAGAGTCTACTTCAACTGCAAGGGCTTCCCCTCCATCAACTGCCAGGTCATGTGTGATGTCCAGGGCATAATACTGAATGTGCGTGCAGGCTGCCCTGGAAACTACCATGATCCCCATATCTGGCATCTGACGCAGCTGTACCAGACATTTGCCAATGGGGACATCCCACATAGTCACCTAGTGGGGGATGCTGGCTATGCACTGGAGCCATGGCTGATGACACCCATCAGAAACGCACACACACCTGAACAGGAACTCCATAATGAGGCACACGCACAAACACGTAATGTAATAGAGCGTGTGTTTGGGCTGCTCAAGTCATGGTTCCGGTGCCTGGACACATCTGGTGGAGTATTGCAGTACTCACCAACTACATGTACCCAAATTGTCATGGTATGTGCTATGCTACATAATATGATCCTGCAAAAACAGCTGCAGCAGGACCAGCATAGGCCTGAGCCAAACAGCCCCCCACCATTGCCAAGGCCCTCACATGCAGAGCGTGACTCGGAGAAGGAACAACCTCAACCTTCCCCAGTAGGCAGAAGGAGGCATGCCCAGTATGCTTTGGCCTTGGCAAAGAGGCAATGCATAGCACATGCACTGGCTCAGTAAGAATTCTGGAAATGATACCGCTCTCCGACTCGCACATAAAGTAAAAGGGATGCCTAAGTTGACACTACCTGCTTCCAAACATGTGCAGGGAGTGTAGTATGTGCATCCAACATAGGCAGCCCTACAGCACCACCTAAGGCATGAATGCCATGTGTTAAGCAATATAAAGCAGTGCTAAACAGCAATTACCACCATATATGCAAACAAAATCGCACACACCAACAAGCACAACTGTGGTCAATGTTCAGTAATATTGGGCAACGTCCAGCAATGTTGGTGAATATTGAGCAATGTCGGACAAGCCTGGTCTAAGTAGGGCATAGCTGAACAAAAGCCAACATGCTCATATATGCTTAACAGGCCCTTAAGCAGTCTGGTCTGCTCAGTATGAAAATATAAAGCAGTGATGGGCCTTGAACCCAGGATACTGTGCACTATAGCCAAAATACTGAACCACTAAACCATGATAGTATTGCAGTGGTCCACCTGTATGATGGAATGTTGATAAGTCTATGCAAAGTATTCCATGGAAACCCTGCAGGCTCAGCATAATCCTTGTTGAGTTATGACACAAAGGTGAGTCCTGCAGTGAGAACAGAACCTGACTTCCAACGCACACAGTAAAAATGTTAATACTGGTCATGTTCGCACACATCAGCAAATGTAGTGGACCTCGGATAGCAACATACTGAGGGGTCACACTGGGCATGCTCACACACTTGAATAAATGAGACAAATGTAGGGCAACAAAACATGGAATGTCAGAACTGGGCATGCTCACACACTTACGCCATGTCTGAGTACAGCAGTGGACCACGCATATCTGGCAGTTGCATGTGTTAACCCAGGAGCCTGTCACTATACAGCAATCTGCCCTGTGCACACAGTTATATGACAACAGACACATCTATAATATAGTGGAACCCTGTCATAATCAAATCTGTTCTGCAGATACTGAAGTTCTTCATGGAAACTGGTAAAGCAAAGATGATAAAGACCTGCAAACAGTATCAGCAATAAACATTGTGCATCTTGAACATTAGCATAGGTTCAGAGGTTGATACTAGGCTATCTGCCCTAGAGGCATGTACAAGCCTAGCCAGAGTGTGTTTGGCATTCTCAACCCTGTCAGATTACTACACTGTGTGTGTGAATAGTAGGTCACACAAGATAGCCCATGTACGTTTATGCTAGTGTGCCTCTGTCTAGCAGGGACACAGAAGATATCCCAGGAGTAAATATACAATCACCCATACAGTCATCAAGATGTCTCCAGTAGGTGGTCAGTGGGTGGCTCTGCCTATGTGAAACTGGGATTACATTCTGTAGTGAGTGGAGCCTCTGGGATAAGAATATGTCCCTCCACAATGTCCTATTAACATCTGTGCTGAGGTATACGTCCCTGCAGTGTGTAGCTCCAAGGGAGTTGGTTATCCTGAGGTGGAGCATGTCCAGAAATTCTGGTTTCGGTATAGCTGTAAACAACAGGCACACATCATATCTGAGTAGGTGGTAAGTGACTGAGTAGAGCTGGAGTTACGGCATCTGAACTATGCAGGGCATCTGTGTGAGTCCCTAGATCTGCTTGGTGAGGACCGTCTGTGGCCAGTACAGTTGCTGCAGGTGTCAGGTAAGGTACACCCCAAATGTGGCATTGTAACCAAGCATGGATGTGATGAGTATAGGGGCACAATGACGTCACTTGAACTAGACGTGAAACCATATGGGATAAGGTGGCACACATAGAAGGTGTGTCCAACCACTTTGGCAACATGAATGTTAAAGGCGACAGTACAAACAAGTGATGTCCCCAAACCCCTAACAACTCCTACCGTATGTAATGGAGTACTACCTATGTGGTAATGTATGGGCATGTTGTTACTCCCAAAGGGGATGACTATGCAACTAATGGCATTTAGCTGTAGGCCATGGCTCAGGCACCAGTCATCCATCTCTGTGAGACCCTGATTGAGTATGCATGTGGCAGCTGGAGAGTTGATCATGGCACCCAGTTTGCAGTCAAGTGCAAACATGTTCAGCCATATTCCCCCTGTGATAGCCTGTATGTAAGACAAATATATACTGAACAAGAGAGATCCCAGGACCAAGCTGTGTGGGATGCCATGTGTAACTGGTGTATAGTCAGACATGGCACCTGCAATTCTGACCATGTGGGTGCTATCCCTAATCTAGGTATCAATCCATTGTGTGAGATATGTGTCCAAATTGACGCTGGTGAGCCTATGCATAATGGCCCAGTGGGTTATTGTGTTGAATGGTTTTGCAAGGTTCAGGTAGGCTATGTGGACAGCTGTCCCTATGTCGATGGGCCTGTTAGCCATTTAAAGAATACCTACAGGTTCAAGAGGCAAGATCTGCTCACAACAATGCTGAAATGAGTAGGACACAGTGTCTGTAGGTTCCCGATGTCTATGTGTAGGAGTCCTATGACAATATGCTCCATAGCTTTGCAGAACAGGCTACATAGGCTTATATGGCAATATTGTCTATGGTCCGTTTTGGCACCAACTCTGTGGAGCAGGACCACTGTCTCAGTACGCCATTCCTTGGGTACATATCCTGTGGTAACTCCGATATTGAAAAGTGATGTAATGTGAGGGTTGTGTTTGTCATGATGCTCGTGTATGATGCAGGCTGGGACACCATCTGGTCACAGTGATACTGTGATGTACGCTGTGGTATGGGCAGCACTCACCTGTTACTGTGTGATGTCAGGGGGGTTATACTCTGTTGGGATGGATAGTTGCTCCTTAGGGGGGATGGTTGGGAGACATCTGCACTGAACCTGTTTGCCAGGATGTAGGCAATGCCAGTGGGTTCAGGGTAGGTTTAGTCAGTATGCAGTAACTCACAGCATATCAGTGAGTGTCCACCCAGGTTCCTGACATAACTGAAGAAGGCCGTGTGATAGTCCTACGTGTCAGGTGCAATTGTCTGGTACAAGCGGCCCTTAGAAAAGTCCATGAGTGATTGTAGCTGTCTGCTAATACAGATCACAGATGCCTTCCCAGTCTGGGATTGTGGTCTATCATGTAGTAGCGTCCTCCTGACATTGTACAGCTTATTAATGGCTGAGATCTACCAGACAGGTCCCCTGCCATTGTAGTAGTGGGTCTTGTTGTTATTTGGGAGAGCACAATCCATGCAGTCCACTAGGTGTCCATAGAATGTGTATGTAAAGGATGCAGCAGTGTGAGCCGTATATGCCACTGTCTCAGGATCTCTCAAGGATACCACCTTGCTTTGGTGAAGTGAGATGTTGGCTCATGAGAAGTTCACCAAGATTACCCAGGATGGGTGTGTGGAGGGTATATGTATGTCCTGTGAGATACATGTATGTTCTGACCTTACCAATGAGGGGTATATTGCTGGTGTGGAATATAAAGTCCCCATGTTGGTGATGAGCAGGTCCAATATGTATTCCCCCTTGTGGCTGTGCTGACTGGTTGTACCAAAGCATGAGTCCACAAATTGTAGTGACTATTGGGTGAGGTTGTCGGGGCTTGAGTAGTATCCCCAGTCAATATGTGTGTATATGAAGTCACACAATATAATGGTGTCTGTGGAGACCTTCATATTCACCATAGTTCCCACAAAAGCCGAGTGTGGTTGCTGAGTTTGGGAGTGTGTTCTGTAGCAGGCAACAAACTGAAAGGCAGTATTGCACAATGTAGTTGTATATGTATGGTCTGTGATGCTTTGTGCAGTGCTACTAACCTGGAGGTGTGTGTATCTGTGATGTATATGGATACTCCCCCTAGTTGTGTTGTCTGTTCCAAGTCTTGTTGTCAGACAGCATGGTATGAAACATAACCTGGTAGTGCTGGTGTGCATAAGCGAGCTTGAACCAGGTGGCTGTCAGTGCACAGATATTGCTCTCCTCCATACTGAAGAGAGTCCTGAGTGGCCACAATATGAGGTTAACACAACTGTTGTTGAGCAGCATTACCCTTAGTTTCATTTAACCTGTAATGTCTAGGGAGGTGGGTTTGTCTTCTGAGCCCTGCTTAAAAAAGGCACTCTGGTGGTAGCAAGAGCCTTAGCCAGCATACCAAAGTCCAAGGGTGACAGGTGCAAGCTGTCCATAGTGAAGCTACGTGGCATGTTGAGCATGTCACCATAGGCTGACAGACACTGTATCCCCTATGAATGAAACAAATTTGTTAGCCAACTGTTAAATGTGATATGTGTGTCATATACTGTGACATCATAATTGGTGGGTGTAAGATGCTAGACAAGGTCAGGGTCATACTGGCCTGGGCTACATGGTCAGAGTGTACCTCCATGTATCATGTCATGTGGTCCAGGGAGTAACGTCTGAGGTTACACACACCAGCATGGACAATGATGGTGCCAGTCTTGTACTTGCTTTGGAGTGACCTGACTGCCTGTGTTATGCGGCAGATCCTGGCACCCAACAGACAGCCCAAAGTGACTATTCCCTACGTCAGTGTGTCTGAACATAAGTGTCACCTATTACAAGTGTATTAGGTGTGTTGTTTAGTCCGAAGGGCAGTGACTGTGTGGCACACTGACATTGTGAACTTTGTGATATGTGGGTATTGTAGTGGGGTAGCAGGTGTGTGTGTGTCTGCTTTGGAGGTCTCTGCTGCTTAGGTAGAGTACATTTACAGCATCCGAGTATGTCAATGTGTGCTAATGTGGTTTGAGTGCTGTTGCTAGAGGATACATGAGACTGATATGTGGTGTGTGTGGTTACCTTCACCACCTGATAGACTGTGCCAGTCATGGGTCGAGAGAGTTCAGCTCCCTGTATGTCTATATAGGTGCATCTCACATATATATCTGAGTTTGTCGGGAGGAGGAGAGGGTTGTCTGTGTACATGAGGTGGATGTGACATTGTGTCAATATCACAATATCCACCAGCTTGACTGAAGAGTACACACAAAACTGACCGCTGGACATGCCAGGATATTATCATGACATACTCTGTAGCCTGATCACAAAGGATCAGTAGGGTGTTAAGCAAGTAAAAGAGTATAACAGGGATTAGTGCTCATGTTTGTTAGTGTTTTGTAAAGAGGAGCTAAGAAGGAGTCCAGACTGAATCATGACACCTCCTTCAGCTATATCATAAATATCAATGTACACCCATATATGTCCTGAGTCAATGCCAACTGTACCTGAGAGCCAATGCCGACATCATGACAGACAGGCCCATATGTACATACCCATACCCCACTGACAATAGTCCACATCATCATACCAGGAGATCTCATATGTAGAATGGATGAGCAGCTACCCCCACTGCCAAAAGCATGGCAGCAGGTGGAATACATTGATTCCCAATATGTGTCATGCACAAACTACAGAACAAACAGATCATGCACCTGAACAGTCAGCTGAACCGCACCCCCTACACAGGATGTGGAACCGTTGAATGTGTCACAGCTAGATATGGCACTCCCCACAAGTGTTGGTGCACAACACACCATGGGAAGTCAAGTCCAGTACGCCTATGAGGCCTGATCTGCAAGGTCATGGAGTCCGTCATGGTTGCAGTAATAAACAGAGCTATTGGAAGCTGACACACACACAACCCTACCAACTGTGGTATGTTCATGTGTGGATCATGGTTCCCAAACATGCTAGACTGTTTGCAAGGCAGCCACCCAGGATATACATCAATGAACACATCTACACATGTGTCACATAGACTTTGAATAACCCTTTATCAACATCCCAGACACATGTAGTATCCACAAAACCAAGAAGCTGTGCATAAATATGTGTTGACATATGACGGAATGTCAATGTGTCCACAGATAGATCACACAAGGTAAGGATACTGAGGTCATGTTCAAGCTGTTGACACCTGCTGACCCACATGGACCATTCCTGGAATGGCATAAAACAAAGTGTACACAAATCACTATGTCCAGTCTGATGATGTCACCATCCTATAAATACAGCAGGAGAAAGGAAACCAGCCAGTAAAGCAAATAGCACGCCGTGTTAATGTGTTTCTTTCCAGTATCATAACATAGTTAAGTAGGGGTTTGAATCCTGAAAACTGTGTGTGTGTGTGTGGGGGTGTATGTATGCAGTTTCCTTTGAGAAGTGCTCCCTTTTTGGAGACTGGGAAAACTCAGTAAAGGAGGTACATTCCTCTTTGGAAAGTCTGATGATGTCACCATCCTACAAATACTGCAGGAGAAGGGAAACCAGACAGTAAAGCAAATAGCACGCCGTGTTAGTGTGTCTCTCTCTAGAATCATAACATAGTTAATTAGGGGGTTGAATCCTGCAAACAGTGAGTATGTGTGCAATTGTCTTTGAAAGGACTGCACTTTTTGGAGACTGCGAAAACACACAAAAAGAAATACATTCCTCTTTGGAAAGTCTGATGATGTCACCATCCTACAAATACAGCAGGAGAAGGGAAACCAACTAGTAAAGCAAATAGCGCACCATGTTAATGCATCATTCTCTAGTATAATAACATAGTTAAATAGGGGTTTGAATTCTGCAAACTGTGTATGTGTGCAATTGTCTTTGAAAGGAGTGCCGTTTTTTTTTTGGGGGGTGGTTGTGTGTATGTGTGCAATTGTCTTTGAAAGGAGTTCCCTTTTTGGAGACTGTGAAAACACACTGAAAGAGGTACATTCCTCTTTGGAAAGTCTGATGATGTCACCATCCTACAAATACTGCAGGAGAAGGGAAGCCAACCAGTAAAGCAAATAGTGAGCCGTGTTAATGTGTCTCTTTCTAGTATCATAACATAATTAGGTAGGGGTTTGAATCCTGCAAATGCTGACTGTGTGTGTGGCACTGTTGGTCAACGCGGTGTCGGTTTTGCTTTTACTATGGTATGACATAGTATGATGACAACAGTAAGTGCATTGCACACATCAGGTGTCTGCGTGGCAAATATATATGTGTACATGTCCCCTCAATCAGTACATAAGTGTGAAGCATGCATACTACATGAATACATTTATTTCCATTGACAGGTTGTGCCGCTGCTTCTCAGATCCTAGGTCACATATGTATGTATGTGACACGGCCGTCCACTGTCGTGGTCTGTGGCCAAGGTCATCTGTGGCACACACACCCATGACAGTTACTTAAGAGTAGTGTGAGTGAGGGTATATGTCAGACATGGTCATACACAACAAAGTCTGCCAAGAATGGACAGTCCATATAGGTGCATGACTGCCTTGTGGATATGCATTCAGGCCTCTAATGTCTTATGTGATACACCTTGGGACTCCATAATACCTATGGATATGTGGATACCAAGGGACCCATAACATAACATGGGTCTGTATGTACACAATGGTACCCGACATACATGTTGAGGGCTACCACCTGTGTGGTAATGATGGGATAGTATGTTTAGTACATGAGGATGACTATGCCATAGTCAGCATACTGCTATACAGCATGTATCACACAACAGGTATCTGTCTGTATGATACCCTTGTGTAGGATATGCGTCCCATCCAGGGAATGCATTGTAGGCCAATCCATCATTCTCAGATTTGGATGGACACATCCTTAGTGTGTCTGCATGTACCTAAGGGGGCTATATGACACACAGGTGTGGTCAGAGTAATGGGTGGCGGTCATCACCACTGGTTAGTGTTATAGTGTAGCACCGGAAGGATCCAATTGATACTGGATTCCCTACTACTGTGTGTCATTTGTCAGGACATCATCCAGTGATTGCTTATAGTCATGCTGTTGGGGTTGTGTATACTACCAGACTGCAAATCATTGACTGATATTAATGGTATCACGCGCAGCATAGTGTCAACCCATGTCATACACACGTCTACCCATGTTATTACATAACTGTAGTAGAATGCATACTGGCCATTGAAAGATGCAATGAGATGTTAACAATGTGTACGACAGAGTATGCCACACATCCCATGTGTCCACTATGCACGTACATCCAGACAGTGTGCACCCACCATGTTCACAGATGTACACTTGCTAATCTGTACTGCACACATCACACACGTACTGTCCACTCACTAACACATGCTGGCAACACATCACACATCAGCCAAGTGGCACATGTGTGGATAATACATACTCAGACCTAACGGTGTGTAAACAATGCTACATTGATAAACAGAGCTTTGATGCATAATGTCTGCACAGATATACCTACAAGGACGTAGTTACACTTCCTTGTTGACAACTTGCTGTTATTGTTACACTGCTATAGTGTCACCCTGTGCATCAGCACCATGTTAGCCTGTCCCTCCATCGATAATGCAGATGACAGGAGGTGGCACAGGTATCATCATATGCACAGGGCATTTTGTTGTTTGCCAGAGCCTGACATTGACCCATCCGATCGACATGTGTGTGTGTGTGTGTGTGTGTGTGTGTGTGTGTGTGTGTGTGTGTGTGTGTGTGTGTTTGTGTGGGACAACAGTACAGCATGAGCCAATGTTGATGTAATGTGTGTGTGTATGTGTGAGCCCTAGTTGTTTGGTTAATGTGTGTGTGCCTGCATGCACACAGCTCTGCCATGTGGCTGCCATATACTGTGGTTTGTGGGACAGCCACAGACTGTACCTGCTTGGCTGTACAGTTCACTGTCTCTGGCCATGGACACAGTACCTGTGCCTGGCAGGGGTGCTATGGACAGTATCAGGTACCAACCCTGACTGGGTACTGTCATCAGAGGCAGAGGTATGACGACTGGACCCATGTCCCTGCTGGGACTGGCCAGAGCTACATGCACGTGGTCTACTGGGATGGACAATGGACAGGCCAGCCCCAGCATTGCTGGGGCTGGTACTGCCACTATGGGAGTGGCTGTGAACTGTGGGCCGTCCGTGAGCACTGCCAGCTGTTGCTGTTGCTGGCATGTGTCCGTGTCGATGTCACAACTGTCCTGCACGGTCCTGGCTCGAGGAAGACATGTTGTGGAGGGCATCTATTGTCTCCCCCAACGTCTATCATGCTGTCATGGATAGCGGTGTAATGTGCCCTCTGTGCCCTAAGTCCCTGCCTGGTGTACCGTTCCATACGTGCCTGAGCCTGCATTACAGCCCGGAACATAGTGGTCGTTGTAAGACCTGTGAGGGCACGCATGCCATGGGCAACACGTCCAGTGGTGCTCCCCCGAGAACCCCTGGACCTCCGCCTATGTGGTACCATTCCGGGTCTATGGCTATGGCTGCTGTGAGGGCATGCAAGTGCCATGGGTATCACACTCTCCTGGTTAATGCCAACTGTATGCTGTCCCTTCCGTATGGCCATTGGTGGTGAGGGATGTAATTGCAGTATGAGTGTGCGCATAGATGGGGTTGAACGCTGTGTACTGTCGATTGGCGGACCAACGACAGACCCTGTCAAATCTCCCTGTGCCAAAATACATGTGTCATCATCACCACCACTATCCGTGGCAGTGGCTTCAGGTCACCTGCTGCTTTCGCCAACCGCTACCTCAGCACCTGTGAGAGGAAGACAGGAAACACATGTTATGGTCTGCACATGCACACATGCACACATGCACACATGAACACATGCACACATGCACACATGCACACATGAACACATGCACACATGCACACATGAACACATGCACACAGGTACACATGCACACAGGAACACAGGAACACATGCACACAGGAACACATGCACACTCCTCACTACAGCAGATACACACACACACAACAGAAATCCAAATCATACTCAATACTGGTTGAAGGTGGGTGACAGTATCACAAGGCAAACAGTCACGTCACACGTGTCAGCATGCAGAATAAGTATTGATCAAGTCCATGCAGTGTGAGTGTAGACAGCCATAGTTAATGACAGTGTACATGGCTGTGGTGCATGTGTGTACATGTTCAGTGATTGCCTACACCCTGGAACACAATGTGTACAAGGACATGACATTTCTGTGCAGGTATTATAAGCTCTGCAATGCCCTGTGCACCATCACACACAGGTATATATACCATGGCTGCATGTGTTTTCTGTGTGTCAAATGGATTTCCATGTCTGATTGCAGTGTCTGTGTCTGTAGCAGATAATTGTGGACACAGGTGTAGCACATGCATGCTATGTACACACACGGGATGAGTGGTGCATGTATACATGATTGGATACCAATCCTGGACATGGCCATTGTAACAGTATGGGGTGTAGTACCATTAGCCATCATCATCATGCATCATGTGCTCACTCAAGTCCACTAAAGTGTGCTAGACCACCGCCTAGCATGCTGTACCTGAACCGCAGTGCCGTGGCTAAGTTCACAATTACACACCCATGTTGCACAAGGGTGTGTGAGGTGCCCAGTAGGGAGCATTGCCTAACATGACTGTGTTATGTGTTGAGGAGTGTTGCACAGCCCCATGCTAGGCCCCTACCCCTCAGGTATATTATGTGTGGTGTGTGGATGACATGTGGGATAATGAAGTGTGACCTGGCAGCGGGTGTCCGGTTACACTATGCGTAGCATGTTGAGGTGTACTGCGTATGACAAACGTGTTATGTTGTGTACATGTGTGACAACTATGCCTATCCAATGTGCAGTACAGTGTTGCCACATTTGTGTCTGATGCTCTGTGCATTGCATGTGATTGAGGCAGCTACTGATATTACTGAGATGTTTCACATCTCACAGCAAACATGCACAGCATGCATTATGTGTAGGTGTGTTATGTGTACATGGCCTACACCTCACCTATGACATGCACAGTTCAATACCAAGTTTAAAGTGTTAACACACTCACCGGCATGTAACGTCTGCCCTGCTGTCACACCAGAGAGACCTGCAAGAATATGACACAGTTTGCCAGTGGCCACAACTGTGGCATTGCTACTGTGAGTGTGCTAAACTACAGTAGAACAACAGGAATAGGTGTAGAGATATTACTCAAATTATCAGTTTTGCACACAATAGGCAACACAACTGCTAAACACAGTGCACATCTCACACATGCATAATCTAACAATACAGGTAACAGTAGTCTACAGCTAGGGCATGTTACCTGCACACTCCATGTCACCATGCTGGGTGGCTCCGGCCTCCATGACGACACATGTGTGATGTTGTTGCTGCTGTAGGCCAGGAGCCACCACACTTAGCAGCAGTTCTTCCACTCTGGTGAGGGGGGATGTATGGCCACCCCACCACCTGTGGCAAGCTGTTGTCTGTGGATATCACACGCACGCCACCGGACATGTCTAATTAAATCACTGTAGTGATGATGTACCTGCTCATATGTCCGGTTATGCATGCCTATGTCATTTACCCGAAGAACAAGTTCTTGCCACAGTGCAGTACGCTCCTGCTGGTGCTGGCTGTTCCTGGAAAACAGCAGGGCATAGGGCTGAACCAGGCTGTGGTGGATTTCCTGTTCCTCTGCAGCTGTGTAGCAGGGATTCCTGTGATGAGCCATAAGCCTAGAAGACAAGTAAATGACATGTGTGAGCAAGTCATGTGGCACACTTAACATTATACAGTACAGATATCAGTTAACTGCCATATATAGCATCTGTTCGTCTGTCAGAGGATACACACATTCAATACCACATATCAGTGCTCAGCCCACAAATGGCTGACAGTGCCTGCCACACTCCATATGACACACCAGTATACACCAGTACTCAGCTCACTGTTTGGGATCCAATGCACAGCCTTGCCAGGGGGGTACATATCAAGCTAATGCATGCAGAAATATGTCATCCATTGCAGTGAATGTGAAGTACAGTTACAGTATAACCAGTAACCCACCCTAGTCGTTGATGCCATACCCCTACCTAACATATGTGCACAGTTGATAATATAGCTGGCATACTGCTGTAACAGAATAGACATGTTGCTAGGTAGACACGCAAACCCTGCATCACACATGTGATTGCGGACATGGTACAGGCATCATTACACACACATCAGACATTCATACAACACACAAATGTATGCTGACACAGATGAACATTTCCTGTGTACCTTACAGTACTGTGTGCCCCTACTTACAGATACCAATGCCTGAGGAATGTAATCTGTGCAGACTACAGGAAACACACAAGACAGAGTTACCAGGGAATGTGAACATACACCATACTGTGCTGTTTAGGCCTACAGCTTCAGGTGGTACAACAGTTCAAATGTCAGCTGGATTCACCAGCAGTACCACTTACTGAGCATACATGTATTGCTTCAGCCTATGATGGGACACCACAGTCGTACACAAGGAACTATGTCACAACATATACCATCCTACTATATCTGTATCCCAATAACTGACACATCTTTCTCTGGCCTCACACTTAGGACACAAACGACCATGACAGAAACAACCTCACACTTACAGAACTTGCACACAGTCACTGTCACATTCATTCCACCTCACATAGCAGGTATTGCAGTGTGTACATGTCTGTGTGCATTGTGTCATAAGTAGGTAATACGCTATTGTCCCTGGGGCCTACAGCAGCATAGCCATATGATACCCTGGCCTTTGACACACATGTAATTAGATTTCACTTCCTCCTGTCAACTGGATACACAGAGGTGATTCCCAGGGTGTGTTACCTATCCCCCAGACAATCATCAGGGGTATGTCTGACATCTGCTACTGAGGAGCCTTGTTTGTTCATGCTGGGTGGTTTACTCCAGAGTATGGCATATTTGCCAATAGGAGCATATCCCTCCAGCATGTGCTGTTTAGTGAGGTTGCGGGAATTAGGGACCTAGGCTGTGTAGCCCAATGGGATTGTCAGGTGCTGACATGGTGGTTGTCTGAGTGCTATGGGTGTGGCATACCTCTGTATGTTTGGCAGAGGTAACCTCTGGCTGGATGGTATGCAACGCACTGTAGCTGTTGTTATGTGAGTCAGTCTGCATAGGGTATGTGTTTCAGGGCAGTATTACCCTTTGTGAGGTATGTCTGTGGCCTTTCCACTTCCTGTAGTTGTCATGTGAGGTACATACCACATGGGGCATTGTGATGAGTACAGGGGAACACTGACCTATATTTCCATACATGACACATCATTTGTGATTACACGTACCACGTAGACAGATTATAAGACTAGTGTGGCACTGTGAATATTAAAGGGGAGGCTACTGTCCACCTGTGTCCCATGTTCCCTTCTGACACCTTCAGTGTTAGTCAGGCAACCACCTATCTGGTAGTTAGTGGGTAAAGTGTTTTGGAATGGGGTATGGCACTGCAGTATCAACACTGGTGTTCAGTCCATGCCTTGGCCACCAGGCACCTGTTGCAATACATCTGACCCTGTGTCTTCCTCTCTCACTATATATATATATATATATATATATATATATATATATATATATATATATATATATATATATTTATATATCACTCTATATATATATATATATATATATATATATATATATATATATATATATATATATCTATATATATATATATCCATAGATATCCATATATATCTGTATATATCTATATATCTCTATATATATATATATATATATATATATATATATATATATATATATATATATATATGTATATATCTATATATCTACATATCTATATAGCTATATATATCTAAATATGTATATATGTATATATCTATATATACATATATCTATATATATATATATATATATATATATATATATATATATATATATATATATATATATACATATATATATATATATATTTGTTTACTTGTATGTATATACATGTGTGTATATACACATACATATATGTATATATATATATATATATATATATATATATATATATATATATATGTATATATATATACACATATACATATATATATATATATATATATATATATATATGTATATATATACACATACTTGTAAACAGCCACTGCTCTACATATACATGCACATATATGCACATATACTGCCCACCTTTCATGGTGGGAATATCAATTATGGAACAGTTGTGAGACATACAATTATGTAATAATATTGCACAGTGTTGTGCAGAATGCATTTCGCTGTCCTCAGGCTGTATAGCTGTAGCAGACCTCACTGGCTGTAACTCAGTCCCACAGCATTTAACCACCACATGACATATACCTGCACTGCTTGCTGTTTTCAATGCCACACACTGCAACCTACATAGATATGTGCACACAGCAACCTTCAAATACATATATATGTCCAGCCTTCAATAACAGTTGCAGTATGTCCCTTGCCCTATGCACATCTGCATATACATATATATATGGACTGCTACCACATAAGGAGTGTTCACAGAATGTAGAGTACCCTTCAGACACACCATTTGGATGCCAGCAAATACATCTGTGTTACATACCTTACCTTTGTATTTCTCACCTCAGTCTGTTGGACCTGTTGATGTTTTTTTTTTATTTGTTTAGGTTGGTGTCTTCCACTGCCTGTGTTTGTTTTTTTTTTTTTGTTTGTTTTGGTCGTTGGTGTCTCCAACTGCCTCTGTTTGATGTTTTTCTTTTGTTTTGGTTGTTGTCTCCAACCGCCTCTGTTTTTTTTTTTTTTTTTTTGGGTTGGTGTATCCAACTGCCTCTGTTTGTTGCTATTTATTGGGTTGGTCTCCAACTGCCTCTGTTTGTTTGTTTGTTTGTCTGTTTGTCTGTCTGTCTCTCACTCGCTCTCTCTCTCTCCAGTTGCTGCAGTGATATTATTGCATGTGTGGACAGCAAGTACAGGCTGCTTTTGTAGGTATCTGCACCTGTGCATGTGATGGCCCCTGCTCCAATTGGTGCCCACCATTTAGTGATTGCATGCAGCCTGCTATGTGGTAATTGCAGTTCTCACTGTGATGTCAGGACACTGCTATAAAATGATAGGTTAGGTAGGCGTAGGCCTTTCAATTTTGCAAGGTGGGGACCATGATTGTTTGCTGTGGACACTGTTGTGTCAGTCAGAAGGTTGGTATATGTCTCATATCTGAAGCTGGGTTGTAGCCAGTGAAATGCATGTTGTACTGAAACCTGACTGCTGCTTCTTCCAATACATTCTTCTCAGTGTGTAAGTTTACTCACAGCTCCAAATGCTAACTCTGGATACATGGGAGTATGTACTTTCTTTTGTAATTAGGGAATTAACTGGCATACAACAGTAGTTATTGCAATGTATTCCTATGGCTTTCCTATTTTCCCTTTACATTCACTCCTTGTAATGCATGTTATATTTCTTTATTGCAATGTATTCCTATGGCTTTCCTATTTTCCCTTTACATTCACTCCTTGTAATGCATGTCATATTTCTTTATTGCAATGTATTCCTATGCCTTTCCTATTTTCCCTTTACATTCACTCCTAGTAATGCATGTTATATTTCTTTATTGCAATGTATTCCTATGGCTTTCCTATTTTCCCTTTACATTCACTCCTTGTAATGCATGTTATATTTCTTTCAGCACCAAGTTATTGTATATCTGCTGTGGCTTAGTGGTACATCATGCAGACTGGTGAGTCCAAGGTGTGGTGTTTGAGACTGGCAAGGGTGTTTTATTTTGCTGCTGAGCAATACAAGGGCCTTGTCATACAGAGTGACAAAGGCACTTTTAAGCAGTTGTGAGTTGGCTTGGGTTTGCGCTAAGCTTAGCGATGCTAAGCAACGCTTAGCTTAGCTTATTGTATTTTAGCAATACTAAGCTAAGCTTAGCTTATTTTATGTTAGCAATAGTAAGCTAAGCTTGGCGTAGCTTATCATATCTTAGCAATGCTAAGCTAGGCGCACACATGCGCACACTGGTGCAAACATGCTTACTACTGTTTACAAGTGCTCACTTCCGCTAACCCCCGCGCTCATGTATTTGACAGAAAAGTAAATGGGGAGATAGGAATGTGGTGATAAAGGGTGCTCAAAGAGGGGAAGACAGTAGGGAAACTAGCTTGGCATGTACACGATGGGTGTTGAGAAGGTCCATAGCTGCCCATTTCTTTACCAGCAACAAATGTGCATATGCAATACATTAGGTGGGATATTTGAAACCTTCCACCCCTGAGAGAGTGGTGAGGACATCTAAGTATGTTGTACTAACAATTATGAATATCAGGCACATGTACTGTTTGTGAACTGCTATACTGTCATTAGTACGTTACTCGCATCTGAGCAGTTTGTGGTTTGTGTTGGCATTAGCACAGTCTGCTCAGGACGACTGGACATATTTCTGTACTGTGTATGCCTACATACACCCTTGGTTGTGCCTGACTACATGGGTATATAGTACCTTTGGGTAGGGGTGCAGAACTGCAGTGTGCATAATTTATTATCATGTGATGTTTATCTTGCTGAACATGCAGAGTTGCTGTGTACCTGTAAGTCTATGAAGGCTTGTAGTCTGTCTGAGTAGCTCCCACCTGTGGACATATCCAGATGGTAGACAGAGGTCAACTTAGTATTCTTTGACTGTGCACCACAGCAGTTTTTTCAGCACCTGAACAATGGCATTGTCACAGGTGGTTGCTAGCAGTACATGGCTACATCCTTTGCTATTTCTGTGTTGTACTGCTACATAAGGGCATGCTTGTGGGATTCATTCTACAGCTATTTGCAGAGTGTATAACAGCAGACAAGCTGATATGCCTGTGTGTTTCTGACTCTTCCAGGCCTCAGATACTCTCACGTATATATTTGAACAGCCTCAGGGAAAGGTACATATAACTGGGATACACCTGTGATATAGTTCAGACTTTGGGTGATTCAGAGCATTTCTATTACTACACCTTTTCTGACGTGCAAGCGGTGTCTACTCTCACTTATTGACATTTGTTATTAAGTGAGATTCAACACCTTTCTGCTTACTGTTAGTACATTTCACAGGGAGTCAGAGGGGCACAGCTAACATTTGTTTACAAATCAGGGTCAACACTCTAGAGCAGTCACTGTTGGGAGGTCTGGCCTGTGACCTATGCTAATATGCCAGTGTGTATCCGGCTCTGATACTGTGTGGGGTTTGTAAGCTGCTACTGTAACCTTTATTCCCTACTAGCATGGCTGATTCTCTTTTCACAGTCATGTCATGCAATTCAACAACACCTGCTGATTAAGGCCCACAGAACAAGATTTGTGTTATGCCATTCCTATTTTCTCTTTACATTCACTCATGTAAATGCATGATAAATTGCTTTCAGCACTATGTTATTGTTTATCTGCTGTGGTTTGGTGGTACTTCATGCAGACTGGTGAGTCCAAGGTCCCGGGTTTGAGACTGACAACGGTATTTTTATTTTGCTGCTGAGCAATACAAGGGCCTTGTCATACAGAGTGACTAAGGCACTTTTAAGCAGTTGTAAGCGGGTTGGCGTGGGTTTGCGAGATGCTTAGCAATGCTTAGCTAAGCGCACACAAGCTCACACTCGCACACCCCCGCTAACTACTGCTTAAAAGTGCTTACTCCCGCTAACCCCCGCGCTAATTTCTTTTAAAGAAAAGAAAATGGGGAGATAGGAAAGTGGTGAAAAAAGGGGGCACAGAGAAGGACAGACAGTAGGAAAACAAGCTTGGGATGTGCAGGAATGGTGTAGGGAAGGCCCATAGCTGCCCATTTCTTTAACAGCAACAGCTGTGCATATGTTGAAAATTTGGAGTGAGTTTTGAGACCTTCCACCCCTGAGAGAGGGGTGAGGACAACATAGTTTGTTGCACTGCCAATTAGAATTATCGGTGTACATGTCTTATGGACATGTGTGCAAAATGGGAAGCTATGTATGGGGCGTAATTTTTTTTTGGGTACAGATTGCCCTTTTTTTTTTTTTTTTCAGTTGAGAGTGGTAAGAGAGGTAGGGGAAATAGGTATGCTTGGGGAGGTAGGTTGGGGAGGTAAACAGACAAGACAAACAAGACGCATACAGGGACCGAATTTGACACATGGGGTGGGTGAACACAATTGACGGGGAAGGTTGTTTGGAAATCGCAAGCCCATGAGCCCACAGATGGTAACAGTGGAACTGAGATCCCCACCCATGGGCAGTCACCACTGCACCTTCGCAGCCCCGGGGGTGGCTGTGCTGGGGACTGAGTAGGATGGGCAGGCTCACCCATGAGTCGCTCCACTCTCGCCTCAAGCTGGCGTAGGGGATCAGCAACTGAACGCTGGATCTCCCTATGCACCACAGCCCGGACCCTTAGAAGGGTGACAGGTGGCCCTTCTCCGCCCATGCTTGCACGGGGGGGACGAGCCCCATCCCCTGCAACGCTTCCACCCGAAGGTGGCACAGTACCAATGGAGGAGGGGAGTCTGGGCTGGGTGCCGCAGCCTTAGCAGCCTATCTTCATAGGCTTGCTGATTCGTAACATGGTCACCTGCAGCTGTAAAGTAAATGAAGGGATATTGAGACATTCCTATCCATTATACATACTCCATTTTAAATCCTTACATACTGCATTCCATGGCTACATACTCAGTTGTGGGGCATCCCGCATCCCACGGGCCTCCTGTATCCACTGGTTCAGGCAGTCCTCCTTTCTTCTCTTCAGGTCCGCATGGTGGTGTCGGACCTGCTCACCAGTCCGGGAAATGCCTGTGGCACTGGTGAGGTCACGAGCTAACCGGTTCCAAGCCTCTGCCTTGTACTCTGTTCCTTGGAACTGGCCCTGCAGGAGTCTTGCCTCATGATGGTGGACTAGGAGCCAAACCATGTATTTGGACTCCTCGGTGCCCCATCTGTGCGCTCGGAAGCACACTCCCTTTCCAACATCAGACACACTGACTGCAGATGTGAGCTACAATCAGTTATGGCATGTATTCCCGTCTGTGGGGCTTAAATATGCCGCATTTCTCGCACTTTTTTGTGATTGGCCGTTTTGTAAAATTCTCGGCTGACTGCAGACCTGCTTAGTAATGGTTAAACTACCATTCCTAAGTTTATGTATGTTAATAGTGGCTGTTTCCCCTATGTTGTCATGTCTTAGTGGTACTGTACTTTGATTATGATGCAAAGGGTCCTGGGTTCAAACCTTGTCATTCTTTTATTTTAATACTGTCTAGACAGGCTAGGGGGTGTGGCTGCGTTTAAGCAACTTAGCTCAACGTTGCTCCCCTGTGCCCTACGCTGCCCAGGTTGGCACGGCGCGCACATCCGCACAAACACATTGCGCTGGGTAATGCGTTTTTAAATGTTGGGCAACTCTATTGCGCTGGGTAAAGTGCTATTACACTATGGGCAACTCTGTTTAGCTGGCTGAAGTGCTATTAAACTATGGGCAACTCTGTTTAGCTGGATAAAGTGCTATTAAACTATGGGCACCTCTGTTTAGATGGGTATAGCGCTATTAAACTATGGGCGCCGGTGTTTAGCTGTGTAAAATGTTGCTTAACGGCAGGCTATTATATATCTGGGTCTTTTAAAAATATATATTTTGTTCGCTGATACATTGGCCATGTCACTGCTTTTAATAAAATTTTAATCATATTTGTCTGGTATTATTTCAAATACTGATTTAAAACATAAATAAGAAGGGGAGTGGTGGGACTCGAATCGTCAATGCTTTCTCTTTGTGCATACGCTCTACCATTACGCTATTGCTATTTGGATTAATTTGCATAAGTAGTTCTTATATGTTCTTCAATGTCACAATTGCTAACTGTGGTTAAGCAATGGGCACACCCACCCAAACAAGTGCAAATACGGGCAGCTATATCGTGAATTTAAAAAAAATAATAATTTTTTCCATTTTATAACTCTGATGGGGGTTTACAGTGTCAGGGAGTGTGGTGTTGGGTGCAAGTGCATTTGAGCGGACTCGGTCTTGTCTGTTGACATTATGCCTTTTAAAACCTTGCAGGGGCGTGGACTTTTAGACTGCTCGGCAGTCGGACACGCCCCCTGCTTGCCTACTCAGTCCGTGTAAGAGTTACGGATGAGTCAGCGTGCCCTCATGAATATTCATGGCACGCTGACGTCATACCATTCAACTGCAGCCTCCGAGTAAGACATATTAAGTCTTACATGGAGGTTTTGTGAATCCAGCCCTATATCTGTGTAACAGACAAACTCTAACATGCACACTAACCAAGGACAAACAAGAACAAAGTCTAAGTATAGTAGCAAACCAACATGATCTGAATAGATAAAAGGCTAGTAGGCACAATTCAGAAGTGAGCATTGAGTGGCATTCCCAACTGATAAATACACCTTCTCTAGTCTGACTGTGCCTTATTTAGGCTGCAAAGATCACAAAATATGTTACAGCTGTGAAATAAATTTTGTGCTTGTAAAAGTGTCATTCATTCCTGTGGCACAGGGGAATAAAGCTAAGTGCACCCCAGATTAGCATCTCAGTTTAATGGCAAAGCTGGACAGAGGAGTGGCAGTAAGTGTTCATTACTATCTTACTTATCCAGGATGGAGGAGGCTAGACTACAGTCATCAACCTGGGATACTTAAGGATGTTGTCAATAGCATCATCTTATAACTTCACCCAATTAATCACAGAAATAACCAGACCAGCAAAAAATAATACTAGCAGCTCAATCATAGACTGGATCCTAGTTTCTGACCCCAAAAAATTCTCTGAAACAGGTACTCTCTTCCCTGCCATATCAGCGACCACCAACCAGCTTATGCCATACATAAAACCTCCCAACTACCCAGTCAACATTATAACATAATGCAGGGAACTCTTACCAATTTCAACCCACATACTTTTACCAACCATCTAAAACCTGTTAACTGGAATACACTAAAAACCCTCCCACTAGATGAAGCAATTGAATTTTTTAATTCAACCTTCCTAAAAACCCTAGACAGCCATGCCCCTCTTCATCGCAAAAGAGTAAAATCAAAACACACCACCTGGCTTTGCAAAAGTACCAGACAGGCTATGCTCACGTGAGACAAAGCCTGGAAAAAATGTCAAAGAACTACAAATCACATTGACCTCCAACTGTATAGACAGCTTCTCAACAAAGTAAAACGTCTAATCATTAATGATAAAAGAGATCACTACATTAAACTACAGCATAATTTTAAGCAATATCCAAGACAATTTTGGCCCTCAATTTCATCACTATTAAACCCTGGTACAAAAAGTAACCCCTGTCCATATCCGGTAAAAACACCATTAGAAATTGCTTCTATCTTCAATTCATACTTTATAGAAATCATCACAAATCTTACTGCCTCCTTCTCACCTCCACCTAGTCAAACTAATCACTGCCCCAGTAATAACCAACCTGCAAACCCCTCCATTAGCATATTTTCTCTGTCCTCCATCCCTGCCTCTGCTATAACCAGGCTCCTTCTCAAACTAAAACCAGGAAGCAATGCCCCTGACAGCCTACCCCCCGAATACCTTAAAATATCAGCTACAGCCATATCCTACCCTGTCAGTATACTCTTAAATAGATTAATTCAGGTATCCTACATACCCACCATCTGGAAGAAAGCATACATTCTTCCCCTCCATAAAGGTGGTAATAACTCTGACACCTCTAACTTCCGCCCCATTGCTATACTTTCCCACATTTCCAAGATCCTAGGAAAATGCATACACTTCCAGCTCCAGCAATACCTAATAAACAACAATCTTCTTTCCCCCTATCAACATGGTTTCAGACCCGCCCACAGTATTATCACTGCTCTCCTATCATTCACAGATACTGTTAATCAAGCTCGCAGTGAAGGAAAACTTATTTCCTCCCTCTTCCTTGATCTCTCTAAGGCATTTGACACCATTTCCCACTCCCTTCTCCTCTCCAAACTTTCCACTCTGGGGATATCTCCACCAATGCTACTCTGGTTTTCCAACTACCTATCCGATAAAAAACAATCCACTAGATGGCATGCCTCTACCTCACCATTCCTAGATACTCCCACTGGAGTTCCTCAAGGATCCAC
Source organism: Protopterus annectens (assembly GCF_019279795.1). Classification (NCBI taxonomy): domain Eukaryota; kingdom Metazoa; phylum Chordata; order Ceratodontiformes; family Protopteridae; genus Protopterus; species Protopterus annectens. The sequence continues at coordinate 1,456,093,431 of NC_056725.1, read as the reverse complement.
ATTAGGCCCCCTTCTTTTCAGTATTTGTATCAATGACTTTCACTCTTGTATTCCCAACAACTCTGTTATTCAATATGCAGATGACTCAACAATAATATGCACCTCCAAAACCATACCCGAACTACTCACACACACTTAGCAAGCATTCTCTTCCATTGAAAACTGGATGACTACTAACCATCTTGCACTCATCCCAAACAAAACCAAACTTCTTCTCTTCACTCCGAAAAAAAAATCACAATAAACAAGCCTGACTTCAAAATCTACTCACTTAACAAAACCACCTTAGAAGTCGTCTCACATACAAAACTGTGTCACCATTGATGAAAGCTTAACTTTTGATCATCACATTCACAACAATATTAAAAAAACACCAAAAGCTAGGAACCCTATACAGACATAAACACTTCCTCAGCCTCACCAACAAACAAACCCTGGCCTCTACCTTCCTACTACCAGCCTTATTATATGGTGCCCCCTTACTCACAAATATTCGGACATGTCTAAAAACCAAAATGGAAACCTGTTATAACAAAATCGCAAGATTCGCAACCAATGACACCTACTCCTCCCACCACTGTTCCTCACTTCACACGCTAAAATGGCTTGAATTACCACAGTACCTCAACTATTAACAGCTTACCATAGCCCACAAAATAATCTATAAACCTCTCAACTGTCCAGCTCTTTCCGCATTACTAACTCAATACCACCCAAACAGACCCCTCAGATCAAACAATGAGACCCTGCTAGTCGTTCAAAAACTTACACTCCTCGCTGGTCAGGCTGTCTATTCCTTCTGCATTGCCAAACTCTGGAACTCACTCCCATCAGTACTCAGAGCCACCAATGATGTTATCACCTTCAAAGACACCCTACATCTTTATCTAACTACCCACTGTCAATGCTCTTGTTCCACACCCCATATAACCTGATCCTCCACTACTATTACTCTTTCACCCATTTCACTATCCATCCATCTATCTTCCTCCACTACTGTCACTCTCTTATTCATATCACGATCTACCTCTCACACCAGTCACACAAAAATCCTCCTCTATTCTTTTCTACACTCTAATTTATTAACACTATTCTACTACACATTGCCCTCTTAAATGCTCATACTCATATATCACTTCTTCCTTCCTTGTACGTCATACAACACTATGACCTATTTAAGATTGCTAAATGTCTTTATCATATAGATAAGTAATATTAACTTGCTGTAGCTAATAACAGTTTTACTCCAATTTTGACTTTGTTGTTTGTTGCTTGTTGTATTAATGTCAATTTTACTGTTGTATTAATGTCAATTTTACTGTTATATTGTACTTATGTCTCCTTGGAGCTTTTCTCCCCAGGCCTCCACTGAAAATGGGCTCATCCTGGCCCAGTGGACACTCCTTGTAAACAAATGTAAAATAAATAAAATAAATAAATAAGTAATCATGCTGGCTATGTGCAATCAGAAAGCCAAGTATGCAGTGCACATGTCTCTATGAGGCAGCAGTAATTGTACACGTTACTGGCCATTGCGAGAGAGAAAGAGAGATTTAGTTGACAAGGGAATGGACCCTGATAAATATGACATCTTGCAACTGTCCAACTTTTGGCAGGTCAGGAAATAAAGCAGCCAAAATGCTCCCACCCAAGTAGGAAATGAATGGACCAAATCTTGGAACCATTGGGATGAATGAATTGGTCATAAGGGGCGCAAGTAAAATAAATGTATTGAATATGGACAGAGAAGACTTTACAAAAGTGGTATTTTAGGCCAAAGCAAGGCTTCTGATGTATTTAAATACCTGCTGTTAATAAAATATAGATGAGACAACTCTGTCAGAAGTCCAAAACCTCATAATGCAATTCTCATCATTTTGAAACTCAAATTGTTAAACAGTGAATTCCAAAGCTCACTGCTACACTGCACCTTAATACTCATTCTAATAATGTAATCTAACTACAAGATCACTGTATCACAGAGTAGGTGGAGTACACAGAAATATCACAGTTTCAAAATAAGTAATATATTCTCCTCTTCTACTTAGATTGTCACTTTTCTGAGGATCATAGTAATGATCATCAGGCTTCTATTCAGCAACTGGATGCAGCTCATAAGAATCGGAGTAACTTTAATTTGAACTATTATATAATAACAGATACAACTGTTCAGCTGTTAGGAAGTAACCATCTTGAATTATGTAGATCTTCTTTTCCTCTTATATTTCATCAGGTCTTATGGAGCTTGAGGTGTTTTGTTTACTGAAATGATGTGTATTTCATGTTGACCACCAATAAGCCAATTCTAGCCAGTGTAGTTGCTAGTGCTACACAATGGTGAGATTTGCATGTCATGTTAGCAGCACATTTGGCTGCTCTGCTCTAGTATTGTTCAGGGGGATTGGTCTGTGTTGCCTGAGGATTAATAGGAACAGGGAGAGTATTGAGGAGAAAATGAAAGAGGAAGACTGAATTAATGTATTTTCTAGCATTATCTATTAGGTAAGGTTTTATACTGTAGAGGGTTTCAATGTTTTGAGGATATTTTTATTACATATTTTTCATTGTAGTCAAATTTCAAGTTGTCATTGATTATTACACCCAGTAGCTTAGTGTGGGGTGCTAATTTTAGTTTTTATGTTCTTTGTGGTGGTTAAAGTGAAGGGGGATTTCTGAGGTGAGAGTTGTTTCGGGGTGAATAGGATAAGCTTCAGTTTTTTTTAGATTTAGAAGAAGCTGAGAATCAGATAGCCATATTTAAATACAGGTAAAGGAATCCTGGTTTATTTGTTGGAGTGCATCTATTTATTTAGCAGCACACGCCAGTATGGAGTCATCCCCGTAGTGGATGATTTTTACATGTTTGCTTGCTGAATGGAGGTAATTCACAAATATGTTATAGAAACACATGCATGTGTATAATTATATATATATATATATATATATATATATATATATATATATATATATATATATATATCTAAAATATGTATATGTGCACACACCCCAATGTTGATATAGCTAGATAGACAGACAGATAGATATAGCAGTATAGATAAGATGGAAAGTTATTTGATGCATGCAATTAGTTAAACAGATTTTCAATGAAACAGAAATCACTGACACGTTTACCCAGACTCCTGTTTATAGATGTGTGTGTGTGTGTGTGTGTGTGTGTGTGTGTGTGTGTGTGTGTGTGTGTGTGTGTGTGTGTGTGTGTGTGTGTGTGTGTGTGTGTGTGTGTGTGTGTGTGTGTGTGTGTGTGTGTGTGTGTGTGTGTGTGTGTGTATGTTCTAAACATCAAAATACACGAATCTGGAGTAGCTAACCATCAAATCCAAAAGATCAAAAGCCAAAACAGTGAAAAAACATAACACTTATGTTTTTTTGCAGGGATGCAAGCTCCCTTGCACCCCCACACTCCCTGCTAAATTTATGTACCAACTCTAACATTGTTTAGTGGGGAAAGGACATGCTAAATTTATGTACCAACTCCAAGATTGTCTAGTGGGGAAAGGGCAATTTCCCCGATCCCTATCGATCACTTCTGCCAGTGTTAAACATGTTTGCGATTATGATCGATCGATTATATAAATTGTTTCCATATATATATTTACAGTGTGTGTGTGTGTGTGTGTGTGTGTGTGTGTGTGTGTGTGTGTGTGTGTGTGTGTGTGTGTGCGTGTGTGTGTGTGTGTGTGTGTGTGTGTGTGTGTGTGTGTGTGTGTGTGTGTGTGTGTGTGTGTGTGTGTGGGTGCGTGTGTGTGTGTGTGTGTGTGTGTGTGTATATGTATATGTATATATATATATATATATATATATATATATATATATATATATATATATATATGTAGGTCAACTGAAAAAGACCAAAAATCCATTTGTTCAAAAACAAACAGTGGATTCTCAGTTACGCGAAAGTGCACTTAAGCGAAAGTGCACTTCCGCAAAGAACGGTTCAACAAATCGTTAAGGAACACAGGTGTCGAAGCACACTACAGTGGGGAAAGGGAATTTATGTGTTTCCCCACTGTAGTGCAATCTCTGAGTTGGTATATTTAAGTAGGAGGGGTGCAGGGGGGCTTGCCCCCCTGCAAAAACAATGTTACTGTGTTCTTTATGAACCGATGTTCATGGAAGTGCACTTTCGTTGAAGTGCACTTTCGCGTAACCGTGGGTCTGCTGTTTATATTCAAAGAAGTGAGCTTTTGAATATATACAGTAGACCCATATATATATATATATATATATATATATATATATATATATATATATTTTTTTTTTTTTTTTTTTTTTTTCACTATACAGACAGGCAGTTTATAATATACACACATTAAAATACAGACACTCAAAATATTGTCAAAATAAACTCAAAGCACACATTAACTTAATGGAAAAAAACACATTACTTCTGTCATCACTTTGCACTGAAAACTGATAAAATACGGCAAATGAAAAAAACACAACAATGCCAGAGGCCATTGTCTAAATAGTGGTTGTGTTACAGAAAGGACTTTTTCTAAGGTAGGGCACAGAGTTAGATTCATAGATCCATAGGTGTGTAATAGGCTAATGGCCACAAGGACATTTTTAAGCCTATCCATCCATCCCAAATCTCTGAAAAGTTCTGGTAACCTTGGTAAGTGTAAGGAGGGGCTTGAGGGATGAATCATTTACAAACAGGGGTCTGGGGATGAACCATTTACAGGCTATCTGTGCCTATTACAAACATAGGGGCCAAACCAGGGATACATTTCCTGTTCTCCATCAATTGTCTAAGTTACATTTGAATGGGATTAAGTTGGAATTGTGTTTTATTTGGATGAAGACCTTGTTCCGGAAATGGGGTAGTCTTTGGGATACATACCTATCTCTCCAGCAGGTCCTATTTATATCACAGGAAAAGTTTAAGTCTTTAGAATGGGTAATTCTAGTAGGGGATTTTTTGCAGATATGCAGGCAGTCCATCAGATTGGGGTCCAACAATGCCTTATATGCCAGGCATAGATCTCCTTTCAACAGCCTGTAGAAAGCAGAATATAGGGCAAAGACTTTGAGGTGGCCTGCATAGGACATTTTACTTACACAGTGTATTTTTTTAGTAAGGGACCTCTGTGGATGTTCAAGTTGTTGGATGTGCCTAGTTAGGTACATACCAGATGGGCCATTGTACTCAGTGACAGGTCTGATGAATGCCAAATACAGTGGAACAATGATATCCTTGGACCTAGATGCCATACCTTTGTTCATAAGTTGTACAACATATAATGATTTCCTCACTATAACAGACATGTGATGGTTAAAGGCTAAATTGCTGTCTTCATTTGTCCCCAAGTGCCTGACCACAGGGTTAACTCTTAGGGGTGTGTAGTCAATATGATAGTTACCAAGAGTGACTGACTTCCTGAAGGATACTATTATGCATTTCTTAACGTTAAGTTTTAGACCATGGCTCTGACACCAGTTATTTGTCTGTGACATCTCTTTTTGGAGAACATTAGTGTCAATGGGGGACACTACAACTGATCCTAATTTGCAATCATCTACATATTTGGTCAGCCAGAGGTCCTTAATGTTGTCTTTGACTTCACAGAAGAAGATGCCAAAAAGGAACAGTCCTGGGACTGATCCCTGAGGGACTCTGCTGGTGACTGACCTCTTTGTAGAGGTGGACTCCTAAATTCTAACTTCCAGGGTACTGTCTGTAAGCCAACTAGCTATCCACTGGGTAACATAAGGGTTTATACCTAACCTCTTGAGTTTGTCAACAATGTCCACATGGAGCAATGTGTCAAATGCCTTAGTCAGGTCAAGGTAGGCAATGTGAATCATTTTGCTCTCTTCCACTGCTTTGGTGACATTTCAAAGAAGTACACCACAGTAAATGAAACCCAGACCACTGTGGACGCCAAGAACTTGCTCCAGAGGTTAGAATAACAATTGATTTGTTAAAAAAAAATAAATAAGAACAAAGGTTTAGCGCTTTCATCTGAAACATTAGAATTCATTAGAACACCAAAAGCACAATTCAAACAGATTATATAAAACCATCTTCCAATAGTATGCATTCATTTAAATGAGTGTAATCAATTCATTACATCATTTCCTCCCCTACAAGAATAACACGGAAGGAAAAAAAAAAAAAAAAAAACCTTAAAAATATATCATTATACTTACAAATCAGATTTTAGCTTCAATAATTGGTTTGACAGAAATATTCTCATTAATACCTGGTGCAGTAGTTGCATTTAATAAAATCTGCCATCTTCAAGTCATCTTCACCAAGTCACACTGTGCCTGTACAGGCCTTGGCAGTGGTGTTGGGCTGTGTGGCCCTGCCCCATGCCATTTGTGCTGCAACTGTTACTGCAGGCTAGCATTGTGTAGCATAGCAAATAACATAACAACATGTATGCATGGAACTTGTGAATACTGCAGAGCCCCTACAGATGTGTCTGGATACCAGAACTGTGAACTGAGCATCCCAAACACATGCACATGTATATGTCTTGCCTGTGCATCCGCCTCAGTATGGTGTGAGTGTTCAGGTGTGTGTGCATTGCTGATGGGTGTTATAAGCCACTACACTAGTGTTTACCTAGCATCCACCACTGGGAGACTGTAGGGGATGTCCACATAGGCATTGGTGTGCTACTGCTGTGTCAGACGCCATATATTGGACACATCACAGCTTCCAGGGCAGACAGCACACACATTCAATGTCATGCCCTGACCATCACATAGGGCCTAGCTGTTGGAGGGTATGCCCCTGCACTGACTGTAGGCCCTACCCTGCTCCCTAGGTGGTGCTACGTGTGCAGGCTATAGCACCCAGTACCCCAGGGTACTCATCCATGTGGTGGAACAGATTCATATTGCAGGTCCACTGATCATGTATGTGGAGGACCTGTACGTGCTCACTAGCATGTGTTGACATGGCATCTGTGAAGTGGTGCAATACTCTGGATGCAGATGCCTGTGAGATACCCATGATATCCCCAGTTGTGCTGTGTGAGGTATCTGTGGCTAGTACACCTAGGACAACACATTCCATGGTATCCACTGTGATGCATTCCCCTTGGCCTGTGTGATGTGTTAGGCACAGGTCAACAAGCTGCTGTAGGAGGTCTCTGTCCACCCCATAGTGCTCTAACATCCCCAGCCCATGTAGACCCTGGTAAGTCACCCTCGGTCAATAAAGTCGTATGTCACCCCAGTAAGGGTTGTTCAGCAGCATACACATCTGCACTGCCCCAGCCCCCTGCACATATTGGCTGCTGCAGCCCGTGTCATTTGGTTGGATTGTGTCATGAAATGTCTCTGCAGATATACACTGGTGGTGTAGAGTGCGGATGACATATGTGTGCATGCTGCTTGCTCGCATTAGTGTACTGTTCATGTGCGGGCTGGCCATGTCATCAGCTGATTGTGATGATCAACACCTGTGTGTGCAGCCTGGACACCCTGACTACCCCACCACTGTTGTCATCCCTCCCAATGTCATCAGGCAGGTATAGACCACACCCCTAGCTGAGGTTTGCTAGGGCAGGAGCACTCCCGAGGCACAGTACTGCAATGTACGTACAGTATGCCTGACCCCTCCCATGCTATCATCTATATGCGAGACCTGCACCTGGCTGACTACACACATACACTCCAGGGACCAGCAGAACACCCTGGTGATAAATGTGATACACCATAGTCAACCTCATCTGCATAGTATAGTCTTCTAATGAATAGTTATATGACCCATACCGAACCTCCAACATATTAACCACTGCTCAGTGTCGCTCAGATCCACACACAACTGGCAACAGGTGCCCTACCATCACCATATTTGATGTCCCATGGTCTTCCCAGCAACAAAATTACCGGTGTCTACATGACTACAACCCATGGCCCTGAACACTACAGACGATGTGCATTAACACCACGCCATGGCAGATATACATAGATCCCAGGTTATCACGTACAGATCATCCAGCACAAATAGTCAATAGTGCTGAATTCCCCAGACATATGTTCACATCTATGTCCACCTCTACATTTACATATATCACATATATTATTTGTAGACATATATACATGGACATATCTATATGCATATATTCATACTCTCATATACATGTACACATATGTAGATATGTTATTTATGTCACAACAGCGAACCACATGACAGCAATGCATTAAACAGGAATGGAAAGGTAACCACATGTGCCACCTGCATCATGTAGTGTTGTTAATATCAAGGCACATGTGTTATGTTGCGTCACACGGGTCAGACCATAGCAAGGGTAAGAGTAGGGCTGCTGACAGTTACTCACCAGACCTATTGGTGACTGTATGTGTCGACAACCCAGTGTCTTGGCAGAATATGCAGGCTGTGGACATTAAATAGGTCAGCAACAAAACAAACTGGACACATCCTGCAGCTAGCCACCCACAGATACCAACACATACAGTATAACTGCCAAACTCACACCTGCCATGCCCTGGAATCGAGCATCTACCTGTCTAGTCTACCACACGACAGCATTATGCAGTAACAGAATGTGCTACCGAGTTCAGGCATCACTGCACTCCCACAGGCATACTTCTTGGCGGATGACATCATCCCCAAAGGCAAAGATGCCGATAGGGAATGTATGTGCTGTGAGCTGTCTAAAAGCATTAGTCTGCCCCCAGGCAGCTGGGAACACACACAGGCACACACCTGGTTGGGCTGGGAGTTGAACATACACCTAACTACCTTATCACACTACAGCAATATGCAGTTACATAACACGCTATTGAGAACACCGAACACAGCACTCCCTGAGGCATACTTCTAGGTGAGTGACATCATCCTCAAAACAAAGATGCCGATAGGGAATGTATGTGCTGTGAGCCATCTAAAAGCATTATGCTGTCCCCAGACAGCTGGAAACACACACACACACACACAGGCACACACCTGGCAGTGCTGGGAGTTGAACATACACCTAACTACCTTATCACACTACAGCAATACGCAGTTACAGAACGCGCTACCGAGATTACTGAGTACAGCACTCCCAGAGGCATACTTCTAGGTGGGTGACATCATCCGCAAAGGCAAAGACGCCGATAGGGAATGTATGTGCTGTGAGCCGTCTAAAAGCATTACTCTGTTCCTAGGCACCTGTAAACACACACACACACACACACACACTTGGCAGGGCTGGGAGTCAAATATACACCTTACTACCTTATCACACTACAGCATTACGCAGTTACAGAACGCGCTACCGAGAATACCGAACACAGCACTCCCAGAGGCATACTTCTAGGTGGGTGACATCATCCGCAAAGGCAAAGACGCTGATAGTGAATGTATGTGCTGTGAGCCATCTAAAAGCATTACTCTGTCCCTAGGCAGCTGGAAACACACACACAGGCACACACTTCGCAGGGCTGGGAGTCGAACATACTCCTAACTGCCTTATCACACTACAGCATTATGCAGTTACAGAACGCACTACCGAGATTTCTGAACACAGTACTCCCAAAGGCATACTTCTAGGTGAGTGACATCATCCGCAAAGGCAAAGACGCCAATAGGGGATGTATGTGCTGTGAGCCATCTAAAAGCATTACTCTGTCCCTAGGCAGCTGGAAACACACACACACACACACACACACACACACACACACACACACACACACTTGGCAGGGCTGGGAGTTGAACATACACCTAACTACCTTATCACACTACAGCATTACGCAGTTACAGAACGCACTACCAAGGTTACTAAACACAGTACTCCCAGAGGCATACTTCTAGGTGGGTGACATCATCTGCAAAGGCAAAGACACCAATAGGGAATATATGTGCTGTGAGCCATCTAAAAGCATTACTCTGTCCCTAGGCAGTTGGAAACACACACACACACACACACACACACACACACACACACACACACACACACACACACACACTTGGCAGGGCTGGGAGTCGAACATACAACTAACTACCTTATCACACTACAGCATTACGCAGTTACTGAACACGCTACCAAGATTACTGAACACAGCACACCCAGAGACATACTTCTAGGTAGGCGACATCATCCGCAAAGGCAAGGACGCTGATAGGGAATGTATAGAGAGTGAGCAGTCTGAAAGCATATTACTGTCCCAAGGTAGACGTAGACAAACACACGGCAGTGGTGTGATCGGGTCAACTAAATATCTACGGAGCACTACAACAACACTACATACATACGTGACGCGCCACAGACAGTACACCCTTCAAGACAGTCAACCAGTGTGTGCAATGTAGGCATCCATCGTGATGTGGACAATGGACATCTGTTGCCTGGATGACCACCATCGCTATACAGGATGTCAATGGCCATGCCCATACACAGAGGCACATCACCGACACTAGGTGTCACTGGGCATGCCCACATGCTTAGTATCACACATCCATTTGGAAAGTACTGTGTGTTCATCTACACAATGGCGTACTGGGCATGCTCACACACTTAGCAGTTGCAAAGGGCCGTCAGCAGTTGCAGTTGCAAAGGGTTGTCAGCAGTTGCAAAGGGCCGTCTTGCATCCACACGGATGCTAAACATGGAAGGGTGCAGTTTGGAATGTACTGTGTGACCATCTACACAACGGCGTACTGGGCATGCTCACACACTTAGCAGTTGCAAAGGGCTGTTTTGCATGCACACGGATCCTAAACATGGAAGGGCGCAGTTTGGAATGTACTGTGTGACCATCCACACAACGGCATACTGGGCATGCTCACACACTTAGCAGTTGCAAAGGGCCATCTTGCATGCGCACGGATTCTAAACATGGAAGGGCACAGTTTGGAATGTACTGTGTGACCATCTACACAACGGCGTACTGGGCATGCTCACAGATTTAGCAGTTGCAAAGGGCCGTCTTGCATGCACACAATTCTAAACACGGAAGGGCACAGTCCCCACATACATGAATGCCACTCACATGTACTGACCAGTACACACTCAGGAGCCATCACAGATGTCTCAGGTGCAGATCACAGAGGTACACACCACAGTCTTCATTGTAGCCCTCAGACATCACCATGTCACAGGACCAGCAATACACTGCCATACATTACCACAACACCGTGTGGCTCATGACCAGTGGACTGTACATAGGTCTACAGCAACTGTGCAGACTACACATGTACCAACAGGGTTCAATCATGTGTTATGCATTGCAACGATACCACTGTAATGACCAGGTTGGCTCTACACATACAAGGGGCCATGGGTCTTACACAGCTGTGACAGATGACTGTCGCTGTACACCAAAGATCACACATGTTTGGATATGACATACATGTAATCGCAGTGGATATGTGCATGGACCACACACACAACACATATGTACATAGCATAGCTTTTGCTGTCCTCCATGCAGACAAGTGGCTAAAGCAATCACATGCATGCAAATGGCAGGTGGGTCCATGGCTGTTGAATGCTAACAGTACATGAGGTAGCAATGTTGACAGAGGGCACATTCACTCTGTACTAGATACCCATGACACCCATCATATCTTACAACAGTCCATGTGTTATGCATGTCATCACACATATCCACCAATTGCAATGCATACAACATGGCTATATGACAGGCATGTAGGACCAACACACATGTACAATTTGTAGTGTGCATGCAGCTACCATGCATGTGCAGTAGCTGATGTATGTGACTCATCTGTGCCTAACTACAACATGCAGTTGCAATGCAGCCCCATCATTGACACCTGTATATGGTGACATACTGACAGTACGGTAGGATGTACATCAGGTATGGATGGATGTGTGTACATAAAGTGGTGATCCACCTGTGCAGATGGATGTTTGCCGGGGATGGCTCACAGGTATGTCACACGCCATCCTACCATTACATGTGCAAACAGTACGCTATGTTACTGTTACTTGACGGTGAAGACATTAACCTACACAGCGGTCAGGTGTTACCGACTGTATGTCACCTGACACCTGTAACACTTACATCCTCCCGTGTGCATATAGCACCACAATTGCTGATGTAGTGTTGGTACACATAATGCGGCCAATACTGCTACATGTCTGCCAGATGTATCATCATATCGCAGGTGTATCATTCACACTACTGCCATGTGTGTTTGCTTGTGTGACCATATATGCCACATATGGTGGGGATTACATCCCAATTGTTACACACCCCTGTACACTGTTGTAGAGATCTGTACATACTGCAGTGTGGAAAGCATGATGTAGGCAAGGGTGGTGTGTGTATCACACACATCAGCTATCCGCATGTGTATGACATGTGTGGTCTCCACAGTGTGTGTGTGTGTGTGTGTGTGTGTGTGTGTGTGTGTGTGTGTGTATCTATGTATAGCTGTCTGGTGCATGGAGTTAGGGTGTATGCTACCATACAGAACACATAGGATCCCTAACCCCTCATGGTGATGCAGTCTACTACCCTCTTGATGCCATAGGTCTCAGCCATACTGGCTATCTGTACATATTCTTTCTCTGTGTCGCGTGGGTGCACAGTACTGTGAGGGTGATGACCACATAGTCAGGGGTCCTCACCTCAACACTATGGGGTGTGCATTACAGTGTTGTTGACCCCAAGAGTGTGTGCATGTTCCTGTAATGTGACAGGGTATGACTGCTACACAGTGAGGCCTCATACTATCAGGTGGCCTCTAACATTAGCATCGGCTGGACCGCTGTGTACAATCCCTGCTCCATGTCAACATACCTGTGATGTGACCTGGTATGGATGTCACGTCTCTAGCCACTGTAGCCTATTAAACTGCCCACATGTGTCTGGATCAGTATATGTGTGGACATCTGTGGTATGTTAGCCTTTCCAACAGTCAGGTTGAGGCTACGTATAGCTTGCTGATATTGCATGCGTGCCTGTGAGTACTCCACAGTTGCACATGGGAGACTGCAAACACTGCTACCTGTAGGCACATGCAAGTAGACTATAAGGAGGGAACCAGGGCAGCATTACCAACATGCTGTTACTGTTGTTACCAAGACACATACTGTGAACATATAACAATGCATGCTAAACCTGTACTACATGGTATGTCTGGTGCGTGTTAACAGTACACAACTAATGTAATATACACTTCTCTCACTATTCATACACAAGTAATGTTATACACACTTCTCTCACTATTCTGTTCACCCTGTGCATTAGACCATTTGAGCATGTCCCTGCACCGATGGTGTGGATTACAGGGATCCGGCACAGGCTTCATCATATGCACAGGGTGATAATGTTTGTCAGGGGCATAGGCTGCACCAATGGATGACATCATGTGTGTGGGTAAGGGCCAGTGACATGATTGGACATGTCTGTTCAGTATGCATGTGGGTGTTGTGGTGCCCTACAGATTTGTTTGCTGTGTGCATGTATGTGTGCACACAGTTCTGCCTTTTTTGAGGCCTATGCAGGGGTATTATTGACAGCTCCAGATTGTACAGACCAGGTTGTACAGCTCACTGTGTCCGGCCACGGCCACCTGACCTGTGCCTGCCAGGGGTTGCACGGGCACTACCAGGCGGAAGTACAGATTGGCTACTGTCCGACGACACATGTCCACTGGAACAGTGTCCCCACTGGGAACGTCCAGGACCATGTCCATGTGGCCTGCTGTGTCCTGGTGTGGACAGCGCAGCACCAGCTGCACCGCTACTGCTACTGGCACTATGGGAGTGGGCATGTGATGTGGCATACTCACGTTGACCTGCACTAGGTGGTGTAGCTGGTCTACGTCCACGTGGCCTACGCCTCACTCCTACCAGATGTTCCAGCACAGACAGCTCTCACTCGCGGATTGCCATGCCACAGTCAAGGATTCCAACCATGTCACCCAATCGCCTGTCCAGAACATCAGCAATCTGCTGTTGAGCATTTGCCAATGCCTGGACGTTGTCATTTAGGGTACAGATAGCAGCCCTCTGCAGCCTCTGCCCTTCTCTGTTCTGCCGTTCAGCACATGCCTGTGCCACCATTACAGTCTGTAACATGCATCTGGTGATACCAGCTGCTGCGCTCTGTCCTGCAAGTGCATGCCTGCCAGAGGTCCTCCTACGAGCAGCACCTGCTGCATGCCTATGTGGCACATCTGATGTCATTACACTGACACCATGGTGTGGAGACACACCTTCTCTAGCCACCACACGTTCCTGTTCCACGCTAACAGATGCTGACTGTCCTTCCTCTATGGCCACTGGTGATGCGGTATGTGTTGGCAGCAGAACTGTGTGCGGGGAAGAGGAGGACATAGCTGGGATGACAACCATTGGCACAGATTCAGCCCCTGACAACCCTGCCTGTACCTCATGCATATGTTCATCACTGCTAGTATCTGTGGGGACACTAACATCAGATGGACCGCAGGAGGGTAACACACCTACATCACCTGTGAATGCAAAGAAAGACTAAATTACAATAGGCACACACACAGACACACACACACACACACACACACACACACACACACACAGACACACAGACACACACACAGACACACACACACACACACACACACACACACACACACACACACACACACACACACACACACACACACACCATGCATGTGATTTGACAGACGGCGTGCAGCATGCCTGTGATACAGCAGACAGCATTCAGCTCAGACATTAATAGTGTTAGTTACCATACCTCCCTGGGGTGCACACTACAGCAAGCAGGTGTCATATCAGTAGCCATGCAGTTCACACAATCATGGTAGTATGCATGCATCCCCGTGATACACCATGTGGACCAGAACAGGATAACAGTACACATGGCTGATGTGACCTTGACATGTAATCTGCTGACGTGCGCATTAACATGCATACATGTCTGATACAATGGTGTCCTGACACATGTACAGCATCGTAATGGGCATCACATTGCAGTGTTGTCTGTATGCCCTACAGATAGAATACATGTTTAGCAAATGTGCATGAGCATGGAAGGGTAGTGTGAGCCATCTACATTGCTATACAGTGTGAAGTACAGACACTGTGCCATTGCATGGCATCATGAGGTGTCTATATTGCTATACAGTGCATAATATGTACACATTGCATAGCCATAACTGCATGCATACCCATGACATAACTGTGGATTGTGACCCACGATGCTGAGGTGTATACACATCAAACCATGCTGTGTCATGTGACAGGTCACTGGAGGACCTACAGTTGACACCCCTGCACAACTACTACAGAGTCTTAGCTGCCTGGCAACCATGTCCACACATAGCAGACTTGTCAATTCACCATGTCCCACGTGACATTGATGTACCACACACACGAGGTGCACAGCTAATGGTGATGTCCTACAGCAGCAAGGGAAATGTACAGTATCTGTGGCCTGATGTGGTGTCAGTGTCTGTGGAAGCTGTACAGGTGACTACTGTCATGCTATGACACAGTCGTGATGTTCAACACATCTTATATGGTAGACATCAGTGACACCTCCAGTAGCTGTGCACAGGCTTTCAGGATGTCCAGTGTACCACATCAACTGTATAATCGGTCAACTAAGGCTATAATTGGACCATGTGTGGACAATGTGAAACAGGGTGTATACACATCACATCTACTGTGTGGCTACGTGTCTCTGGCCATCCCCCATGGCCATGTGTGCACATGTGTTGGACAAATGTGTGTGATGGCCATCTATCACACATGTCTGTGTTGTCCCATATGACATACACCCATAGATGTCAGATATGTCACCATCCACAGGGCTATGCAGACAACGGGTTGTATGTTTGGTATGTGGGGTATGGGTTATGGGATAGTGTGACAATATTACAGCCAAAACGCTACGTGTCTGGGACATGTCAAATGGCACATCACAATGTGTGCACCCATTGCAGGGGCATATAACACAATGGTAACTCCTGTGGGCTGCCCATAACACAGCTAACTGTGTGGTACTGTTTGCATACCACACGTGTCGTTCTAATGTATAGTACATATGCATCCATTGTAGAACACCTCCACCATTGTATGCACAGCTGTCCACACATGTAGCAATGACAAATAATGTGGTTTTATGTCGGTGTATCATTTAATTTGTATATATTGCACATGGGTGGCCTGTGTGAATGATGGGTGATGCGACCTGTATATCGTGACTGGAACGAACATCAAGTGTACAAGTGTTAACTGGCCACATGGTGAATAGATCTATGCTTTAACATGCCTGATACTGATGACAGTCTCACCTGCAATGGACTCATGTCTGTGCGACATGCCAGAGGTACCTGTATAGGGGTGACACAGCAGTATGAACATTATCCATGACTGTGTGACAGCCACAGGGTGCATTGTGCATGTTAACACAGTTGCCTGTACAATAGCATATAGTATGCACATGTGTGCATACACAGGGTAGCATACTGTAGTATGCAGCATGTGAGTCCACATACCTTGCATATGTTGTTACATTACATAATGTACAGTGACAAATGCAACTAAATGGGATATAATAGCCATATGTACAGTACTGACTTACCAGGCAACTCCAGGCTCATTGGTTGGGAGACACCCACCTCCATGATGGCAGCTAGTGTTTGTGGATGCTGTTCTAAGGGTGTCCGCAGACTGGCCAGTAGCTCCTTGGTGTGTGTGAATGGGGGCTGGGTTGGTGGCCCACCACCTGTTCCACCTTGTTCCCTGGCAATTGCAGTGGCAGGCTGTTTTGTATGTCATATCAAATCCATGCAGTGTCTGCGCACCTGCTGGTAGGTGCGGTTATGGCCACCCACATCGTTCACCCTCCTGCAAAGATCCTGACACAGGTCGTCCTGCTGCTGGGCATGCTGTGGCACATGGCTCAACAACACCTCATAGTTCTCATGGAGGTACGGGATGAGGACATCATCCTCCTGGCAGCTCTACGCTGGCAGGCGTGTACAAGGCATTATCTGTAAGACATAATGATGGTAACAGGTCACAGTTTCAGAGATGTACAGAGATACTGCTGCACATACATTTCTAGTAAATCTGGTACATCTGAACAGTTATCTTTTCAAATCATCATGACACTGACATGACTGACATGTTTGTGTCACACACATGTAACACTCATTATGCATTGGCTATCATCACCATATATGTGTGTCACTTCATTACATTGTTCATACTCCATGTGAATGCTGTCTTGATGTGGCAATGTCTGTTTGCCTGCACTGGTGTTCTTACCTATCTACACATGCCTGGATGTGTGCATGGTAATGCTGTTGACCTTGATGCTGTGTATATGTCACATATCAACACATACACAGCCTTAATGGACTTGAGCAGTGACAATGCAGACATACGCATGGAAACCTTTACATGCATGTGTTTTGTCATATACATCTACATGGCACTGTACAGCTGTTCAACATCCTGCCACGGATCACCTGTGTTGCACATGTGATAGACATCGGACAATGGCTAGTCGGACATCATTCGCAGGGATGGTTATCAACTATAGCATGTACGGGCAAGGTTTCCTAGCTGTATCCGACAGCCATTATGCCACTGTGAGGTGCATCAGTGTCACATTACTGATCCAGACAGTTGATACTACATCTACCATGCGGCCATCACACCATGTATGACAGGGATGACATGTGCAGCTTTGATGGACAGGGTTGCATGGTATGGCGGGAGTATGTCACATGTATGGCACAGGGATCTGTTCAGCATGTGGCAATACTAGTAGTAGGATGGTGGCTGCCCATGACGTATGTCTTTCAGATCAGGATATGGACATATAGCATGCCCAACATCATAGTGTAGCAAATGTCTTTATGCAAGGTAGACAGCATGCTGCATAGTGGAGGTGAGGATTGTGAAGGCTGGTATCGCCCATCCATGCATGGCCAATACCCCTTAAAGGTGATATGTGATCCAATATTGGTCACCCGAGTGCTGTGTATGCCTGTCCAATGATCTCCATGCTCATGGATGGCACCCTGTCATGACATGGGTATCTCGTATGACTACCTAAGGGGCCTGGAAACGTCACCAACTCAGGGAGGTTTACTGCACAGCACCATCCCTTACACAGTGTCCATAATGTTGACCACAGCCTAGGTGGTAGTTAATGGGTACAGGGATATTCACCTAGCAGTGACAATGCTGATATCATCCATCAGAATGTGCACATATGTCACACACCTCACCCCCACAGCCCATTCTGTATGTTGTTCACAACACTGAGACAGCTATTGCTCATAGGTCATGGCCATTCACATCCTTACATACACAGATGCCTGACATTTGTCTGTGTGGTATGGGCTACAATGATGGTGGAGTACAACACATTAACCCTGTTTTACTGTAGCTGGCACTGGTGTGATATGCACATGTCACTCGGGCACCTTTTGTAGTTGTGATTCTGTCAGCAGGCCACTGGTACAACACTCCTGTGACATACAAAGGTATATGTAGTCAAACATCCGTACTGTCATGTATATCTGTACTGCTAACATCTACATCGATAATGGTTCATGGACTTGCAGACCATACTCAGCAGGGTTATTGTGCGGTGCCACCAATTATGACTGTTGTCACCACTTGTGGGTTGATATTATCCAACACCCTATCTGTATTGTATGTTCATGCTCAGCACTTGTTCAGAACTTGT
Organism: Protopterus annectens; assembly: GCF_019279795.1. Lineage (NCBI taxonomy): Eukaryota > Metazoa > Chordata > Ceratodontiformes > Protopteridae > Protopterus > Protopterus annectens. Next base: position 1,456,074,756 of record NC_056725.1, on the reverse strand, counting down.
GAGCACGTCATGAGCTACTGATTAATATAGCACCCATTCCACACCATTTCTCACAGGTACACTGTCTGTCCTTACATTTCTAGCTTCCTTACAGTACAACAGCTGTTGTACACACGTAACTCACATATCTTGTGAGACATGGTTGTATATACAGGCATGTCCAACTGTCATGTACCAGTGCTATTGCCTGTCTATATGATGAATATGGCGCACATGTGGCAATAGAGTAATTGTCTCATGTACACAGTCAGTGCTCACCTCCCAACATACGACACTACAGCCTGTGGGGGATGCACATATGCAGCCCTACTGGGGGTAATGCTGTCATCAACCCTGACTGCACCTGACACTCATGTGGGGAAGTGTAACATTCGCAACACACCCCACTCATCACATAGTCTCACAAGATCTCCACCACAGGCCACACATACGAGGACAACTTGTGCAGTACCTCTCCATACTCTGTGTAGGCACCAAAGGCAGCCCCCATCACCAAACACAACAACAACAACTTATAGCCCACAGACTCATGTGTGCCCATCACATACAGCCAATAGGGTGTTATAACATACTCAACACACCTGTCATAGGTGACTCTGTAGGTGGTCACACTGCTGTTCCACTCAGTGGGCTACACAAGGTGATAGTCGCTTACATCTTGCTGTCGGGTAACTGGTTCTGCAACATAACCTATGCACCCATGCCACACCTCACCAGGTACAATGTGACTGTTATTCTCCATGTTACTGTGACTGCCCTGAGATGCAACTTCACAGACTACTTGTGCAAGGACATGCAATAGCTCACCAGTCTTGTAGCCCAAGCCCTGGGGAGCATTATGCATTCATCCGGACCTGATACCACTGTACAACAACTGACTGTGTCACTTCAACAGTTGCCTATGCTTCTGCTGTCATTCCACAGGCATCTGGTATCTGTCCACTTTCACTGACGTGGTCAAACAACGCGATGCTTTGGCACAGATGACCTGCACCTGTCAGCCCTGGGAGTACAGATCACATATAAGGCTCTTGCTGATTCTATACTGCCTGTCTTGCAGTTTCCAATAACATTCACCACCAGAATGGGAACTGGCAAGCAAAACATGGGGTCATGTGATGCAATGCTTGACATCTTCATCTCTGACGCATGCAGGTAAGGCACTCCTTATAATGCACCACTTCAATATATCTGCAGTGACTGGAACCTGCCTCTAGGCTCTGCAGAGCACACCTGCAATGACAGGTTATACACAGACCATACCTTTCAGGCATGTACCTGGACCGGCACACCCACGGCTGAGGTGTTCCCATATTCCACTATGTTGTACACACATCCTGGCTAATTACTTAGCACAATGCATCAGAGGTGCTCCATGTGCAACTAACTGTGTCCAGAACTGCTATACACATTGTAACAAGCTACAGATTCAACAACATACCCCACGGTTACCAGATCTCATTTATTGGTGTACTGGACAGTAGGGCTCAGACAGATACTACTGATGTGAAACTGACACAACCTCACACTTAACTGGGATAGCCACTCATGTACCGACACATTAGGCCAACGCTGTCCGTGATTCATAACCTCCAATCGGCTGGATCAACCCATACACACCACCTCCAAGACCAACAATATCCTTGACATGGACACTACCAACATGTGACTGGTGTTCCACACCTGGGGTTATCCCCTCATTGGTGGATTCTGGACATATGCTAATCACCCTTGTTAGCCACATCCCGGCACCACACCCTTCACGGCATACATAGTACATGAGTACTACAACACCTACTACAGATGTCTTATGACAGCGGTAGTTAACGTCATGACACCTGTGCAGATGGACAATGCACATATAAATGCTGACAGATACCCCAGTGCACTTCATTAGCATGCACACGACTGCATGGATCATGCTATTCCACACAGTGCCATGATGGTACCCACCAGATAACAGACACCACTCTGGGGGTCCAGTTCCATGGACATAATTTACAACAACAGGTGGAGGCTGTTGCACAGTGGTGTACAATCCCATGGGTGGGGTAGCTCACTGGTCAGCCTCGGTAGGGCCATGGGATCCCTCATCACATACTCCAAAACCAGCTACGTACACATTACTGCGACACATTCCAGGGTGTACCACAAGGCATTATGGTGGTATGTCAGTAGTCAATGGAAATACCCACATCTGCTCTCACATACAACAGTTACTCAGGATCATTACAGAACCAGGTGATGTTGGCAACATGCTGGCGGATGGATTCAATGCTAACATTACACCCTCTCACTCCCTACAGGGCCACAATCCATGCAGGAACATTGCAGTGTCCCTGCGGTCCCACCTGCACAGTACTAACCTGCACTCTATATGGCCTGGGCCACTGGCCCCATGTGACCATCCAAAGTCCAAGGCTGTGCTGTCCACAAACCTCTGAATGACATGTCTCCCCACGAGGCCACCATATTCAGCAATAGCCTTGTATCAGACATTGTGGCCCCTGAATGACACACAGTAACAGTTATCACACTCCACACAGGTGGCGCCACAATGCACAAGTGGGACTATTGCCCTACACACCTGACTGGACTGTTCTGCACAGCTATGGGGCACATCATCATGGACGTCATTCACAGAGACATTGTTGGGTTCTGGTCCTTTGATGCCACCCAGGTTGGACTTGTTAGGGCCAGAGCATGGCTCCTACACCTGATGGACTCCTTTCATACAGTTACCAGGGTAGTTGATGATGGTACGGGGGGTCCACACAGCCTACATTGTCCTCTCATTGCCTTTCAGCACCGTTCTCCATTCTGGTATTGACAACATACACATCCACCTGCACATCGAACCCTATGTCTCAGGATGTTATGCAAAGTGGCGTATGGACAGGACACACACAATGAGGGTAGCATACCATAGTACCTACTTTATTGCAGTTACACTTGGCATACCACAGTCCTCAGTCATAGGGCCCCTCATGTTCGGTATATGCTTCCCTGAGGTACAGGCTATCACAGAGGGACTTTCCCTGCTAGCTTTACAGACCACTGCATACAAAGCACCATGATTGCTCCACCAGCTGATACTGACTCCATCCATAAGGGTGTCACTGTGATGGATACCTGATATCAATATCATGGCCTCAAGCTGCATGACACAAGGTGCATGAACATCCCCTTTGCATTACACTATTCACCCACTGACTATCACATAGGTGGTAGTCCCCTACATACATGACACATTGTACATGTTCGTAGTACACATGTATGTCGCACCCACTCCTATGATAACCATATTGCCACTGTGGCGTGGATATCCTTCTACGTGGCCACACTATCTGTACTGGGTGTGTAGCTGGTACATAGGTACCCATTGTACCTCTGAACTCCAGATGTATACACACATTCAAGGGTACAACACCCCATTTAGGGTGTACCTTACAAAACAGCTACGGCTTTACATACCACAACATTAACACACCATGACGTTTATTGAGCTCCGACAGTTAAAGTATGCGGCTGAACTACGGACACCACGTCTGTACACATTTGCATACTACATACTCAGGTTTGACCTCTGCTGAACAGACAGGGCCCATATCCACAACAATATTAATGGATATACTCCACATACGTGACATAAGCAAAAGCCACTGTGAGCAACATGCTCATGGATATGTGCACACATGCAACAATGAGTGGGTTGTGCTTGGGGGTACATTCCCAAACCAGACACTCACCATGCCTTGGAACATGATTCCTATGTACATCACACAGGGATACTCAGTAGCACTGTTCATGTGATACCTCACTTGGTGGATGGGAGACACATGTATGCCAGGGATCACTGCAGTGGCTGTACTGTGCAGAGCTGCAGGTAACACATGGCTCTGCTGTTCACAGGACACTACCCTAGAGAGGTGCCACTGGTGTGAACACTGTGGTTGTGCTTACACATAGACTTGCCAGACTGCATAGTACCCCACTATGAACCTGTGAAGCTATTACATGTCCTTTGTGCATGGTTACTTGAGTAGCCCTTCCATTTAGATTAGCTATCATGCTATTACAATGTCCCGTGACTACAAGCCATATGTATCCTGTTATTGTACATTGTACATGCCAATAGATGATACCTTTGGTATGCATGATATGCCTGTTATGCTGTGTAGCATATCTGCCTACAATACTATACATTACACATATTTAACATAGTATCCCATAATGCAAAGCATACTTGCACAGCGGGACCACCTTAGACATGTCATTGTCGTTATATGCCCATACACATGCCTACTGTGACAGTATATCAACATATACTATCCCCTGCTATGGCACGTACTTGTTGGACATACCCTACCACTGACGGCAGGTGGTATGGAATTGTTCTGTTTTAAGCCCTCATGTAGCATCCCTTGTGGTGTCTGTGATGTTTACCTTGTGGCCCACTGCTGGATGCACAATTTCTACAAGCGTTAGTATGCTCAGCAAGACATCACTATATAAATACCTTTTCCCACTTTATGCATTGCGGACACTTTTAATTAATGCAAACCAGGCTATACATACACTAATACAATTAATACAAAACATGCAATACATACACTTACATACCGAGTGTTCTACATGCCTTGTTATCGTTCCGGACTTTCGTCTCTATCTCTCTTACACTGTTTAAACAGTTCTATGGTATGAGCATATGGTTTGAATGTCTGGCAAGTCATCCTTATATACGTCGATACCTGTAACGTGGTTTCCTGCTGCCAATTGGTGTTCCTGAGTGACTTATTACTTGCACAACAGCTGTGCAGCTACTCCATTCACCAATTACGTGGCAACAGTGGGGTATAATTGAATTCTCCACTTGGGTGTTGCCCATTTGCCCTACCTTCAGGGAGACAGCCTGTATTGTGTTTTGTTGTGTGTAATTGCAACTGCTATGTGTAGAGACATGTATAGTTTGGATTCATGTCCCCCATGGATTGTGTGAGATGGCTAGAGTATGTGGTTCTACATGTGAGTGTACCTATCATCCCAACCATCTGATAACGGACTATTGCAAACAAAACCTGTAACATCGCCATTTGTTCCATTATACAACGGCTACAATTTTGCATGGTGCCTTTAAATGTGTCTCTCACAAGGTATGTTAACGCTTCTGCAGATGTAATTGACTGACTGGATGTTTGTGCTGTAATTACAGTCTGTATTGCTATAGTTTCTAGTGTGGGGGATGTAGGTGGGTGTACGTAGCATATACAGGTTTGTGGGGCTTGCATTTCTACATATTCCATATATATGTGTTTGGGCTCCTTCCCTAATTAAAGAGATATCAGTTAGTAGACTTATGTTACGGGATTATACATTGGGCCGTTGTTAATTGGTTTCTATATAGTATGCAGGTGAGGTTGATACTTCCATACCTCCAGAATTACAGCGATATGTAAAGGGATATTTCTAAATGACAGCTATCCCATGTATTTCTGTCCCAGATATTTGCAGTCATTGCAGTTGTGTGAGTGACAGAACCTCTTTGGTATGGGTTGCCACCTTTTCATATGGCCATTGTTGGACACTTGCGGGACACACATCGGTGTTTACAGGCCGACACATATCCACGGTCAGTACACAGGATAGCACATACTTTTATCCTCAATACATACTTATTGTTGTGGGACTTTGGCTACTTATCATATTGCATGTAACATTTACGTTTCTTACATACAGGCATAACTATTTCATGCAACTATTACATAATATATGGGACATAATAATGTCCTACAATCTCGGACATTTGCCCTTTGTAATGTTTTACGTCAGGACACAACTGCCCAGGGAGGGGCTGTCCCTCCTAATGTGGGACAGGTGGTAACCGTATGCCTACGGCTAGCTATACCCACACCTACTGTAATGATCTACCTCTGAGTTGGCACTAACAAACACACAATGCAGACACACACACACACACACACACACACACACATTACAGTCACACGGAAATGCACACGGCACCCTCAACACACACATACACAGACTACGGCACTCACAAACACAGTTGAACACAGTACCTACATGGACTGCAACACCAGCAGCAGTAACTAAATGTCCCTTCATATCATCATAATATTACTCACGGTTCTACTGTTCCAGTACTGTGTTCTTTCGGTCTTTCAGCCTCGTGGTTACGCGTGTCGGTATGTGACACATTCCATAGTTGGTGGTATCCTATTTATTTGTACCTCCAAGGTTTTATGAATGTCGTTGACCTATCTATATATTTGCAGATATCGGTGAATCCGTATATATCAACATATATCACTCTATCGCCCTTTCTATCTGTATTATATATATATGTATATATATATATATATATATATATATATATATATATATATATATATATATATATATCTGACAGGGAAAGTGACAGGCAAGCTACACCTTTCATTGTGTACTTGTCGGTGTATACTGTTTCCAGGACTCTTAGGGTTACCACTTGTCCCACTTTGTGAGGGACAGTCCCTCTTTGGGCAGTTGTGTCCTGCAAAATATTTGTAAAAATGGCAAATGTCCTGAGATTTTAGGACAAACTTATTTCCTATAGTTTATGTAATGGTTGCATAAAACAGTTATTCTGTATCTGAACCACCTAAATGTTATAAGAAACAGAATAAGTAACTAAAACATTACAAGAATAAGCTTTTATCTAGGCAAAAAAGTGAAGTTCTGATTTTCGTACTGGCTGGGTGTATGTGTTGGCCTGCAGAAATCTGACGTATGTCCCACATTGGTCATTTGAAAAGGTGGCAACCCTACTGTAGGTACATCTTGGCTACCATAGTGTTAGGTGATTGTATACATGATTGTGTGTTCTACTCCTGGCAGTGGTCGTTTTAACCTTCGGAGCAGGCGCTATTAGTACAGGGGTGAATAATGCTGGTTTCACCTGTTCTGGACATCATTGACCGTGATCTGCGCGATATTCGGAGAAGCTTAGCCCTGTTTCGCAAATATCCGTATAGTCATATTTAAACCACGCTTACCAGCAGTGGGCAATGCATATTCCCACTAACGTGTGCTAAACATGATCTGATGACCTGCATACGACATGCATTACTCGTGCCTTTGGGATTACGTTACATCCCTTGCAGGACGTGGGACCGGGAACATGCACGACGGTCACTGCATTTACCACTTGGCCATCTGGGATTTGTACACGTGTTATGGCATTTTGCATGTGGCGTATACTACGGCTGTTACTCCATACTGCACTCACATGGGTAACTCAGTTAGTTTACATATTGATGAGTCCAGTTAATGGTATGTCCATGTGATGTTTACTGGATGTGCTCCGGCATTGGGTATGTATATCACAGTGAGCCACACACGATAATGTGCTACACCTTCAAACGACCGTAGGTGGGGCATGTTGGGGTGACGAATACCTGTCATGGGTACATCCCATGCCTTGACACAACATCCATGATTACATTATGTGGAGCCCCTCATTAACGTAGCAGGGAATCTGTGCAGAGTGTGTGCAGAACAGTGCTTACACACATGTGATCCCATGATTGCCTCTGCTCCACTAAGCGACAGTTGGTTACTCGATGTTGTGGTGACAGCAGACACTGTTTGCCTCGTTTGGTGTATAGCCTCTGACAATCGCGCGTGTACCTACCGATGTACCTGGGAACCTATACACACAGCAGCAACATATGCTGATAGGCGCATGTACTGTTCAGGTGCTGACATTCCGTGTTCCAATAGCTGTTGTGTGTACAATGTTTGAGGGCTGCCTATGTAGGATTCACACAGTGGGCCACCTATACATTACAATTTACAGGTGGTCGTGTGTCTGTGCCATCAATTTTACTGTGTGTGCAGTTGGAGAGGTGTGTCAGTCCGTAGGGGCCTACACTGTCAGAGTATGTGCTATACGTTCCCTCTTTGCCAAGGCATAGGCATATTGGGCACACCTCCATCTGCCTACTGGGGCTGGCACAGTGTGTTCATGGTCTGAATCCCTCTGTGCTTGTGATGGCCTTGGCAATTGCGGTGGGCTATGAGGACCTTCACCATTTTCTTTCTGCTGCAGCTGTTTCCGCAGGATCATATTATGTAGCATGGCACATACTATGAAGATGTGGGCTCACATGCCTGGAGAGTACTGCAAGGCTCCACCAGATGTGTCCAAGCAACAGAACCATGATTTCAGCATCCCGAACACATGCTCTATGATGATTCTGGTTTGTGCATGTGAATCATTATGGCGTTCTTGCATGGGTGTGTGTGCATTTCTGATGGGAGTCATCATCCATGGCTCCAGTGCATAGCCAGCATCCCCCACAAGGTGGCCATGTGGGATGTCCCCCCTGACGAATACCTGATAAAGCTGTGAGGCATGCCAGATATGGGAGTCATGGTAGCTTCCAGGGCTGCCAGCACACACATCCATGATAATGCCGTGGGCATTGCACATGACCTGGCAGTAGATGGAGTGGAATCCCTTGCTGTTTATGTAGTGCCTACCATGCTCACCGGGTGGTGACTTGATATGTATGTGCATGCAGTCTATCGCACCCAGTACCTCCGGGTAGTGTGCCACACGGTGGAAGTGATGCATATTGCTGGCCAACTCCTCCTGAGTTCGGGGGAAGTATATATGCTCATTAGCATGTGGTAACATGGCATTCAGGAACTGGTGTAGTACCCTGGATGCTGATGCCTGAGAGATCCCCATTATATCTCCAGTTGGCCTTTGAAAAATACGTGTGGCTAGTATTCGCAAGCTTACACATACCTTCATGTCCAATGGGATGGGTTCCCCTCTGTTGTTTCTGGTTCTCAGGCGTGGCCTGCACAGCTCAACTATTTGCTGTAAGATGTCCCTGTCCACCCTGTAATGCTCTACTATCTCCAGATAATGTAGTCCCTGGTAGGTTACCCTTGGTCTGAACACTCTTCTCCTCCTCCGGGGCCTGCGGTGGTTGTCGGCATCATCCTCCACAACACCATTGGTCTCTAACACATGGTGATGAATCACAGCTATGACAGCTCCCAACATGTACATTTTAAAAGTTCCCCGTGTGTTTACACCTATGGTGCAGTGTTTGGGAATACATAGGTCTGTGTAGGGTGCTTTCACACTTTATACTATTGTGCTGTGAACACCGATGATGTCATAGGGTGTGTATGTACGATCATACCCTACAGGGTATCTTATGTGTTTTACTACAGGAACTACTATTGTGGTGCCTTTGGTGTTGAATTACATTTGGCTGCCGTGGATTACCTCTTGCCCTTCCCTTTACATTTCTGCACGTTTCACCTACCATTTTCTGGCATACATCCAGCAGCCTGCTTTCATTTGTACTTTCCTAGACCTGGCTTATCTTGCGTAATGTGTTCTATTGCCGGTTTACTGTAGGTTTGCTTTGCTCTGCTATGACAGTTCTCCTATCTTTGCAATCCAATGCCTCCCCTCCTTTCTTTGCAATCCAATGCCTCCCCTATCCTGTTTTGCAGGTTTCTGCAAGCAGACTTGTCAGCTGCCATCGATTGGCCGCCGTGAGTTGATAGGTGTTAATTGCTCAGTTGTACTCCAATTACCCTACTGCGGCATTTCCTTCTTTTCTTCCCCTGACCTTCCTGTTCATGCTATTGTTCGCAGTGTGTACATCCGCTTACCGGGTTTCGGGCACGTTTTCATCCCCATACACATGCGCTTTTGGGCATCATATGTGCTCTCAGCTAAACGATTCTATACCTACCTCCACACCCCTGTCCTGCAGCTTTGCTTAGCAATGGCCAGGCCAGATTTGCATTGCTCCAATGTGCTTACAGCTACGGTGGCAAACCCCTCTGCTGATGTCATGTATCACCTCTGAGCCACTCCTCGGTGTTATAGCGCTGCACCATATGGTACATCCTTCATCCGGCGGGACGTTTGCGATTCAGTATTACCTGCCTCATTTGCATGGCAATGACTACTAATTCATAGTTACCGCACCGAACACTGTCGCAGACCCTTAGCAACCCTTGCACCTTGGTTGTGGTGTACCATGCATACCATTGCGTATTATGGTGAAATCCCGATTTGTATTACATTGCGATTTTATGACATTTGTATATATTTTCTTTGTGTTCCAGTTTGCGCACACATGCCCTGCGGTTGTACTGTGCGTTACTGTTTTCATGACATTAAATGTTGTGGTGTTGTGCATCTTTTCTTATGCCATTGGCTGTGTATTTAGCCATTGGCATATGTTAACTCTGTAATACATAAGTCTGTTCTGCTTCCATAGCTCTGATGTTCTGTTTGGGAAAATGTAAACCTTGTTTTTTGGTTTACATTTCCGTGGGCTTACGCTATGCCTGCACCACTTCATGAATCGCTATATGCCTTCATTTGCATGGTGCAACACTGTGCATGGGGTGATTAGCATACCTAGGCCGAGGGCTGCGCAGTTCTGGCATACGCCGGTAGTGCACGTGGAATTAGATCATACCTGAATCACTCGGCAGCCATATTTGATGTTATACCACCTACACTACGCCTGCACCTGGCGCAAGCTTCATGAATCCCGGGGAATATGTTTTATAATATTCCAGCTTCAGTCTTTGCAGTGTACAGTTTTTACAGTAGGCCAACATACAGACTAGGGATTATACATCTGTTGTATGTCTCTGTGAGTGGTGGTGGAGAATAGACAGATGCAATCAATTCAATAGCTGCTAAATGAAAGAGACTGCATTTGTAAATCATAACAGAGATATGATGTACAATGTTTTTAAAGAATCACACTGGATAAGAAAGCTAATTACTATCTGATACAAGAAGGATACTGTATTTAAGATTCATTGGACACAACAGAAGTTACTTCCTTGGATAAATCAGAAGTTAATTATTAAATCTTTTCAGTACTGTGACATAAATAACTAGGAATGCAAATATACCTCTCAGCTATCCAGTTTTTGCAAAGTGTCCTGAAATTCACCTTATATTTTTGATCTGATCCTCATAAAATTTGGGATATTCTGACAAATCATTGAGGATTACAATTGCTAAATAATGACAGATGTTTGAGTATCAGACTTCATATCCTTCAGAAAATGTATGATAATGCAAAACCTGTTATTCTAGCTATTTTCTGAGTTTATAAAAGCAAAATTAAAATCTGCCCATGGTTCTGGACCTTTATTCACCCATTTTTTGGCAATGTTCCCATTTTTTGTACTTAGAAGATGAGAGATGTGAATCTAAGTATGCAGGTTAGAGATTATGTGTCTGTTTGCTAGATGCTTTGAATACAGTTGGACAATTGATAGGCCAGAGTGCCGAGAATCAAGACAGATGACATTCTGAATAATTCACCATGTTTGTCAAGGTAGTACGGTGAACAAAGTACAAGATAATCAAGGGAAGGAACTGATTACGGCTACTGAACATTAGGAGGAGAAAAGAGCAGGTTGGTAAACTCTGCAGATGTACTGCATCATCAGGTGTGAACTTGCAGATGCACAGGATGGGGATGTGATTCACCAACAGCATTATGAAATGGAATTGTTTAAGGCAAATATCACAGGATATCATTCCATTGAGGACCTTGGGATTTCCAAAATGCCCAGGATAAAAATTTCAAAATGGTCTTTGAAGTTTATAGATCTAAGAGGCCCATGTTTTTCAACAAAGATCCAAGCTTAGGCAATGAACCAACAGAACTAAATGATGTTAATTGCTTTTGTTCAGTTTATGAACTACAAGAAAACAAGAAATTCTGTGACCTGTAGAGTACAGCATAAGTCATCCACATAGGTTACAATGAAATGAGAAAGCCTGTCTTTCATGGATTGCAAAGTGTAATTATAAATCCTACACTACAAGTACATGTCTCCATGCTTCACATAATGCATTCTGTGGCTGTGCCTTATATAATACCAGCATATATTTTGCAAAACAGGCAAACAACATCTAAATGAGTATTGAACATGTATCTTATATTTTTATGATATTTTGCATTTGGGATCTGCAAGTGATTTTTTTTCTTTTTTCCCCCCAACACCAAATGTAGTTGTGGCAATTTTTATCTTTTGCCAATATTTGTTTATTTGTTTGTTTATTTATTTATTTATTTATTGCATTTGGGAACTTGGTGATTTATTTTTTTTTCTAAAGTATGTAACATGATGCACATTGGGATAATCCTGTCTACAGTTCCAGTGCCAGCAATTCCTCTGGGGACACCCATTTAGGAATGTGCCAATGAAGAGCACATTAGGGCACATTGTGGTAATCTTGTGTGAATTTAGAAGTTTGTAATTTTTGTACAACCAAACAAACTGAAAGATAAGAAGACCACTAACTCCAAGTGACTGCTCGCAGACTTGGCCTAATATGTTCATTTTTTATTTATTTATTTATTTATTTTTTTTATTTTTTATTTTTTAGATGGCCCTGGTTTCTGAGTAAAGGCCCCAAGAAGGAAACAGGTAAAGCAATAGGATGGGAGTGTCTTACACCCGCTGGAAGAACTAGGCATTTTCACAGATACGAAGATATGTGTGTTCAATGATAACAAAATGAAGGTTGTCATGACTATAGGCAATTGTCAGTTTCCAAAGGATTTACATCTCTGTACATCAGGTGCATATTCTAAAATTAAACCTACATTACAGCTCCTTAGTATACCTTCACTGCAATTCATAATACACTATCAGGTTTTTTTTTTTCTGATTACTGTTAACATTTATTATTGTAAGCTCCCAAAGTAATGCATGGTGTATATAACATAACATTAATTAAATTGACCAAAGCAACAGAATTTTACTTCCCAGCATGCATAATGTTGTGCATCAATATTTATCAATAATGGAATTTGTAATAAATACTTAATGAAAAAAACAAAAATCCACTGATTAAACAGCCAGAAGCCAAGCAAAACCAAACGTATTTAGCGCTTTCATCCACAATTTAATACGTGAACACGTATTAAATTGTGGATGAAAGCGCTAAATACGTTTGGTTTTTCTTGGCTTCTGGCTGTTTAATCAGTGGATTTTTGTTTTTTTGTGATTCGTTGTTTGGAGTTTAAATACTTAATGAACCCTGCCTGTGTCATTTCATGCCCTCTCCAGTCAGTCCAGTCATTTTTTATGTATGTGTTTGTGTGTGTTTTGTAGGGAAGGCAATGCATTCTCATATGAATAAGTTTGGGTCATATTCCTTCATAGTTTTTTTCAGCTGTGTTGGTTATTAGTTATTATACTTTTAATATGCTTTTTGCCACTCTGATTTGTAGCGCAGAGTACATCAGAAAGACCGTAGAATGGAGACATCTGCGGAAGGAAGGGCAGTACAGGGCGATTAATACTATGCATTAAGAAAAACCAATTAAGAAAGTTTTTTTCTTAAATAATAATAATAACAATATAATAATAGCAATAACGTGGGTCTGGGTAATTTATTACGGTTCGGTTTTGTTTTGTCGGGGGGGCTTACCGGAAACCACCAAACCACACCAACGATCTTTAGCATTACCCACACCCAGGCGTGGGTTATTGCTATAATAAATACAGGTCTGCCAGCTTGTTGTATCTTTTAGTGCAGGGCTGGTTTCAGTAATTAAAATAAATGGAAAGGTACTTGACAGTGTTGGGCAGAATTTGGTCATTTCATCTGGTGTGTGTGTGTGTGTGTGTGTGTGCGTGTACATGCGAGTGGGTGTGTGTGTATGTGTGTGTGCGTGTGCGTGCGTGTGTGCATGTGCGTGTGCGTGTGTGTGTGTGCATGTGCGTGTGTGTGTGTGCGCGCACATACTCGTGACTGTATCAATGTACTAATTACATCTCGTTTTGCTTCTTTTCTTCTTGTTTTGTAAACACCTCAATCCCATTAGCTACTTCCTTCTGGGTTATCATAACTGCATAATATTCTGGTATGTATACCTTTTTAATGAATGGTACAAATATGATCATAATTTTGGAGAAGTTACTGCTATTTTAATGCACTAGCTGAGCAGTACATGGTACAGATGAGTCAATTTATAGAACAAGACTTTTTATTATCTATAACATATCAAACAATGCATTTCAGTATGTTCAGTATGTTGTGCAATTGAATGCATTTTTGCCAATGATGTATTATAAAGAAGGGAGTAGGCAGCAAGAGGCACCGAAAGACAGAGTCAAAGCAGTGAGCCCTTATACACCAGGACAAGACAGTAAACCAAAGAAAGACTACCATTTGGAGACTTGAAATCAGCACTGTGTTGTATGCATGGATGCAGTTTGGGTTTTGTAGTAGTGTATTGACTCCTGACTTTGAAATTAGGGTGTAGCTAGGCATACTCAATGTATTCCACTGAGCACTAAATGTATGTCTGAAATGTTATGGTTCAAAGGGGCACAGAATATTTAGAATTTTTGAAACATATGTGAAATGTACAGCACTACTCAAAACATGCTTACATGATAGAAAAGCACCACTAAAATGTCAGTTTATGGTTATAAGTGGCAGCAGTTGAAAATAATGTGTTCCTTTCAAAAGCATATAAGTGCAACATTTTCTGGGTGAAGTACATTTTTAAATAATAGTTGAGTTATGTGGGTTAACAAGCTAAAGCTGGTGTACAAATAGATCTTCCTGGCTATTCTCCTGCTGTGCATGAAACTATAATAACTATTTGCCATCCTTACTGTGAAAAAGTTCTTTAGACTGCGGTGGTGGTGCTGCGGTAGCATTGTCGCCTCACAGTAAGACGTTGTGCCGTTCAATTCTCAGCTAGAGTGTCTTCTGTGTGGAAACATGCATGAATGGGCGTACCTTCGTTGAAGGTTGTGTGACAGGGGTGACAATCTCGGCACATAAAAAATCTACTGCCAATCATTAGCGGACCGGAGTTCCGCTGTGGCAACCCTTAACCGGTAAAAGCAGAAAGACACAAACAAACTATGAGAAAGTTCTTCCTGGTATACTCCCTGATCAGACTAGTAGCAATTTCCCAGGTATCCTCTGTAACATACTATCAAGTGTAGCTTTAAGAGAACCCATAAACTGAGTGTGCAGGTGGGATATCACATAAATCTTTCCAGTTTCTTATTACCTGCTAAATTAGTAGATTACATCCAGGCCAACTCACTGATGTTGGTTTATAGCCATCTGGTCAGAAATACTATACACACAGAAATAGAACCCAATATGACATGCTTGCCACTTCAAATATAAAGATAGCATGCACAGAAGAAAATGGATAATTAGTTGATATGGAGTCATAAAAGTGTCAAGGTAGTATTACAAACTCTCTATCACTTCATCTTTGTCAATATGTCAGAAGATAAGACAATGGAGGAAGCAAAAAGATAGGCTTGTAGGTTAAGAAATTAAGGGATACTTGACCCATCTATTTTGTCCACAACTCCAGCATATGCACATACTGGGGCAGACATCTAGAGAAACCATGTGCTATATTATTTCAAGCATCTCATCCCAAAACAGTTGATAACATCAGTATATGTAAACCATATTGTATATCTACCAGCAAGAGCTGATTACATCCGCATGTGATAAAATATACCTGCTTCATACATTCCTGAAGTCATTCATCATTTCTGATCCTAGGGCCTTTTTTGAAAAAGTAGTAGCAGCCTTTGAGCTTCTTTAGTTTATCAGTGTTTTTTTTTATGTTCTTCCTGAGATGATTAGTAGTTCTAAATGTAAACTAATTTAATGTCAGCAGATATATAGACAATTACTTTGAGTTAGTCATGGTACAGTGCAGTACAAGGACATGCATTTTAAAAAGTGATGCTCCCAAATGGGTACAGAAATCTGTCTATCTCAGCCTTTCTAATTTGTTTTTTTTCTAGTCATTCTCCTGTCTTTTTAAATTCTTTCAATATTCATACAGTGCCATAATCTGTATGTGCATGCGTGCACATGCACACACACACACACACACACACACACACACACACACACACACACACACACACACACACACACACACACACATACACTCACACTCACACTCATCATCATCATCATCATCCAGTATTTTACAGTTTACTTTGATGCTCAGTACCATTCAGATGATACCAGTAAATAACATATTAGGTAATTCAAGGAAAGAATCCTGAACAGTGTATTATAGTTTAGTGTTTCCAATAAAACATCATATAACAATTTCATCTTGATTCTTGATTGGTTTCTAAATGTTGCATTGTATATGGCAAGGGATGACATATATATATATATATATATATATATATATATATATATATATATATATATATATATATATATATATATATATATATATATTTATATCGTTTGGTGTAATAGTAGTCCAATTCAGAAATACTGATCACAGCTACTGCATTTATTTTTTGTTTTTTGTTTTTAAATTTTTTAATGTTTGTGCAGGAAAGGTTTGGCCTGTCATCTCAAGAAAGGCTAAGTCAGGGTCACATTTATAATACTTTGGTCTTCAGTACGCCCTAAGTAATCAATACTTGGTAATACTCAGCTATTGAATAATTACTGAAGCCACATTGAATTAATAAATCCCAGCTTTGTTAAATATATAATTTTTACACTGCTCACTGTTGTACGATTCTTATCATGTAGGATATTATGCTGTGCTAAATAATGTTATTTTCTCTTGCTATCACTGTCTCATTCTCACTGTCTCTTTCATATGCACTGTTCCTTTCAACCAAAATGAGAGGTATGTTCTCATGACAGGTGTAGAAAATATTCATGAGGTGGACCAGCAAAGGTAACTGCATGAAACAGATGATTTTTGTTTGGGGTAGAAACTACAAGGGAGTGAACAACTGGTATTGCAGAATCGGCTGAAGTAACTATGCTATTATTTGCCCAGTTCCCATTGATGAAGACATGAATTAATACTTGGAATCAGACATCTGCCAACCCAGTGCTGCACTATTGTTTAAAAATGGAATGCTGTTTTTAACTTGCTTTGATTTTCACTTTTCTTTCCATGTTTCAAATGTTTTACATATATATATATAAATATATATATATATATATATATATATATATATATATATATATATATATATAAATATATATGGATCTAGGACTTTTGCACAAAAGTGCAAAAGCCTGAATCCATTATCACTGAACACACTTTAACGAAAGCTCTTTTCACCGAAAAGCACTTTCATTAAAGTGGGTTAAAAAAAGAAAAAAAAATCTACGTTTATGCAGGGGGGCAAGCCCCCCTGCACCCCCCATCTGGGGGGCTGTGCCCCCCACACCCCCTACTTTAATATTCTCACTCCGAGATCGCACTACAGTGGGGAAAAGGGAATTTTCCCTTACCCACACTGTAGTACGAGCTCCCAAACAGGCATACTTAAGCGAAAGTGCTTTTTCGGTGAAAAGCACTTTCGCATAAATATGCCCCACCGATAATCATTCTGTGGAAAGTGCATTCGGTGATCTGTACGGATCCCATATATATATATATATATATATATATATATATATATATATATATATATATATATTCACCTAATAAACATGCTTATTGCTGATTGAGAAATTATCTATATCTAAGAACGTATTCCATATTTTGAAGTAGTAATAAAAAACATAATTCCATAAACTGTGTTCCATATGTAGCTGCATTTCTGAGCATTCACAATATGTACATTAGAGGCTGTAGAAACTTTGTATGAACATAATCCTCCTTTAATGGTCTGGCATTCTTCACCAAGTTACCTTCTGTAGGAACTATGCATGTAGTTAGAAGTGTCTATAAAATCTGTAGGTTACAAGTAACACCAGAATATCATAGGATCATGGGATCATAGGAAGTTACTAGGCTAATGGCCCTAAGGCCTTTACAAGCCTAGTCAAGTTCTGCCCTTGTTTCCATGATAAGAACCTATTGTCCCTGTCCAAAACAGTGCACAGGTGGAACCCTGGGGTTAATTTATGGTTACCCATCCAAATGTCCAGATTGCGCTTGAAAAGGGCCAAAGAGGTGCTCTGCTTGGCATGAATTGGGAGTCTGTTCCACAGGGGTCTATATTATAACATTGAAGTCTAAAACTTCAAATGTTATAATATCAAACCCAGTAGAGTGAATGCTTGAAATAGCGAAGCTGTAGAACACCAAATATTTTCCTAGGGAAAGTATTCAGTGGGCCATTTCTGCAGCTTCGCTATTTCCTCAACTGTGGAGTGAAAGTTACCGGGTTAAGGTAAGTGTGTGAATTAAGGTGAGTGTACGATTGGGTGTGGGTTAGATGAGTTAGGGTTAGGGCATGAGTCAGTAAATGTGCGATTGTGTGGATGTGAGGGTTAGGGTGGGGTAGGTGAGTTAGGGTTAGGGAGCAGGTTAGGTGGGTGTGCAATAGTTAGGGACCTTAGGGTTAGGGTAGGGTTAAGGTAAGTGGATAGCTAGTGGTGTATGTCTGGTTTAGTGTAGGGTTTTGTGAAGTGGATGTGTGTGGATTATTTATTTTGGTGTGCTTGAGTTGTGTGTATGTTTGTCGGAACCGCAACATTTTTCCCTGGGAAAAAATTCGCTATTCTGACTGTTCGGTTTTCTGGTGTTTCGATTGAATGGGTTTGATATTATAACATTTGAAGTTTTTAGACTTCGATGTTATAATATAGACCTGTTCCACAGGTGTAGTAACTTCTGGGAGACAAACCTGCCCTTCCGGCAGGTTCTATTAATGTCACATACCAGGTTAAGGTCTTTAGAGTGAGTCATCCATAAAGCATTGGCCATACAGATATGCAGCATTTCCAATAAAGCAGAGTTAGATTGCCCTATACACAAGGCAAAGATTGCCTCTGAGTAGTTTGCATGAAATGGAGTAAAATGACAGTGATTTCAGCTGATCCAGATAAGACAGATGCTGAATACCTTGAATTCTCCTTGTGAGGAACTTTTGTTATATCTCCAATTGGTGCAGGTGCCTGGAAAGGTACATACCAAAATGGACATTGTGCTCGATTACTGACCTGATGATGGAAGAGTACAGCAAGGTTATAACTTATTTTTTTCTGCAGGCAATGTCCTTACTTATGAAATGATCAATTCAGAATGCCCTTCTTATCACTGTGGAGACATGGTGATCAAAGGCAGGGTTGCTGTCAACCTGTGTGCCCAGGTCTGTCACCACTGAGTGCATGCTTAGGGTGTTTCTATTGATGTGATAGTTAGCAGAAACATTGCTCTTACTGAAAGGGATGATAATACATTTTTTGTATTGACTTTAAGGTAACATCGTTGGCAATTCTGTGACCACTCCCAGTTTGTAGTCTTCAGCAAACTATCAGCCACAGACCTTTAATTTTTGTTTGTACTTTGAAGAAATATATTCCAAACAGTAGTGGTCCCGGGACTGATCCCTATGGAACACCACTGATTCTGCTGCTGGAGGTGGATTCCCCTATTTTGACTGTATAGGTTCTATCTGTGAACCAGGTACTGACCCACCTAACAATATAAGGGTTGATACCTAGCTGGGTGAGTTTGTCAATAATGCCTGAGTGGGGAATAGTGTCAAGAATGCACAGAATTAGAAGAATGTTATTGGATATTACACTTATGATATAACAATTGGTTTGAATGGCAGTTTCATTGACACTAACATTAAGGGAACTTCAGAAAAAGTTTTACTGAATAATGGGGGTCATGTGATTATGACACTACATATATATATATATATATATATATATATATATATATATATATATATATATATATATATATAAGCCTAAGTTGTTTCATTGCATTCACTCCTTTTCCCTGAAGAAGCCTACAGAGTGAAAGTTGTTACTAGCGTGATTTTAATTTTTGCATTGATTCTTAACTTAACAAAATTCTTTACTTTTTATTGAATGGGGTTCATGGTTCCAATTATTTTTTTTGTTTATTTTTGCTAGTAGTGTCAAAAGCCTTGGCCAAGTCCAGGTAGGCTGTACACACAGTTTTCACTTCGTCCAGGTCTTTAGTAACTGTCTTGAAGAGGTCCACCAGGTTTAATAGGCATAATCTCCCTTTGATAAATACAAACTGAATAGGGGAAAGTGTTTGGAGATTACCTATATCTTTGTTGATAAGGTCTGTGATGATTCGCTCCATGGTCTTGCAGAAAAAGCTAGTCAGGCAAATAGGTCTATAGTTCCCAGAGTCAAGAACCACCCTTGTGCAAGGGGATAAAGGTGGTCATTTTCCATTCAGCTGGGATGAAGATGGTGTTTAGACTATGACTACTAGAGGACCCAATAGTGTTGCTAACTCTTGTTGGAGTCCATGTAGGGCACAGCCAGGGATGTTATCGGGTCCCATAGATGCTGTGTTCTTGGAATTAGAGAGGGCATTTATGACCTGCTCTCCAGAGATACAAGGTGAGTGACAGGTGGAAGGAATGTCATGGGGGTATGTGTGGTGGAGACAGGAGAATGAAATTTTCACAGAACCTGTTGGATAACAGATTTGCTAGGAACACAGGCTCAGTGTATGTGGCATCATTAACTACCAGTTTGGTGCAAATCTAGGTCTTACCTTTTAGGCTACAGATGTAACTAAAAAACTCCTTGTGGTTGTCCTCAGCTGAGGATGCTAATTTGAATTCATAGTTTGGTTTGGAGGATTTCATAAGAAGTCTTATTTGCTTGTTTAAGCTGATGGAGTGTTTCCAGTTTAGGGCACACTCCCTCTTATTTTTGATCAACAGTTTCTTCCTCTTATTTTAAATCCTGTAATGGCAGTTGTCTGCCAGGCAGGTTTGCTCTTCCTTGAAAGGCTTGTTTAAGTCCTGTCAGGTAAGTCTGTGTCAATGCATATACAGCTGTTTGTAAAAAGCATTGGTGTAGGACTCAGCATAGTTGCCAGTTACATCTAAGAGGAGAGGTGCAGAGAAGCTATTTATACAATTTCCTAGAAGGATATAATCTGCTTTGGAGACATTTTTAGTTTAGTTGCTGCTGGAGGGACAGATGTGATAGTTACTTTGAATGAGACTGATTTGTGGTCAGCTCTGACAATGAAAGACCTTACAGTGGGGGTGCTACAGAGGTCCTCCATATTGGTAAGCACCAGATCCAAGATGTTGGCAGCCCTAGTTGGGATGCCCACCAGCTTGTCCAGGGTGTTGGAGTTAATGAACTCAAGGAACCTTTGGGCAAGCGAGTTTGAGCATGTGTAATTTACTCAGTCAATGGATGGGTAATTAAAATCACCCAGAACCATGGTGTTTGGATGCATCTTGATGGATTCCGTAAATCCAAGTAGGCAGAGTGGTTATCTTGATTCATAGAGGGAGTCCTGTAGCTGGCAATGACTTGAATAGATGTCCTACCACAAGTTAGTTGCACCTGAAGCATCTCCAAGGAATCATACTCTTTAACCAATCTGGAGGTGTATTTATCTTTAATGAATATTGATACACTGCCTCCTTTAGCTTCCATGCCTTCCATTTGTGGTCTGAATGTGTGGTAAGAGCTGTAACCTGGTATGGCTGGGGTGCTATCCACTGCCTTGAACCAGGCCTCTGTGACTGCACAGATGTCAGCATCTTCCAAGGTGAGGACTGCTTCCAGTAAGTGCAGTTTCATTCTAAGAGTCCTAGCCTTTAGTAGCATAACATTGCGGTTGTTTTATGATGACATTTTTACGACAAGAATTTTGTCCTTGTGACATTGCCTACAAAAGGCACTATGGGGGTGGCAAGAGTCTTTGCCAGTAGCCAAAATCCCAGGTGGTGACAGAGAAGACCATCTCTGGCAAAGCATCAAGGTCAATCAATCATGTTGTCCCAGGGTGACAGTAACAGAATCCCCTTAGAATGACACCAGAAACTAAGCCAATTATTGAAGTCAATGATTTTTCTGTTTATATTCTGGTATTATCCTAGCCGAGGGTAATTTGTTGTTAAAGTCTAAGGACATACCTGCCTTGTGACACATAATCAGAGAGCTCAGTCATGTCTCTCCTCTTGTAGTCCAGAGAGGTACATCTCAAGTCGTTTACACCAATATGTACTATGACCAAATCATAACAGTGCTTGTTGGTGAGAGACATGAGTGCCTGTGTGATCTGATGAATCTTGGCACCAGAAAGACAGCTGACAGTGACTTTCTCCTTGCTCAGCCTGGTGAGGGGGATGTCTGTGTGTCTCACTATAGAGTCTCCTATGACTAAGATATTTGGAGTGGACATGCATCACTTTATGGGCTTTGAAGGAGAGACACTTGTGTTTGCGTCATTATGTGTATTTTGTGTTTTGGGTGTTATGGTTAGTTTAGTATGCATACGTTTTGGAGGTCTCTGGTGTTTAGGTAGATTTTTTGTGAGTACTGAAGACATCTGTAAATGGCAATATCTCTACACAGTAGTGCAAGATGCTGCATGATATGTAAACAGGCTCAAACAATCACAAATCAAATAGAGGCTTATTAAAGCAGAAAAACAGGAAACAGCCAAAGTTCAAATTATCCAATTAAAACACCATAAACAGAGCCCTGCAGCAGTAACTATAGCTAGATCAATCCAAACTGTACATTCCTCCCATGAGGGCACAGGGTAGCCTCTCCAGACAAAAGATTAACTGTTTTACAAGCTTCAAAGGTCACAAACAGTGCTAGATTCAGCAAAAACCTGAACCTAATATATGCTAGCGTTTTTCATGTGCAGCAAAAAGTAAAATGAACAAAACAAGCAGATGAACAGTAATTGCAATTCTAAGAGGAATTAAATTAGCAGATAATCTAAAAATGTAGTAAAATACAGTTGCACAGTTTAAACAAACAGATATGCAGCATATTGTTTTAGTTAATCAGAAAGTGAAGAAAACAGCGAAAATAAGCACTTATCTTTGTAGTCTCTCGGCAGGTATTTGGAAAACAGTAAAGCAAGGGCAGAAGGCCTAACTCACTGCAGCGTTGAGCAAACAAGCACAAACTGGTTCAAACAGATGCTTATTAAAGCAGAAAAACAGGAAACAGCCAAAGTTCAAATTATCCAATCAAAACACCCTAAACAGAGCCCTGCAACAGTAACTCTAGCTAGATCAGTCCAAACTGTACCTCCCTGCCGCAATGGTACAGGGTGGCCACTCCAGACAAAAGATTAACTGTTTTACAAGCTCTGAAGGTCACAAACAGTTCGTGATTCAGCAAAAGTCTGAATCTAGTCTATGCTAGTGTTTTTCAAGTGCAGCAAACAAGTAAAATGAACAAAACAAACAGATGAACAGCAATTATAGTTTTAGGAGGAATTCAGTTAGCAAACAATCTAAAAAAATGCAGTAAAATGCAGTTATGCAGTTTGAACAAACAGATATGCAGCAAATATCATTTTAGTTAATCAGAAAGTACAGAAAACAGTTGAAAATAAGCACTCATCTTTTGTAATCTTTCAGCAGGTATTTGTAAAATAGTAGAGCATGGGAAAAATCCACTGACATATTATGCCATGTTATGCTGTGCTACCCAAGGAATTTAATGTCTGCATTATGTAAGTATAAACTGACTGAATTTTGCTTAGTTGCTAGTACAGTAAAGCTTCATTAGATGCAGTGAGATGTTCAAATTCCTCAAAATAATATGACTGTTTCTGATTCTGGAACTTCTGAGTGTCACAGAAGCAATTATAACTTTTCTAAATATCATTAGAACATTACAGAATGAAAACACTGGGAATGAAGCTTGGAAGAACAAATCCTGCTCCTCTAAATTCAGCTCTGTATTTATCTCTCAGGTACCAAAAGAAAGGCATATATTTACACCTTCCAGTTGTTAACAAGACTTGGCATTGGTGACCTTGGTAGTTCTTCTGATATGTTAACAAATGTGATAACAGCAGTATATTTATGGCTTGTTTCTTGTAAACCAAAGCCCCACTCTTGTATGACCATGTGCTTATAAAGGAGTTTAAGATATACTGTACATTTACTTGAAGTGTTTTCATACATATGAACATCTGTAATGTGTGCAGTGGGCTCTGTATATAGACTATTTCCTTCGGCAACTAAACGAAAGACAATTCAGCATCAAGAGCGCAGCCAATTCCTGTATGGCATCAGGTTAAAATGCTGCACCCTCCATCAGCAAGAGTAACAAAAAGCAGTGAAAGTGAAGAGCTTAGAGATGACATAAAAAAAAGGGAGCACTCATGGAGAGGGACATTAGGGTAGATTCCGAAAAATAAGAGAAAAAGGCACAGAGAAGAGCATTACCAAACCTACAGCTACAGAACAGCAGAGCAGTGTAGTAATGTTGGAAGAACAACTCCTGTCCACTAAAAACAACTAAATGAGAGCACTAGTGGACAAAATAGACCACAATACACAGAGGTGTTGACATAGCCGGCCTTAGGCATAGGCCAACTAGGTGGCTGCCTAGAACGCCGCTCTAGCAGGGGCGCTTTTCAGTAAACTGGATGGTGTAACTAGACCAGGATGGGGGCACCAGGTGGTGTTGGGGGTGCTGTGGAGCCATTTTTCCTAGGGCACCACTTGACCTAAGGCTGACCCTGGGTGTTGAAAACTAGCAGATCATTGAAAGATTAAATGAAGAGAGATGAAAAAATAAAATAAATAGAATCATCTCTAAATGACCACTCAGATGAATTGTTGATAGTAAAAGAAAGTGAAAAGAAGACAAAAAAAGGCTAATAGAACTCAAGACAGCAAGAAAGGAAACTGAATCAAAAATAAAATTGATGGCGGATAGAAAGCAGTGATAAAATATCAGGATAAGCAATGTTCCAGAAGGAATCGAGTGAAAGGACTCTAAAAAGTTCATCATCAATTATTGGTCGGGCCTACCAGAACATACATTTTGATTGTTGGCCATAGATTCTTCAAAGATGAGAGAGAGAGTTCACTGCTTCTCAAAGTTCAGAATCATTACTTGAAAGAGCAGCTCCTGTCACTACTATGGAAAAGGGAGGAGACACTATTAAATGGCGGGCAATAAGTTTTTCTGCATAATGATTTCTCTCTGGGAACCAGATCGTGAAGACAAAAGTTTGCACCTCTTTTCGAGGAGTGAAGGCAATTCAACCTATGCTTCAAGTTATGCTACACTAATACACAAAGAGTCTTTTTCCCACAGATGGCAAACACTTTTCTGGACCAGGACAGCAAAAATGGAGAGATACTAAAAGCTGCGAGAGCAGCAGGAATGGAAAGATAACAATAGCTGTTAGAGCAGGACAGCCTACAGGAAAGCAACTGAAAGAGAGAACCCAGCAGAACAGAACAGAATAGAAATGTGAGCTTTAAAGCCCTTTCCAGTATTTTGTCAAACACTGGCAGACAAACAGAATGAGATATTGCAACACCTAATCTCTTGCAGTAATTTCTTGGCAGATACCAGCAGGTTGTGAATGATTATGTAACACATGAGGCACAAAACATGTGAATGCTGGTGGAAAACCTAACAATGCAAACACTATGAAGCGAGTAAGTTTGTGGGCAGCATGTTTCATAGACTGTTTACAACTGGGGCATCCCATTTAGTGTACATTCAACTCTGCAGCTTTTTGAAGAGATGATGATAACTGTCCCCTCATAGTGCTATCAGTCTATTTTACATAGCACAGTGAGGCAAAGCACAGTAGTGCAAAGTGCATCAGTCTGTTTTATATAGCACAGTAAGGCAAAGCACAGTAGTGCAAAGTGCACCAGTCTGTTTTACTTAGCACAGTGAGGCAAAGTACAGTAGTGCAAAGTGCATCAGTCTGTTTTACATAGCACGGTGAGGCAAAGCACAGTAGTGCAAAGTGCATCAGACTAATGTGTTCAAAGGCAAAGACTCAGAAGATTTTGTCATAAGCTATGTACTGCCATTTCCAATAATTTACAGGTGCTGTTTGGTGTCAGGCACCTTACAATGCTGAGGAGAAAGACTGTTGGCACAGAATAACTTTCAAACTCTTACTGCAAGATATCTGGACAGAGCCTAAAATTTTGGGGGACTAAGTCCAAAAACTAAGGGCAGATTTTAAATATCACATTTATATACTTAGAAATTTGGTACAATAACATTTTTTTGTTAACATGCATTTTTTGAAAGATATAAAGTCTGAAACGCAAATGTGTGTCATTATTTAGTGATTTCAATCTTCAGTGATTTGCCAGAAAATCACAAATTTTATGATAAACAAACCAAAAATATGAGGCAAAAATCTGGACATTCTGAGAAAACCAGGGCAGTTGATAGGTTTGGAGGTGGGAAGAGGAAGACATTTGGAGACAGGGACAGAACCATACTAATATTCGTTTATAGGATATTTCTGCACATCTTTGTGGTGTGTTACTCTTAGGATTGTCATAATGATTATTCTGCCAGGTTCTGTACATACAAAGGCAAAATATATATGGTTGCCAAAGCCAATATTTAGGGGCAATTTTAAAAGCTGCCCTTATAAATGTACAATTTTGCTAGGATAATGAATTTTCTGACCTATATAAAATCTGAAAATAGGTTCATAGGTTGGTACTGAGCTATCTGCCCAAAGGCATATATTAGCCCAGCCACATTGTGCGGTATTCACCGCACCTTTAGTAGTTCCCTAGACCCTTGTACTAGCAGCTAGTACCCTTGGCCCCTATATAGTAGTGCTGTTGGTGTGATCCCCGGTGTGAACTTTCTGTTACCCATCCACTCATCAAGGTTCCTCTTGAAGAGTGATAGTGAGGGGCTCTGTCTTATGTATAAGATTTATGTATAAATCAAATGTATAGCATTACTTAATGACTTCAGTTCTCAGTTTATTGTCAGACGTTCACATATATTGTCATGAACACACCACAAATAAAGATGCAGAAAGGTGGACAGCCTTTGAAAAATCTGTACACTTTAGAAATATTGTTTTGTACAAAAAAGTGTTGCCAGTATGGATCAATAAAGGGTAAGACAGTGAAAACAAGATGAAGATATAAGGAAAATAATGGTGGGTTTATAAGATATATAGCACACAGTTAAACATATACTATTAATACTGAAAACAATGCAAAATTGTATGACATACTTTTGGATTCAAACTCTTGCCAATTTAGTAGACAAAGTATACAGACCAAAAGATAATCTGAACTCATCATATAGGAGATGATGCATTATTACATTAAAATCAGATATTTTAAGTGACGACATGTTGAAGAAAGGGAGACTGTAGGCATCAGCCTTCAATACAGTTATATCAACTGTAACAACCCTTAGAGTGTACGTGACACTCATCAGCCAAGTAGATATGTAAGAGTAACTGTATCATACTTCTTTTGTTTTAGTCTAGTTTGCTATAGTGCAGTGGATTCAGTGGAAATAACTGTAGTACTGCAATCATCAGCTTTTGCTATAAGACATGAACTGCCATTTACCATTAGTTAGTATTGCTGCTCGGTGCCAGGCATTGTGCAAATGCTGAGTACACATACTGGTAACACAGAAGAGGGAAGAGAGAAAGACATTGGGAGAGGGAGACAGGTAGAAGACATTTCTGATATCAGGCCATTTCTGGCCATCTTTGCTGTGTATTACTCATAGGTTTGTCATCATCTTTATCCTGCAGTGCTCTCTACAATAAAGTGTTTCAAATAGGGAACAAGCACATTAAAACAGAAGCAGGATAACAGTGGGTTAAATAACATATGTAGTCAACAGTTGGGCACAAAATAGTTATATACAAAACAATCAAGAAGACTTTGACATGCTTCTGGATTAAACCCTTTGACACTATGCTAAAAGTAGTCTATAGACCCTAAGCATTATCGCAGCATACCACATAAAAACTCCCACTCCACAAAGTTTAAGATCACAAAATTGAAAGGACATTAACAATATAAATTGAAGTAAGGCATAATGAAGGCATTCTGCTACATCACAGTAATGACAAATGTAAAATCCCCTAAGGTGAATATTACATGCAGCCTAATAAATATGATAGAGTAAGACATAATGACATAGAAGGGTTAACAGAGAGAGCAAGAGAGAGAGAGATGGATACACGGAAAAAGACATACAAAGAGTTTTGTTTATGGGGCATGTCTTACCATCTTTATGGTGTGTTACTGTTAAGTTTCTCCCCATAATTATTCTTCTGTGAATTCTCCAATCAAATGTTTGCAATAGGAAGCAAGCAGGGGTAGAAGAGTAGAAACAAGTTTCACATATAAGCCGGATAATGTTGGCTTAATAAATTACCTTTATGGGGCTGTAACGTTCACAAACGCTTTAATGCTTTACTGTTAAAATGTTGTAGTCTTTTTTTTTTTTTTTACTTTTCTTATTTGGTTCATGAAATTTAATTTGAATGAAATAAATATGTTTGTATTTACATACATAATAGTAACATAAAATAACATTAAATAATACTTTGGCATACTTTTGGACTCAAACCCTTGACACTATGCAAAAGCAGCCGTCTACAAATGTGAATTATCACAGCACACCGCACAATAACTCTTACTTCATTTCATCCAGCAGCCTAATAACGGTTAAAGTAAATGTTCCAAAGTAGTGCCTTTATTATGTATTCCAGCAGCACAGCAGGTTAAGCAGATTTGTGTGGAGATAACTAGACTAGAGTGGATGATGGCAAAAATACACCTGTTTTAACCATAGGATATGAAACACGATTCATTGGCACTCAGCACTGGTGTACAATGCCAAGCTCCTCAAAAACGTTGAGTACAAAAAGTGGCAGCTTTTTTATGGGACATTTCTGACCATATGTGTTGTGTGGGATTCTATTTTGTGACTAGATTAAATGTGTGAAAAATGGGTTGTTAGTGGTGAAAATTAGATCAATCAGAAGTGTGAACATGGGAAAGAATAAAGGAATGTGCAGGATGGTGGTGGGATAGTACCATAGCTATCCATTTTATCACAATATCAAGGTAAATGTCTAAATCCAGTTTGATGAATCTGGAGAGTCACCACACCAGAGATGGATGGCAACAATAGAATAATGATGTATAGCCAATTGGCCAAAATCAAGTCTGTCAAGAAGACACACAGATGGAGAGCTATACCTGGGATGCCTTTTTTTGTGATACGTGTCCATTTTTTCCTTTTTCTTTGTACAGAGAGGACTGTTCAGCAAAGTTATTAGGAATAAGAGGATCTAATAAGTAGTATAGGTCAGGTAGCAGGCAAAGATCTAAAGAACATAAAAGACAGACAGTGATGATGATGGACACACAAGGTTGGGAGACACCATCATTGCCGCAAGGTAGGGGACATTGGATATGCATACATGTCCTGCCTGAGTGACATGAGAATCTAGTCCTCACCTCAGAAATGACATCACTGTCTCTTGTTTTAGTTTTCTGGGTCAGTGCTGGATGTGGCATCAGTTTTCCAATCTGATACAGGAGCAACTCTGCTGATTTGGGCACTGAGGCCCCTCTCCATTAGGTCCTACACCAGCCTTTTCACCTCCTGATGGGTGGCAAAGTCACCACTGCCAGTACTACT
Organism: Protopterus annectens; assembly: GCF_019279795.1. Taxonomy (NCBI): domain Eukaryota; kingdom Metazoa; phylum Chordata; order Ceratodontiformes; family Protopteridae; genus Protopterus; species Protopterus annectens. Next base: position 1,456,045,274 of record NC_056725.1, on the reverse strand, counting down.
CTCACAGGGTAACAATGCACTAGCAACTAGGGAAGAGCTACCTGATGTAGCTAGAGCAGGTAGTGGAGGAGTTGTGGAAGCAATGTCAACAAACTGCAATCCGGATGTGCTGGGTTTCTGTGCTGCATGTGATGCCACCACAGCCACCTGTGGAGGTATGGTGGGCATAACACCAGTGGTTGGTCTAGCTTCCCATGCTGATGGTCATTTTGATTTCAGCAGCAATGTATCAAAGAAGACAAGTAAAATAAACCAAAAAAAGAGAGAGGGAGTTGAGGAGTTAAAACAGAGAACAAGATCAATGGCATATCACATTATTATTTCAATCTATAATACTTTTGTCACATCCAGATATGATATGAAGGCATTAATGTGTCATAAAATAAATCCATCTCTGAGCTATTATTTATGGACTGGAAACATTTATTTGACTATAGGATATCAGATATATGCTTTTCAAGTTCGTAATTCCAGTTACCAAAATTGAATTGTTAATGTCATTTATTTATTTATTTTACATTTATTGACTGCGCTAGTCTATCTGGATATATGTGCATTTTCAGTAGAGGCCCAGGGAGAAAAGCTCCAAAGAGGATTATACAAAGTGACTATAGATACTAAGCATCTACTTAAAGAAAAAAACATTGCAACAATACATTAAGTTGTAAAAATAACAACACTTTACCATGCATGTGGTCTAAGACAGTAGGTGTAGTGAGGTTAAGAGCAGTAGAAGTAACTATAGAAGGAAGTTATGGTAGATTTAGAGCAGTAGGTCAGACATAGAGAGAGAGTAAAACTAATAACTATTATCTGTAAAAATCTCTTATATTCATAAATACTCACTGTTTTGGGATAATATGAATCTCTAAAAGGCTAGTTTGGATTATGTAGTAGTTCAGGTAGGGATAGAAAATGTTGGATCAAACTAGAAAAATTGTAATGCTTCCTGAATAAAAAGTAAAGGAAATATGAATGGATATAACTGTTGAGGGAGGTTTAAAGGTGGTTTAGCAAGAGGAGGGGGTATCAGTCTGGTTTAGTACATGTACACAGCTATTGAGATTTAAGGAAGGCTCTTAACTGGTTCCTGAAGAGTGGTGTAGATGTAAGGGAAGTTAGACTGTTTGGAAGCTTTTTCCAGGTGTTTCCAACAAAGTTAGTAAAAAGGCTGTCACCAGATTTGTTACTGGATTTATGGATAGCTACTAGTAACTTATTTGCTGAATGTAGAGTTTTAAGATTTGTATAAGGACTAATGAGGTTACAGAATACATGGGTATTAGTGGAGTGGTACAGAACCTTGTGAGTGATGGTATGTTATTGAAGAAGAGCTTGGATTTCAAGTTCCAGCCATCCTAGCTGTTTCAGATTTTGGCAGTGATGAGTTCGGAAAGAGGAGCCAGTGGCAAATCTACAATGTTATTAAAGGAGGTTGACAGTTTGTTTAGATTAGTTTTAGGTAGGTTGGTATAAATGGGGGAGGCATAGAGTAGGGTAGAGATTAGATAGGTTTATGCAATAGTAGTTCTGGCAGAGGGTATAAGAAAGGGGTTTAAACCTGTAGAAGAAACCAAATTTTCTATTAACTGCTTTAATGGTTAAGTTTATGTGAGTGTCATAGTTAAGATTGTGGTCAATTGTTACTCCTAAGAGTTTGGTGGTTGTGTTGGGTGCTATTAAAGTGCTGTTATTAGATGTAACTGTAAAATTAATAGGGGCAGACTTCTGTGTGGGAGTGAACAGTAATAATTTTTTTGGGATGAGGAGGAGACAGAGCTGTTGGAACCAATTTTCAACTAAAGTAAGTACTTTTTGGGTACTGGACTGGAGTTCAGCCAAAGAGGCTGCCACACAGATTAATGTTGAGTCGTCGGTATATTGTATGCAGGTGGTTTGAGGAAGGGTAGTTTTTAAATCATTAATAAAGATAGAAAAGAGGAGAGGTCCCAGAATGGAGGCTTGTGGGACCCCCAGGGTGATTGGGAGCTGAGTGGATAAATTATTGTCCCAGAGCACTGCTTGTTGTCTGTTACCTAAATAGGACTTAAACCATTTGAGTGCCTGATTATCTAAGGAAAGAGATTGTAGTGTGTCTAACATTAATTGATGATTCACCATGTCAAAGGCTTTAGAGAGGTCTATAAAGAGAGCAGAGGAAAGCAAGTTGTCATTACGATTTTTATTAATACAGTCAGCTAAGGATAAGAGCGCAGTTGTAGTGCTGTGGAATGGTCTAAACCCATGCTGACAGTCAGCCAGCAGATTGTTTTGTAGGAGATGATCAAGTAGCTGCCAGTGGATACATTTCTCCATGATTTCTGATAAAAGAGAGAGTAGGGCTATTGGTCGGAAGTTAGACAGTTCAGTTGAGTTACCACCCTTATGCAATAGAATTATATGGGAGACTTTCCAGAGAGAAGTGAAAGAACTTTCTGTAATGGTTCTGTTTATTAAGATGGAAATAGGGCAGGCTAGTACACCAGCTGCTATTTGGAGATATTCGGCTGGGAGGAGGTCAGCTGATGGTGTGCAAGGTTTAAGTTTATGAAGAAGTGTATGGACTAGTGATGTTGAAACTGGTTGAAGAGTAAATGCAGGGGGTTTATTGGCTGTTGAGGGTGCTAAAGTTGCACTAGCTGGGGATAAGGTATTTGCTAATGATTTAACAGTTTCAGAGAAAAATGTATTAAATGTATCTGCAATTTGGATAGGAGAGTTCTGAGTCAAGTTAGAGGGGGTAGGGGTTTTGGAGTGTCCTGGATGGAGTAGCCTGTTAATACCTGACCAGAAATTTTGTGGATTTGTTTGTTGAGTTTGTTAGAGTTTATGATAATAGTTTTTTTTTTGTCAAGAATAATTAGTTTCTTTGTAGCATTTCTAAGTTGTTTATAGTTTTGGTGGTCAGTTGGGTCTTTAGTAAATCTCCATTTGGACCAAGTCTTATTTCTCTGTAGCATTTTGTGCCGGGTCTCTTTGGAGAGCCAAGGAGCTGGTTTGTTCCTAATTCTGACTGTACGAGAGGGGGCATGGTGATCAAGAATTTGCAAGAATTTGGAGTTAGAGTAAGACACCGTATTGTCAAGTGGTAAGTATTTTAGGGGTGACCACTTGCAAGCTTTGAGCTCAGCTTGGTAGCTGTCTAGGTTTAGGTTTTTCTTGTTCCGGGTAGTTCTAAGGGTAATTTGGTTGGGAATACTGTCCTTGTGTCTGGTTATAAAGGTAAGGCAGTGGTCACTAATATCATCAGGCAGTGTGACTGTTTTATATGAGGAAGGATTGCTATTAACTAATATCCAGTCTACTTTGTTTATTGCTAGGTTTGTGCGTTCTGGTGGCAGAAGTGATGGTATGATAGAAGCCATAGAAGTTTATGTGATTAGTAGTAGTAGTCATTTAATATTGCAGTTAAGATTTTAGAAATACTGTTTTGTAATAAAAGTTCATTTCTGCATCTGGAATTTTTTCCCACACAAAGCAAAGCTGGTGTACTGAAACTGAGACCAACTAGTGTAAAAAGATAGAATAACTGTCAGGAACAAGTTGCTTGATTAAGTCAATAGTTTATTGTAATTCACATACAAATAATTACCCAGTTAACACATGAGCTAAGTGCTTTCATTCCTTCTTGTCTGGGATTTCATCGGAGCTAAAATACAAACCAAACCCATAGTTCATATACTAAACAAGAACTAGTCATAGACTTCAAAAATAACATGTGATCTATTAAAACATCTCCATTGATTTGTAATACACAACTCTATCTACATAAATTTCATGTGTGTACATTTGGGTTGTTGATGTGCCAAAATTGGTAATCCTCTTGGCTTACTATCCCTTGCATGAGACAATCATGTAAAATGTGTCTATCTTTTTATATGCTACGTGAATTTTGTTAAGTGATACTGAAGTGTATTTTTCCTCATCACATAGCATATTCATCTTTTTACCAGAATACATCGGATTCTTCATTATAACAGTGCCCCCACCATTATCTGGTTTCATCACTCTAATACTTCTATTATTTAACATACTTTTCAATAGTAACCATTCAACCTAATTTAAATGTGCTTTTGACATTTTTGTTACTTTTATGAATGTTCATAAAATTCCTGATTCACAAACTCTTTCAACAAAAAGTCTACATGATGAAATTGAAAGGGGGGGTTTTGGATACTCAAAGTTTTGAACTTGTTATCTGCTCTTATATCTAAATACTGTCCATCACCAAATAAATGAGCTAAGTTGATTTTTCTAATGAATAATCTTTACTTCTATTAATGCATCAACCAAATCACCTTTGTTGTAAGGAACAAATGGAAAGCCTTTCCCAAAAAGGTTAAAATGCATCTTTAAAATATCTAAACTACTGTAATTGTGAATATGGTATCCATTGCAAGTATATCTAATACCACCGTGGTCTACAATAATGTCTGAAACACCTTCTTGATTCAGTATACTCTGGACTCCCTGACCTTTGTCCTCCCCCTCTTTCTTTGTGATACTTAAAGAGTATGTGCACTCTGACAAAATCAGACTGGTTTATCTGTTTTAAAAATGACTTTCTTCACTAGCTTCTTAACTTGGCCGTGTTTTTTTGTCATCTATCTCCTCATTCTCATTTTTCTTAAATTAAAATCTCTTCATGAAAGTGCCTTCCACAGCTGTAACATGCACCGTACTCATTGATTCCACTGCAGAAAGTTCTGTCTCACTTCTGATATGCTGACATCACATCGTAGTCAGAAGCATCAATAATCAGCAAGACAGAGGAAGACATATTGAAAAAGACTTTTCGGGATTGGGCAGTTTTGTTTGTGTTTTGTATTATTTTCCATATTACATGTGAGTTGAACATTGTCTCTAATTGACTCTTCAAACTCCTAACTGAAAGAATTTTTTTTTTTTTTTTTTTTTGGCGAGGAAATGTGAAAGTTGCTTCAATTACACAATATGAAAGCCCAGTACATGCAAAAGAAATCCAGATTTTGCTTCCTTGTCCCTCCATTGTAAAAATTTTGATTTTTTTTTCAATAAATCACTGAGAATTACAGTGGGTCTATAATGCCACACATTAAAATTTCATAGTTCTTTTTGTCCTGAAAATGCAAATTGATGCTAACCTGTTTTTCTATTAACAAATTGATATACAACATTAGATCATTTGCAGCATTGCTATGATAGTTGCTTACTTAAAAAAAACAGAAAAGAAAAGAACTAGCATTACTAGAACAGGAAAGGCAGGAATGACCTGACTTTGCGTCAACAAAGCAACACGCTTGGTGATATGAAAACAGGTAAGTCTCTGGAGAGCTGAAATCTGTGAGCATAAAATTACACTAAATTTAAGTAGAATAATATTCTAATATATTGAATTGTAGAGCAGGAAGCCAGCCATTCATCTCATAAGAAAGAAAAATCATTGCACATGATGTCTTAGAGAAGCCTGTATGTGTGTGACATTAAGTACTTATATCACTGCAGTTCTATGTAAAATGTAGTATTTGTGGTTGTAAAATACATTTTATGAAGTTATGTGGCCTGAGTAATACATGTTGGGATATGTTGCATACATACTTCACAAGACATACTGTCCAAAATGCATACTTATAATATGTGATGAATCATAATACTTAGAACAAAACTATAGTACAAATCATAACTATGTAAGTGCATTTTAAATTAACTATCATCATTATGTTCAACATACTTTACATACATTACATTGGATGGTTATAGCAAGCATTAATGATACATTTTTTTCAAAAATCATACTTACAATACCTATTTGTATTTAGTGTTAAATTCTGAAACAAAAGTTTGCGACAATTGCATTCCGACCTCCATAGTAAGGGTATCTGTAAACTGGTTTCAAACCATGCATTATTTCTCCTTGTTTCTAAGCTCACTGCACTTACACCCTGTGCCACAGAGATATTTATTTATCCTTTGCTGAGTGGGTTAGTCCTATTAGGTTAGTAGCCTCTTTTCAAGGAAGTCCCAATACTAGTAGACATTTGTCAGGTCATCTGGGAGCTTTACAAACTCTGCTAAATGGCATCAGAGGGCTGCTACATCAACAAGGAAGAGGCCTTAGTGAAGCAGCAACATGAAGGACAGAAAAGCTATGGAAAGTTTGGAGGTGGAAAGTGAGAATTTAGAGAAAAACTTGTAAAACTGGAACTTCAGAATGTAAACAAAGATTCCTGTGTGGTGGATGTTACAAATGAGAAGCATTTAACTGTCTCCATGGAGAAGGAAGTAAGTGACTCTGTTGAAGTGGTGCAGATAGCAACACTATCATCAAGAGGGCTTACAGATGATATGCTGTTAAAAATAATCGAGCAGGATGATCCAGGTGACAGTTCTGCTCTTTCAAAGGGTGAGATGCCAAATAATTTTTTCAGAAGCGATGAGGATGGTAATGTGAAAAATGAACCTGGTGGTGTGGCATCAGAGAAAGCAGCAGTTAAAAATTATGCAGCAGTGAAATAAAGCAAAAGAAAGCAGCAACAAATTGAGAAGGTGTCTTTTTTTATGGCAGCAGATAATGTAGTAACTAAAACATATGCAGCTGTGACAGCAGATTAAAAGAAGAGCACTAACAAACGAATTAAAACTGTTTTCAAAAAAGACGAGAAGAGCATCTGAGAGAATAAGAACAAAAATTATGCTGTAATAGACAAACGTTATGTGTGGGACAATTTGGTAACTGTTCTGAGTTTTAAAGCTCAAGAAATTTGGTCTTTTATGCATATTGGGACAGATCATTTTGTGACTTAACATTGGAAAGTGATACACTGATGATAACATTTCTGGAACTGTGGAACAAAAAGAAGGGCATTTACCCATGGAACAATTATTTGTTTTTTGGGAGTAAATGAACTGTAAAAAATGCTACTTTACAGTTTAGAATTGATGCACTAGAAGAAAACAATGTTGCAGAATGTCAGCAGGCTTGAACAAAATCGTGTGACAATATTAATTCTGAACCCCCCCTCAGAAAAAAAATATCTGTAAACTAGATTGGAACCCTGCATTACCTGTCTTTTTCTAAATTCACTGCACTTAGTGCCATGTACAGCAGAGTTAGGCATCTGATAGGTACATTTTCTTCACTCAGTATTGCCCAGAGTGCTGATGGCAGTGCAACAGTGCCAAGGTCATTTGCATTACTTGTGGCATTTCAAATTAAATTTCTGAGCTTTTATCTAAAAACATGAACTGCTGCTTACTGCTAGTGACCACTGACACTCAACACTGTACAATGCCAAGCTACCAACAAATGATGAAGAGAGAAAAAAATAAAGAGTTAAAATGTTTTCTCCACTTCGTTGTCTTATAACATAAACATATGTTCCTTAAACATCTCTACTTTCACACAAACAGCACTCTATCTGGATTTGAACCTTGAAACCATTGCATTAAAAAGACAAAGTTGAGATTATTTTCATTATTTGCCACAGACGTAGACATATATTATGAAAAAGAGAAATATTACATCTATGCAAGATGTGATATTGTATCACTTCACATTAAAAGTGCAACATAAGCATTTTCTGACAGTTGTCCTTTGTAATTCACCAGTAGATGTGTAGATGAATAGGATATGTGTAACAATTAAGCTAATACTTCCTGTCTCAATAGTAACCAATATTTGCAATACTACAATTGTTTTCTTATCTTTGTTTTATGAACATCAGTCTCTTTTCTATGCTTTTTCATTTGCATTAATTTTGATGTCTATTTGTATATTTAAATGGGTTATGTACTTAATTAGAATTGCAAACAAGTTTTTAATCAGAGGAGCATTGATGTCATAAGTATTTAATAATAAAACTGTTATATATGTTTATCTCCTAAGTCAGTCAATGTAATTTCAGACTTTTGGTAACTCTCTTCTCCCTTGCACATCCTCAGCAAGTGTACATCAACGTGGCAGGAATGTGAAGCACTAATTACTCCTGCAGTCAAACTAATCACTCACACTTGCAAGCCCTTACTAAAAATATTTCTCAATTCTCATTCTTGTCCTGCTTGGGCATGTGTATGGTACTGTGTAGGTTCTCACATCATATTTGCCTGACCAGTTCTTAGTGCAGATTGTGATATTTATGAATGCTTCTGGAGCCAGGCAATAGATGTTGTATGTGTCAACAAGATGTGGAGGGGGGAGGGGCTGGAGTTGTAATAAGCTTAGCAGACTTCATGATAAATTTCAGTAGGTGACAACTAAAATTTTGAGTGAACTCTTTCAGGTTAATAATGGGAATATCTACTGAATTAAATAAGAACTAGAACAACAACCATAGTGAAAGGAGGGTTTAGTATTCATGGAGTGGTTAGTATCCAAAAAGGTGAAAAAAAAATGGAAGAGCCAGGAGGAACCTTCTTTAGAAGAAGCGTGTGTGTTTGTGTCTGGGGGGTGGGATTGATGCAAACTCTAAAAAAGCAAGATAGAGAAAATGGGAAAATGGCAGAGGATATCATAAGAAAATATGGATAATATAGGACAGGAAGAAATAGGGACACCCAACCCACAATAACAATCTCTAGATCATGAAGGAAAGATATTGAACCTACTGTTGGTTATGCAAAACTATTTCAAACCCTTACTTCTAGATTGAGGCAGATGTATAAAAATTAAAAAACTCCTTGAAATAAGATTGATAGAAAACACAATAATGGCCAATCATCATGGAAAATTTGTATTCAGCATGCGGTCTTTATAACGAATGTGAATTGTGAAATGGAAATAAAACCAGATTTAAAAATATCAAGAGCACAACATTAATTTATTTACAGTGTACCCAAGTACTGTGAAAATCTCACATAATGTGTTGCATAATTGGGGTGGGAGTACTTATTTTGAATAAGTAAAGTAGTATACTTTCTATCAAAATGGAATTCATTAATTTTACTTCCCATGTTTGCTTCTTTAATTCTTTGCTCTATCCTAAAGCACTAAAGATTCCAGGATAAATCAAACAGTAAGTGTGACAGTGAATAATCTTATCTACTGCTCCAGTTTGATTATATGTAATGAAGTACGCATGTATTACTGACTTCCATGCATGCATTTAAATCAAGAACAGTGACATGTTGATAAACTGACACAGAGATGCCTGTTTTCCAGCAAATATGAATAAATTCCATTCATGTTATCAGTAACACTTTCTACAATTAGTGCTAACAGTATAGTGGCATTTTTAATGCTGGATAATTCATCTGGGCTTATGCTTGCAAGGAATTTGAATGTCCAAACTAAAATTAACTGAGATTTTATAATTTAAGGTCAGTATACTTTGTTTTAGCTTGGTTAGCCATATTACAAAAAGTCTTTATTGGTAAGTCCTAGTTTACATTAAAATACTATAAAATAATATATAAGTGACTTAGATTAACAATTTGAAAAAGCAAAACATTTTTTACATTGCTGTCGAAAGATGGCATACTGTTCTAAAAGTGATAACATGGCAGTAGAGTTCAAAGATGAGGTGATTATATTTAAGATTTGTATCTCACAGCAATCGATCCAGTTTTGTATGATGCATAGTTTGAGTAACATAAAATATTATTAAAAAGTAGGAGTCTTTATGTGATAAACTTTCTGGAAGGATATTTAAAAAGGCAAACTTTTTTCTGATACTTTTATCATTTTGTCCCAACTCAATACACCTATTTTTTAGTGTGAGCCATAAATGTGCTAAGTATTTGCAGCTCCAGAGAGTATGCCTTATGTCTGCATTGTTGGCACCACATGGTTTACATGTTAATGAAGTAGCTGGGAAAATATTAGCTAATTTAGATGGGGACCAGTAAACATTGTTTAAGATCATGAATTGAGTACAAAATAATTTTTGAGGAATGTACTTCATATGAAATTGAGTAGACTTAACTATTTCACTTGTAGTGGAGGGAGAATTGATTTTTGTCCAGTAGTTTGATATTAACATGTTTGTATCTAAATGATTTAGCAAGTTTATAAAAAGTTGATACATGTTTGTTATGTAACAGACATGAACAAAATTGGGCAAATGTATTTTAATCAACCAAATCAAAACTAAGAACAGGAATTTTGTTGTGAACCTGATATATTACTTGATTTGAAGTAGGAAAGTAACCTTTCAGTAAGAACATTTTAGTCTTAAATTATTAGTGAGATAGGTAAATGTTTAACAAAATCCCAGATCACACTATCTTTAATTAATGAGAAAGTGGCAGGTCCAACATTTAGTTATTTAATTTGAAATTGGGATTCATGTTTATTGATTAAGAGAGTTTGAAAGGGTGTTTAGAGTTAGAATATTTTTTTTCAAAAGACTTAAAGCCTTAGCTATGAAAATATGACTTTTACAAATGTTTAGATCTTTTTGATCAAGGAATGAGAGGATAAAAGGACTACAGCTGTAGGACAGGAATTGATTGTGCCATAGTTTAACCCATATTGGATGGCATACATTAAGGCTAGGTAAGTGGTCTATTATTTGCAATATTTTGCTGGCATTTATATTTAAGTATTATAAATAAAAATCGGGTAATCATAGTCCCCCTTGTGACTTAGGTACAATTAATTTATGATAAATTATTGTAAGGTGTTTACCTAACAGACTCAAGGTGCAGAGTTTGATTATCACATGAGGTAAATGGCTAGGTTTAAAATGGCCCATTATGGCAGTTAGTCTAGTACTAATCTATGAACCTATGAACCTTATTGATTTGGGTGCCCAAATGAATTTGGTAATTTGTGAATTGAGTTCTTGAAATAGTATGAGTACTAGGTTATAAACATGAATAGAGGTCTAATGTAGAGATTAGACAGATAAGAGGAGACAGGACAACCTCACCTGGCACCATATATAATACATTTAGGATCTGAGTTAGAGTTATTGATTGATAACTGAGCGTATGCATTTGAGTATGACACCATTATCACTTTGATGACATTTTCTGAAAAGTCTCAAAAGTGCATAGCTGTAAAAATAAATTTTAGATTCATATGATCAAATGCCTTAGAAGCATACAATGTAAAGGTGAAGTAATTGTGATTGTTGTCCTTATTAAGAGTCTATAGAAATTCTAAAGTTAATGTGTGATCCAAAGTTGTCTAGTTTGCAGAAAGCCGGATTGGAAAAGTGATATAATTGAGGAAAGGATGATTTTAAGACTATTTGTTAATAGGGATGCATAGATTTGTCAGTGTTTATGAGCACTATGGGTCTGTAATTTGTGGAGTCTTCAATGCTGACATTATATTTTGGTGTATTTTTTTTTTTTGGTATATTTTGCCTTTCAAGCAGAGGTCTGAAATACCCAACATACTAATTTTGTTGAATAGTTTTAATAGTTTTAAGAACTTGGAGCTGAAGCCATCCATACCTGACACATTAACATTTTTCATTTTTTTAATAATATTATTAATTTCCCACAATGAAAAGGGTAATTCCAGGATTTCTTTTTGTTTGTAATCAAGCTTTTGGAAGTTTAGTTGTTTTTGATAAACATACAAGTTTTTTTGATTAGAGATTTTTTATGTTTTGATTATAGTTGTACATAAATTGATTCATAAATCTGGATGATTTGTTTTGTAGAGTGGATGTGCTTTACCTTTGTGTTGAATAATTGGAATCATAAAGAGCAAGGTGTTTACTTTTATTATTCTAGAGAAAGTATTAGAGGGTATTTGAGCCCACTCAGAATATTTAGCTAGGCACTTGGATTTGTACTTTAAAAATTGAGAAAGGTATAAAAGGTCTAGTTCCTTTTTTGTTTCATTAATCTGGTCCATTATGTTATCATTATCTTGGCTAGTTAATTTAGTTTCCAAATGGATGTTTATTTTCAAGTAACTGCTCCTATTGAGTATATAATTTCTTAAAACTAAGAGGCTTTTCTGATACAGTTCCATGAGCTACTGTAGTTTTAATGAATGAGTGAGTCATTTCACTATACCTGATATTTATATCATTGCTACTGGAGCAAAGGAATGGAAGTGAATATAAAGTGTTGGGTGGGGTTTGCAGTTGTGACTCCTATGAGAAATGTGGTGCCCTCCTGATCAAGATTCTACAATGCAAGTACTGACCCTTGATAAAAATGAGCTAGTTCTACAGATGTAACAGCAAAGAGCAAAACTCAGTAGTTGCACATTTTTTTGTATGTGGAAGTCTTTCCTGCACATCTAACGTGACAACTGCACCTCCTACTTCTGTTACTTATATATGCTAACTGAATGCTGTATATTAAAGAAGGAGGAATTCTCCCAAATTCAACAATTTTGGACTAAGTATATATTTTCTCTCCCTTGCACTTTATTTCCCACTGTTTCATGATTTGCACTACTGGGTCTCAAACATATATTGGGAACCCCAGTTGGGATAGTCATGTTAGGTATGACTGGTGAAATAATTTGACTCCAGTGCCTTATAATGTTTGGGTTTTAATTTTCTGGTTGAATTGCTAATCCTTTTATCAGAGCTATAAGAGTTAACTTGTTGGTGCTGAGATTGTTTTGATAATTATACTCTGCATAATATACTAACTCAAATAATGGATCCAACAGATAAGCCTTGTCAGAGTTGCAACTCATCTGGGGGTTGAACTATTGTAATATGGTATACAGTTTCAAACAGCCCTTTAATACTACCTATACTGATTCTGACTGCAGAAATGTATTTTGTTTTGTATGCACATTGTCATATATAATTACACCTCGCTATTTTCTAGTACTATTGACTGTTAGCACACCCACTTCCATTATTAATAAATCAACCAATTCCATTCCCTAATATAGCTGTACAAAATAGGGGCCAGCCTTTCTTTATAAATAATGATTTTAGTAAGTAGGTTAAATAGCAGACCTAGAAAGGAGAGGGGTAATCTCCTTTCCACAAGTATTCTGCATTCTCAGAGGAGTAATTTGTATAACGGGATTGACTTTGCAGAACTTTCATGAAAGACCCTGGACAATCAAAAAAAAAAAAAATAAATTATCTCACTATGCTGTTACATATGTGTAATGTCAATAACATAATATTGTAATAAAACTCTTAGGAAGTTTTGTATTTAAGAATAATGCCTTCCTCTTAAAAACATATACTTAATTTTACAAACAGTCCACATAAAAAAAAAAAAGTTAGCAAAGGTCTTGGTTGTTAGTATAATGTATTGTTTGGAATTCATTTGAGCAATTATAAGTAGATATGGTGACAGCGGGTCATGTTATATACATGAGAAGTATGAAAAAGTAGTTTGGAAAAATAGAATGCAGCACAGTATCTGTACATGTGCATGTTTTATAATGGAGGGTAAATATAGTCATGACTGATGTGCAACACAATACTATGAAGATTTATATTGTTTATAATATGTGTATGTACATATATATATATATCTATGTCAGATGATCAAGTTTTCAGAAACTCAAAATTCATACGGATGAGACCATATGAATGAGTTTCCGAAAACTCAAACATCAAAAGAAAAAACAAAGCAAAACACTTCTTTACATTAATGCAGGGGGGCATGCCTCCTGCACCAACCATATGGGGGGGCTGGATCCCCTACGTAATGCTGACATTCCAGAATGCCGACAACCATATGGCCGATACCATATGATCGACATTTGGAATGCCGACATTGTAAGAAATCCACATAAAAGGAAAATAAAATTTCCTTTAAACTGCTAGCAGGGGGGCTACACTCCCTGCACCCCCTGTGGGGGGCTCTGCCCCCCACAGCCCCTGCAACATTAATATACCAACTCTGAGATCACACTGCAGTGCAGAAATGGAAATCTTTCCATTCCGTACTATAGTGAGATGCCGGTTCTCCATTGTCGGCATTCCAAATGTCAATCATATGGTGTCGGCCATATGGTTGTCAGCATTCTGGAATTTCAGCAAACTGAAGGGGACTCAGGGGGCTGTACCTCCTCCACACCCACTGTGAATTATATATACCAACTCTGAGATTGCACTACAGTTAAGAAAAGGGTAAATTTCCTGATCCTTGCAGTACCGTGATCTCTATTCAAAAGCTTCAAGTTTTCCAAAACTCAATCATATGGTCTTGACCATAAGAATTTTGAGTTTCTGAAAGCTTGGTATATATATATATATATATATATATATATATATATATATATATATATATATATATAAAATGAATCCAAAAAAAGACCAAAAAAAACACACCAAACCAGCTGCAAATAATGTTAGTGCTTTCGTTTTCTTCATAAGCAAACTTCATCAGACAAATAATTAATTACAAAAGCCCATATATATCCCGCCAAAAAATTAATTAAAACATTAATTACACATTTAAACTATCCTTAAAAAAACATGAACATGAAAAGTATATATATATATATATATATATATATATATATATATATATATATATATATATCACATTACTGTAAAAATCCAAACATCAATGCTCACACAACAAGTTACATTTTAGTGAAATTAATAATTTCACATTAAATTCTACTAATGTGAAATTATTAATTTCACTAAAATGTAACTTGCTGTGTGAGCATTGATGTTTGGATTTTTTATAGTAATGTGATATATATACTTTTCATGTTCATGGTTCTTTAAGGATAGTTTAAATGTGTAATTAATGTTTTAATTAATTTTTGGAGGGATATATAAGGGCTTTTGTAATTAATTATTTGTCTGATAAAGTTTGCTTATGAAGTAAACGAAAGCGATAACATTATTTGCAGTTGGTTTGGTGTGTTATTTTTGGTCTTTTTTGGATTCATTAGTTGTATTTTTCATTTTAACAATCTATATATATATATATATATATGTATATATATATATATATATATATATATATATATATATATATATGTATATATATATATATATATATATATAGCATTGCCTACTTTACCTACTACTTGCAATGTTCCTGTGAATGCCTTCTAAGCAATGCTTCCGGACCCATAATAGTGCTACTGGGAAAGGTAATTAGAGGAATCAATCATTATTTGGCATGCTCCATAGAAAACATAGCTCCACCAGTATCCAGTTGTAGGACACAGTAGTTTGTGTCATAACAGGTAAGAAGAACTAACTAGCTCTGAGACATGAAGTCTGATATGGTTTAGTTTTCATAAACAGACTTTCAGAAGAGCAGGATGTTGCTGAAAGTTGCTATAGTTTTATTAAGTAAATTGCTATGATACACTTAAACTGCCTTGAAAGTCTGAAATTATCTCTGTAACATATATAAACATGACAAATAACAATCTAGTCACAGCTCCACTGGATACCTTACAAGCAAGATTATTCCATGCACTTTGAATTCTGAAATTGCATGAGCTGGGTTTATAGGCCATGTTAGGAATGGACGAGTCATGCCTTACAATAAAATATGAAATGCATTTAGCATTTTTTGCCAAGTCTTGTAAAGAGACCTACCTTTGCAGCATGTGGCCAGTGC
Organism: Protopterus annectens; assembly: GCF_019279795.1. Taxonomy (NCBI): domain Eukaryota; kingdom Metazoa; phylum Chordata; order Ceratodontiformes; family Protopteridae; genus Protopterus; species Protopterus annectens. The sequence goes on along the minus strand of NC_056725.1, from coordinate 1,456,029,818 downwards.
TTTTGTTCATGGATTCCCACAATGCTGTGGAAATTAGAAAAACATGCAAAGCAGAGGCCTTAACCAGCACATTCACGCAGGTCAAGGAGTTCATACTTTGTCAGAAACTCTGGTTTAAACAGTGGTCTGGTTGATAGAAAACCAGCAATGAAAGAGAGGATTTTATACACTGGCTGTATGCCTTTCACCTTGGGGAAGAACTATTTGGGGTAGTTTTCAGTGAATGTTTCATGGACAGAAGAGGTATCTGTGAAAGCAGACAGCTATGAGAAGACATAGCTGCAAAGGCAAACACCCTATGGAAGGTAGGATTTTATGGACTACAAGTTCATATATGTACTAGGTTAAAACTGCTGGGGTCTTTTTAACCTTAGCCATGAATCCCAAATCTCTGAAGAGTTCCTGTACGCTTAGTAGTGCAGGCAGGGGCTTGGGAGATGAAACATTTTCAGTCTGTCTGTGTCCATTAGAATCATATGTTCCTGTTCCCCACCCAGTTGTCCAAGTTACACTTGTATTTTGTTAGAGAAGAACTCTTCTTCATATGAATGTGGAGCCTGTTACTGAGAAGGGATAGTTTCTGGAATACATACCTTTCTCTCCGGCAGGCCCTATTTATATCACAGGCAAAGTTTACGTCTTTAGAATGGTTAAGTCAGGTGCTGCTTGATTTGCAGAGATGCAGGAGGTCATTCAGACTGCAGTTCAAAGATGCCTTGCCTGCCAGGCATAGATCTGTCATCAACAAATTGCAGGACACAGAATATAGGGATAGGGCTTTGAGGCAGTCAGCACAGGATTTGTTATTTCTGCCATGTACTCTTTTAGTGAGGAACATCTGTGGACATTCCAATTGTTGGATGTGCCTGATTAGGTAAATACCAAAGGGGGCTTTATACTCAGTGATAGGTCTGATGAGTGCTGAATACAGCGGAAAAATGACTTCCTTGGACATAGATGATATACCTTTGTTTCTAAGTAGTGCAACATAGAATTATTTCCTCACTACCACAGACACATGATGGTCAAAGTATCTGACTGCTTGATCATCTCATAGGGATGTGTTGTGAATATGATATATACCAGGGGTGGACAAATTCTCAAAGGATAGTATTATCCATTTTTTGGCATTAAGTTATAGTCCATGTTTCTGACATTAGTTATTTATCTGTATCAGACCTTCTTAGAAAACACTAGTGTTAGCAGGGATTCTAAGACTGTTCCTAATTTGCAGTTGTCTTCAAATTTGGTTACCCAGAGGACCTTGACATTGGCCTTGACCTCAAAGAAGTTAATATCAAAAAGGAACAGTCCCAGGACCAATCCCTGTGTTACTGTCCTGGTGACTGGCCTCTTTGTAGAGGTGGTTTCCTTAATTCTAACTTCCTGGATCCTGTCTTTGAGCTATTTAGCTATCCACCAAGTGACATAAGGGTTTATACCAAAACTCTTGATTTTGTCAACAATGCCTGAGTGGGATATTGTGTCAAATGCCTCGAACAGGTCATGCTAGGCAGTGGGAACCATTTTGCCCTAATCCATTGCTTTGATAACATTCTCATAGAAGTCCACCAGATTGAGTAGGCATGACCTGCCTTTAACAAAACCAAACTGGATTGTATTTCTTGTCTGGACTTTCCTATGTCATTATTGACCATTTCCATGATAATTCTTTCCATGGCTTTGCATATGAGACTAGTGAGCCTTATGGGTCTGCAGTTTCCAGGGTCCATAGCTGGTCCACCTTAGCTCTATGATCTTTATGCATCTACTCGGGGGGGGGGGGGTGGCTGCAACTTTCCCATATTTTAGTGACTCTTACAAAATTTCAGTGGAAACTAAAGCATGAAAATAAGTGTAAGAAGTGGCCTCTTTCCCATGATAGACTGAACGCATAGAGATATGTGCATCCAGCAATTCAGGGATCCATCATGGCTGATACTGTAATTTACAGTGGAAACAAATAACAGCAGTGCCATTAAAAAGTGTCTCTGCAACATAATTCATGCTGTTAAGATGTGTGAATTGGGGAGGGAGTATATACGTGATGTGTTCATCCCAATATCAGTTGGGGAGATACAGTACATATACAAAACTGGATGTAGGCAGAATAAAACTATAAAAAAATGAAAAAGTGAAATCCACAAATATGATTTGTAGCTGTATCTATACATTTACCTGGTCCAAGCCAGTTCTTGGGAATGCAAACAGGGACCATTCATTTTAAGAAATCCTAGATGAAAAGCAGGTAATAGTCCTCCCCCCTTGAGAAAAATGTTATTAATAACCACTGTTACATTTTGCAAAATTTAAAACAAAATGGAAAGAACTTAAAAGTCAAATGGCTATAAAGGAGAAGATAAGGCCAGTCTTCACATTTTATGTATTATTTCAGTGACTGTTTTATGATGAGAAGATATATTTGCAAAAGCAAGCAACTATAAATAGACATGGCAACAGAGGCTGACACCATAGTGAGTACTTTGCAAGAACATTTGTAGTTTCAGCAGGTTTCTTGGTCTAGAGTGATAAAGCCTTGACTGCAGTCCAAATGACTTTGGATTGACTGATAACTAGGGTGCTAGACAAGTCAGTGAGGGATAGTTGGATTGAAGGGACAGTGTCTACTCACCCATCCTGTTGTAGTGTCCACACCTGCTGGAGACAGGTGAGTTTGCATGCAGTGCAAGTGGCTGAAGTATGGACTTGGCTTTGCTGGCTTCTGCTTGTGTGGCAACCTTTATGATGCACATCTACGGAAGTGATAATGCATGTGCTGCTATATGCAAGTGAAGATGTGAGCCTCCAGGTCAGGATTATAACTGAAAAATAGAAAACACCAAGCCTTCAAAGTATGACATCCACCAGAAGATCAACCCCATCACCACTGTGGACAATGTTAAAAGCTAATGCCAAAAGGCAAATTACCTCTAAAAGAAGGAGACCTCTTGAAGGGGCAATGCATAGTGCTAAATTATGTAGGTGGATAGGAGAAATCAAATGAGTTAATATCACATCCCCAGGGACTTGATGTCAGGAATATTCAGGATAAAAGTGGAAAAAAACGTGCGTGTGTGTGTGTGGGGGGGGGGGTCTCTATGTAAATTTATGCTTGTGTTTGTGCTGATCACCAAACGTCATTTTTAAGTAGCACCCTGTCTATGAAATATCTGATGGATCTATATAGGATGACACTAGTAAATGAAGAATGATAAATATTCTAGAAGGCTGGGGAACTATGGGAGTAATTCAATAACGCTTACATGGAGCTAATCTCCGTGTAAGCATAGTGGCACGTCTCGAACATGGATTTCGGAGTCTGAGTGATCCAGGAAGCAAGGCTGGGGGTGTGCATGAGCCTCCTAGCACTATTCAGCCATGGAGGTGATTGCATAATCCAAATCACCTCATTTGCTGATGAAAACCATGCAAATGAGGTGAATTTGCAATCCAGGAAGCAGACAGGCATCCATGTAGGAGCATTGTCTGCAGTAAAAATGTATGCGGGAAGTTACCGAGTACCAGACTGCACAAAAAAAAAAAACGGGGCTGTGACAACTAAAAGTAAAGCATGTATTAGTTGCATGAGGCATGCCAATGGCCAAAACTATGGCCATTGGAATGTAAAACTGATGCAAAATGTTAAAAATCAAAAGGTGTTTTTTTGGCATATATGTCATGTTTAAGCAGAGCACAGCTGTGCCCAAACATTCAGTCTTACAAAAAATAAAATAAAAATAGTAAAAGGGGAATATTTAAGCTAAAATGAATTTCCCCATTATACTGGCCAGCATGCAGACTCATACAATGGCAAGTTATAGTGGTTGCTAAGGACATAGGCTCTCATCTAGTGGTGTAACTAGGGTATACACAATTAGGTGTATATAAATGAGCTAAGTTTTCTGAACAGAAAAATGGGTCACTGTGTCCGCAGATACTTAACCATGTAGGGGTTATAATGTGGTGGTGTAGGCAGAAGAGGCAGCTGACAAGAAACAGGGGTGTGTCATGGTTTCTGTAAGCCCATTTGATCTCAGTGGCTTCTGTTTGTGCTCAGCTTAGCACAGCTAAGCAAGGGGGTGTGCCTGAGACTGCTTAGATGAACTTAGCTGGTTTAAGAGAAGCTAAGTGTACTCATGTACAGGGAAGTGCCCTTTCTGTTTAGTAATGTTTACACTACCATGACGGGTTTGCGCGGAGTGCCATGGAGCTTAAAACTGGAGGAAATTGAAAAAAAAATATGTAAAAGGAAATAGACAGAAGGCAATCAACTATAAATGACTAATAATCCCTTTGGCACTCACACTGGCCCATTCAAACCCCTCAGTAAGGCAGCTGGCAGGTGGAATGTATCATAGTCAGCCATTCACACAGGCTGCATCTGCAGCACACCAGTATAAAGTATGCAAACACCCTTCAATCTGATTTTTCCCACATACTCTGCACCATTTGAGTACACACTTGGGAATTTTAACTGAAAAAATGATAGGGGCTGTTGCTTTGCTACAGGCTGAGGGCAGTGATGAGGATGTTGCTGACAACCAGCTCAGACTGAGGAGTAGAAGAGTGTTCGGACTCAGGATAACCTTTCAGGGGCTACATGAGCTGGAGATAGTAGAGCACTACAGGGTGGACAAGGACATACTACAGCAACTGACTGAACTCTGCCGCCCTCACCTCAAACCCAGAGCCAACAGAGGGGAACCCATCCCAATGGAAACAAAGGTATGTGTAGCCTTAAGAAAACTAACTACAAGTACTTTCCAAAGAGCTACTGGGGACATCATGAGGGTCTCACAGGCATCCACATCCAGGGTACTCCACCAGTTTCTGGATGTCATGCTAAGACATGCCAGTGAGCACATTTATTTCCCCAGCACCCCTGAGGAGAGGACCAGCAATATGCATCTTCCACCATGTAGCACACTACCCAGCAGTACTGAGTGCCATAGACTGCACTCATGTCCACATTAAAGCACCACCCAGTGAAGAGGGTAGAGTCTATGTCAACCGCATGGGCTATCACTCCATCAACTGCCAGGTTGTGTGCAATGCCCTGGGCATTATCATCAATGTGTGTGTGCTGGCAGCCTTGACAGTTATCAGGACTCCCACATCTGGTATGCATCACAGCTGTACCAGGAATTTCCCAGGGGAACATCCCATATGGCCATCTGGTGGGGGATGCTGGCCACACACTGGAACCGTGGATGATGACACCCATCAGAAATGCACACACACACACACACACACACACACACACACACACACACACACACACACACACACACACACACACACACACACACACACACACACTGAAGAATGCCATAATGAGGCACACACACAAACTAGGAACATCATAGAGTGTGTGTTTGGGCTGCTCAAGTCATTGCTCTGCTGCCTTGACATATCTGGTGGAGCCCTGCAATACACTCCTGCCGCATGTGCACACATGCTCGTAGTATGTGCCATGCTACACAATATGATTCTGCAGAATCAGCTGCAGCAGGAATATCACAGGGAAGGGGCACACAGCCACCCACCATTGCCAAGGTCCTCACAGGCACAGGAGGACTCAGAGGAGGAATCCCCTGAGCCTGTCCCTATAGGCAGATGTAGGCATGCTCAGTACACCCTGGCCTTGGCAAAGAGGCAGAGGCAATGCATAGCACATACACTGACACCCTAGGAACCCAGCGATTGACACTTCTCTCTGACTCGCACACACAATAAAAAGGAGTCCACACACATCACACTGCCTGTACCTTACCATGTATAGGCTGTGTATTCCATGCATCCAACAGAGTCAGCCCTGAAGCATCATGCTCGCAAGTGCCGCAAGTCACTCTTCTTAACAAGAAATGAATGAAGCAGTAGGTTGTGGTAGCATATCTATGGTATCGCTGCATGTATGCAAGGGGATGGGGTGGCTTACTGGGATAGCAGGCAACTGACAGCTATGTGGGACAACAGGAAATGTCTGCCAAATACTGGCTTCCACAGAATAGGTGACAAAACTCACTGTGGTATATGTGGGAGACTGACAAACAATGGGGCCATAGGTCACATGCATGGATGTCAATATTGTAGTCCCATACACACCTCTCAGCCTCTCCCAGCAAGTCAGCTGTACAAAGCCAAGGTCCAAAAATAGGAACAATGATGAAATATTCCTCTTACAGATTTACACAGTGATATCACAGCAGGTTTTGACATTGCCTTAAGTATCTGAATGGTAAGAAGTCTGAAACTCAAGTGTCTGTCATTACTTTCAAACTTTCGGTCTTTACTGATATGCCAGTATTCCCCAAGACAAGCACAATACTACGCTAAATGGAACCAAAATGGAAAGCAAATATCTGGACAGTCTGTGGAAATGTGTACAGTTGAGAGGTATGCCCCCTCCCCCCAACCTAAACGTGTTCCCATAGAAATGCAGAAACATTCATGTTTGTAGGGTAATAGCATCAGAGCACAGATAACCAGGGCTGTCACAATCAGTTTGCTAACTTGTTGCATGTCCACAATATGCAGGGGTCAATGAGCTATGTATATGCATGGTTAATACTGTCAGGAAGTAGACAGCACTTACTATTGGCTGTTGTGGCTTAGTAGTCTAAGTACACTACTGTGGTTGACAGGGTCCATGTTTCAAGACTGGCTGTGCAAACTATTTTGCATGTCAGCTACACCTATGGTAGGAGTAGTACACACTGTCCAGAAGTCAATATCCATTACGGCAGGAAAGCTGGAAAATTCAGGGACAGGGGGCAACACATATGGACAGTACACAGTGCCTAGTAGGCCAGCATGTTTTTGAAAGTCAGTGTAGTGCCAGGTTACAAATGGCTGCCACCTTACTGTGTCAGTACTCATAACAAGTCACTGTGCATCAGTCATACCCCTGGAATAACAGGGTGTCACAGAAGGGTCACAAGTATGCCTCATATATCTGTTATGCTTGTCATAACATTGCATTTGCCTGCCAAACTACTTGCAAAACAATAAAGGCTGCTGTGAAAACATCAACGTCAGACAGTGGAGAAGCAGACATCATATCCATAAGAAAAACAATACCAAACCTTTCTCCCAACTGTCTATGTTTGGCAGAACAATATTAACACCCTGTCCCCTTGTGTGGGCCTGTGTCTGACTGATACATATGGGCCTATCTGGATGACATTCTGTGATGGTTTGACAGCTATGGCCAACAAGTATCATTATAATAACATTGCAACACAAACTGTCTGAGGACCACAGCAGATGTAGGGGTGCAATGATGGACAACCTGCTAAACAGGTTCTGTTGTTCTTACTTCTACTTCTCAAAAACTAACTGGAACCTTCTAAGGGAGACTATCAGTAGCTTCACACCACTACCCCTCTCAGAGGATGCAGATGAATATGCTGAACAGTATGCCATTGCAGTATACAAGCACCTGTACAACTGCATGTACTCAGCCATACCCAACAGAAGTAAAACCTGCACCTCAAGGAAACTCAAACTTATGTGGTGGACATCCTCTATCAACAGACTTTACAACAAAAGGAAGAAACTGTTGTCCAAGGGTAAAAAGATACAAATTCCCAATTGAAAAATCTCCCTCCTTAGCCTCAACAAGCAAATTAGATCACTAGTGAAATCCTCCAAAGCCAATTATGAATTGCAACTAGCCTCCGAAACAAAGGCTAACCATCAAGCCTTTCTCAGTTATGTCAGAAACTTCCATGGCAAAGCCCAGGTTTGTTCTGAATTAGGTCTAAACAGTGCCACTTACACTGATCCTGTTGACTTAGCCAAGCTGCTAGCAGATAGGTTCAGCACAAACTGCACCCCCTGTCCCCTCCCAAAGGTCCATCCAACATCTCTGATACTTGCCCCACACCTGATATCTCCATAGATCAAGTGTTAAATACCCTATCCAAGGTAAAGAACACGGCTTCCATGAGACTTGATAGTATCCCAGGCTGTATTCTGCAACATATCCAGCAAGAACTAGTCTAATCATTGAGCACCCTATTCAACCATAGCCTAGCCCAAGTACAGGCTTCATCCCTACAGAGTGGAGAACTGCCATTCTCATCCCTTTGCACAAAGATGGTGCTACTACTGACACTGTAAACTATCACCCCATTAGCTTGACAAGTCTGATCTGTAAGGCCACAAAACGTATTAGGATGGACCTCATAAACAAGGACATAGGCAATCTCCAAGCACTTGACTTCACCCAGTTTGGATTCATCAAGGGCAGATCTTGCCTGTTGAACCAGGTTGACTTTTTTGAGATTGTCACCAAGGCACTGGATGAGGGAAAGTCAGTACACACAGCTTACCTTGACTTGGCCAAAGCCTTTGACACAGTAACCCACTCAGGTATCATCAAAAAGCTGACATAATTTGGCATTATTCCCTATCTCATCAGGTAGGTGGGCAACTGGCTCATTGATAGGACCCACAATGTCAAAATAGGTGCTACTACCTCCGTTAGCAGACCTGTCACTAGTTGTGTCCCCCAGGGGTCTGTCCTGGGACCCCTATTATTTGGTATCTACTTCTAAGAGGTCCAGGCAAAGACAAAAGGCCTGCGGCTGACCAAGTTTGCAAATGACTTTAAGTTGAATGTTATCATTGACTCCCCAAATGATGTTAACATACTTCAAGAGTGTCTCACAACAACAAATGACTGGTGCCCAAGTCATGGCCTTAAGTTAAATGCAAGAAAATGTATTATCATACCATTCAGTAAAAACATGGACCCTACTGATTACCACATTAGTGGTAACCCCCTAAGCACACGACCTGTGGTGAGAGACCTGGGCACTCAGGTTGATAACAACCTCACATTCAATCATCATGCAACAGCAATGGTCAGAAAAGCCTTTTATTTGGTTCATCTCATAAGTAATGGGATTGCATCCAGAAGAAAGTAGGTTATTACCTCTCTATACTCCTCCCTCATTAGACCAGTAATTGAGTACAATGCCCCATTTGGTATGTACCTCTCCAAACACCTGCACCAACTGGAAAGGCCACAGAAATACCTCACAAAGATAATCCTTGGACTCCAACACCTATCCAATGTGGACAGGCTCAAATCACTATCACTCTACTCTGCATTGTACATATTGCTTAGAGGTGACCTGTGTCTCACCTACAAGGCAATCTCAGACCCTACTCTACTAGAGATGCTCCATATCTTTAAATCTAACTCCTCATGTAGCACCTGATTGAAAGGCTTAAATCTAATATGTGATATTAACAAACCCTCTTGGAGAGACAGGTTTGTCTCCCAGAGGCTGCTCCATCTCTGGAATAGACTCCCCATACATGTCAAACAAAGTACATCACTGACTCTCTTCAAGTGCAACCTTGATGAGTGGATGGGCAACCAAACATTTGTCCCAGGGGTTCCACCTCTATCCCTCACTGACAGGGGCAACAGGTGCTGATTGTGGTTTCATTTCTGGGGATAACTCTTGGCTAGGCTTGTAAGGGCCTGAGAGCCATTAGCCCAGTAATGTCCTATGATCCTATGATCTTATGAACAGGTACACTCAGAGGTGTGAAGTCCATATACCAGTGTGTGATGTTACGACCCCACTCACACCAGAAATACAAATACATAACAGCAGGAACTGTGGACAAAGCCTGTAACTGCACTACAGAAGGAAAAAGAGACACGTATAAGGGGAAGGGGAACCACTGGCTAGACAAATGGAGAATGTGCACACCAGAACAAATTGTGCAGTAACATAGGATCCCTGCAGTGTATGGAGTCAGTAAACATCACCCACAACTACGCAATACACACCCAAATATGTGGAGGTCCTCAACAAAAACAAACCCAAACAAAGGACAACTCAGAACTAAAAACACATGAGAACTCCACAAACTTCCACACCACATACCATGCATAGTCCACACACCAGTGTCTCACAACCACTAAGGCCTAACCATAAACTCAACTTATTACTCATAGGAGACTCCATTGTGAGACACACAGATGTGCCTCTCACCAGGCAGGATAAGTAAAAAGTCATGGTTACTTGTTTGTCAGGTGCCATAATTTGCCATATCACACATTTATTTTACATTTGTTAACCGGGAAAGTCCAACTTGGAACAAAGCCAATTTTCAGCAGTGGCCTGGGGAGAAATGCTCCAAATGCATGTCTTTGTAATGTAGGAGGAAACCAGAACACCCAGAGGAAACCCACATGAATGCAGGGAGGACATGCAGACTCCACACAGAAGGCACCCCAGCCAAGAATCAAACCAGAGAACCTCTTGCTGTGAGGTGACAACGCTACCACTGCAGCACTACACCATCCACACATGCACTCAAGTCTCTCCACAACAGGTACTGTTATGACTCTGTCCTAGTCCATGTTGGTGTAAATGACTTCAGACGTACCTCCCTGGACTATAGGAAGACAGATATGATTGAGCTTGCTGAATATGTATCCCATGCATGTATGTCTCTAGGCTTAAGCAGCATTCTACTGTCACCCAGAATGAAGCCTCAATACAAACAGAAAATGATTGACATTAACAATTGGCTGACTTTCTGGTGTCATCCCAGGGGGAACCAGTGCCTGACAGCCTGGGAACATGTGATCAACAGACAATGCTGCTTTGTTAGAGATGGCCTGCATCTGTCTCATGTGGGCTTCAGGCTTCTGGGAAAGGCTCTTGCCTCCCCACAGTGCCTTTTTTAGTGAAAGTCATGAGGTTAATACTACCAATATGACACTCTCAACAAAATGCAAATTAAAGGTCATGCTGCTAAGCACTAGGAGTCTAAATATGAAACTGAACTCATTGCAAGCATTCTTGACCCTGGAAGATGCTGATATCTGTGCAGTCACGGAAACCTGGGCCACAGCTGCAGAGAGCAATCCATCCCTACCTGGTTACTCATCTTATCACACAGCCAGACCCTAAAATGTGGGCAGCAAAGCCAAAGGAGGTGGAGTATAAATATATATTGAACAGATACACACCTCCAGGCTGGTTAAACAGTCTGATGCATATGAGACACTCAACATGCTGTTAACCATTGAAAACACCTCTTATCAAATTATATGTAGCTACAGGTCCACATATTTAACTCAGGATGTCCACTCCACCTATCTGGCCCTCTACAAATCTATCAGGATTCAACCCTTTATCCTGATCCTGGCTGACTTTAATTACCCAACCATAGATTGGAAAAACTACTTATGCCATAACAGAAATGCACAGAGATTCCCCATCTTATCAATGCAAATTCTTTGGGATAACTACTTGATACCCCCAGAAGATGCGATACATATGTTGGACTTAGTAGTAACCAACATGACTAACCACTTAAACACCCCTACGGTATCATCCTCCCTGGCAAGATCTGGTAGAAAAGCGGTCACTTCCGATATCACCATCTCCCCTGACCCCGTCTAACTATGATAAAAATAAAACTTCTCCAAACCTGATTACAACCACCTGAGGGATGGTATAAACAGCTGCACAGCCCTTTCCCCCACTGTAGGAACAGGCAGCAACATCCAAATGTACACCGAAGTACCATACGAGCATATATATAGATGGATGGAATCAGGAGTACCTGACAGGACATCATCCTCTGCAAGGAAGCGTAAACTTATCTGATGGACATCTGCAATAAAGAAACTATATAACAAAAGGAAAAAAATTGTTGTCCAGGACCAAGAAGGAGCAGGTGCACAATTGGAAGCAATCTCTCCTTAGCCTGAACAAGCAAATAAGAGCACCAGTGAAATCCTCCAAAGTCAACTTCGAGTCCAAATTTCCCACATCTAATAGAGACAAGCATAAGGCATTCTTCACATATGTCTGCAGTCTCAAAGGAAGCTCCCAGATCTGTTCATAACTGGTGGTAAGGGACACCACATACATAAATGATGTAGATATAGCCAATCTACTGGCTGACAGATTCAGTGGAAACTTCTCACCTCTGCCCCCCCATCAGTAAAGCAGGACATCCCCAGTACCTGCCCCCCACCCCTTCTCTCTAGGGAACAGGTCATCACCGCCCTCTCAAAGGCAAAAAAGACGGCTTCCATGGGACCCAAAAACACCCCACGATGCATCCTACATGAACTTATGCATGAACCTGCAACACCATTAGGCACCCTAATCAACCAAAACCTGAGTACCGGTTTTGTCCCAGCCGAGTGTAGGACAGCCACTGTCATCCCTTTACAGAAAGGTTGAGTGGACACTGATCCAGGAAATTATAGACCCATCAACCTAACTAGCCTGATGTGCAAGGCCGAACGGATTATCATGGACCTCATTAACAGGGACATTGCCAAACTCCAACTACTCGACCCCACACAGTTCGGATTTGTCAAGGGGAGGTATGTCTGTTGAATTTGGTCAACCTCTTTGAGACAGCCACCAAAGCTATGGATGAGGGAAAGACAATGCACACCACCCACATTGACTTGGCCAAAGCCTTCGACACTATTCCCCACTTGGTTATAGTAGATAAACTCTGTCAACTAGGCATCAATCCATATGTTACCAGGTGGGTAGCAAACTGACTCATTGATAGAATCCACCTAATCATAATGGGGTAACCAACTCAAGCAGTAGACCTGTAACAAGTGGTGGACTACAGGGATTGGCATTGGGGCCTCTGTTATATGGGATATACTTATCTGAGGTGCACGCCAAAACCACTGGCCTATGGCTGTCCAAGTATGCAGATGACTGTTATATGGGATATACTTCTCTGAGGTGCAGGCCAAAACCACTGGCCTATGACTGTCCAAGTATGCAGTCATCAATTCCCAAAGTGATGTGGAGGTCCTCCAAGAGGGTTTCACCCAAACAAATGACAGGTGCCAGAAACATGGCCTCAAGCTGAATGGCAGAAAATGCATCATCATCATCCCCTTTGTGGAGAGTGATGTCCCCACATATTATCACATTAACAGCAACATCCTACATACACAATCAGTAGTGAGGGATTTGGCCACCCAGATTGATAGCAACCTGACGTCTGACCACCATGTTGCTTCTGTTGTACGGAAAGCTATCTACATGGCCAACATCATAAGTATGGGTATGTCATCCAGGGGTCATAAGATCCATGTATTCTGCCATTATAAGGCCAATTATTGTGTACAATGCCCCCTTCAGCATGTACCTCACAAAGCACATGCAGCAGTTGGAGAGATAACAGAGGTTCCTCACCAGGAGAATCCAGGCCCTCAAACACCTACCCTACACAGATAGGCTAACAGCACTGTCCCTCTACTCAGTTCCATACAAACTCCTCAGAGGTGACCTCTGTCTGTCATACAAAGCAATCCAGACCCTGCCATGATGGAACTGCAGCATATCTGGAAGTCAAGCTCCATTTGAGCAACTTGTAGACACAGCATCAACCTGGTCTGTGATATCAACAGGACTTGTTGGCACAACTGATATATGTTCCACAGACTCCCCATCTGTGGAATACACCCCCTGGCCACGTCAAGCAGAGTACCTCAATAGTCCTTTTGAAGTGCACCCTGGATAACTGCATGGAAAACAGAAAATACAGTCCTGTGATTCTACCTGTGTCCCTGCTGGACAGGGGCTCTGGGGGCTGAAATATCTTAACATGGGCTACACTCTTGTCTTCTAGGGTTCTAAGTGCTTCAAGGCCAATCGCCTAGTAACCTCCTATGAACCTATAAACAAATGTCTGTCAGCGGTTCACCACATTACTCAATACTGCTCTGCCACTGGCATATCAGGAAATTACAGTTCTAGGTAGAATATACCACACATATTATGGAAAAGTCTGCTCAGTCCAATGCACTCTGTACCCACACCAGGATATGACTTTTCAGTTAATAAGGATGCTACAAAAACAGGAGACCCCTAGTCAGTATATCACTGAGGTGCTGGACTGTTTACACAGCTTCATCAGCCAACTGGCTGTACCACACCACTCAACTGACTAGATGTTTGTAGAATGTCTATATTTTTGGCTAATATTTTTGGACTGTTCCTCATAAAATTTGCATTTTCCTGGCAAATCACTGGGATGATCTGAGGATTTATGTCAGTAAGTAATGACATATGTTTCAGCTTCAAACTTCATATCCTTTAGAAAATATATGCTAAAACAAACCATGTTACTCTAGCAGCTTTCTAAGTTTATAAGAGCAATATTTAAAATATGTCCCAATTTTTGGATCATTGTCCCCACCATTTTGGCAGGCTTTCTCCAGATTTCGTGCACTAAGAGGTTCAGAGGTATGGCTGTAGCACACAAAATCCTGGACTGGAGTACAGCTATCTCTGGAATGGACTCCCACTCTTACTATAGAAGGTCATACTGGCATGCTCCTACACTTAAAGATTACACCCCATGTTTAAACCCACATCATACTATAAAACTGTATTGTGCATATATGCCTTTGCATACAGACAGCTATGTACACCTTAACTGTTTCTCCCCACACCATCACACACTCAGCTATCTGTAGGTGACCCATATGTGATATGTCTGCATCTGTTTTTCATAATACACATACTTATATATGAACAACATACAAAAATATTTCAGTCATACATAGGCATAGACATGGGGAAGAGAGTGAGAGAGAGAGAGAGGGAGACACAGACAGAGAGTCATAGAGAGAGAGAGAGAGAGAGAAAGAGAGAGACACACACACACTGAAAGGCATAGAGTGATGTTCTGCTGCAGACAATTGCACACCACTTGTAACCAGTGGCATGTGCCAGCATGAAGGTGAGCCCTATTGTATAATAGCAGTTAGCTAGGGGTTGTAATCTCACATCAGCCACCTTTTGTTTGTGTGTGTGTGTGTGTGTGTGTGTGTGTGTGTGTGTGTGTGTGTGTGTGTGTGTGTGTGTGTTTGTAGGTTAAAGTATTTTGAAGCCTTTCCCACCGAGTACACTTCCCATGCTGATGTTATTCACCTTAGAAGTTCCTTTGGACAGCTTTCAACCCTGTAAGCTCCGTGGTGTGTGTGATAACTTCATAGTACAAATAACTAGATAGGTAGGGGTTCTAACCTCAGTACTGGTAACTGTGTGTGTGTGTGTGTGTGTGTGTGTGTGTGTGTGTGTGTGTGTGTGTGTGTGTGTGTGTGTGTGTGTGTGTGTGTGTGTGTGTTTGTAGGTTAAAGTATTTTGAGGACTTTCCCACCAAATACACTTCCCATTGCCCTAATTTACAAGGCCTGTTGATGTCATTCACCTTACAAGTACCTTTGAAGAGTGTTCAGCCCTATAAGCTCCATGGTGTGTGTGATAACTTCATAGAAGTATAGTACAAATAACTAAAGAAGTAGGGGTTCTAATTTCAGGACTAGCAAGTGTGTGCTTGTAGGTTAAAGTATTTTGCGGCCTTTCCCCCCAGTACACTTCACATTGCCCTAATTTACAAGGTTTGTTGATGTCATTCACCTTAGAAGTACCTTTGTACAGTATTCAGCCCTATAAGCTCCATGGCACATGTGATAACTTCGTAGCACTAAAATATAAATAACTAGATAGGTAGAGGTTCTAATCTCACTACTGGCACATGTGTGTGTTCGTAGACTAAATTATTTTGAGGCCTTTCCCACCCAGTACACTTCCCATTGCCCTAATTTACAAGGCATGTTGATGTCATTCACCTGAGAAGTACCTTTGAATAGTGCTCAAGCCCATAAGCTCTGTGGTGCATGTGATAACTTTGTAGCACTATAGTACAAATAACCCTAGATAGGTAGGGGTTCTAATCTCAGTACTAGCAACTGTGTCTTTGTGTAAGTGTGTGTTTGTAGGTAAAAGTATTTTGAGGCCTTTCCCACCCAGTGCACTTCCCATTGCCCTAATTTACAAGGCTTGTTGATGTCATTCTCCTGCAAAGTACTTTTGGACACCTGTACACCCTATAAGCTCTGTGGCATGTGCGATAACTATGTCACTCTATAACACAGATAGCTAGATAGGTAGGGGTTCTAATCTCAGTACTAACAACTGTGTGTTGGTTATACCATTTTGAGGCTTGTTCCACCCAGTACACTTCCCATTGTCCTACTTTATAAGGCCTGCTGAGGTAATTTACCTTAGAAGTACCTTTGGACACTTGTCAGCCCTATACGCTCCATGGCGGTAACTATGCAGCACTACAGCACAAATGACTAGATAGGTAGGGGTTCTGATCTCAATGTTAGCAAGTGTGTGTGTGTGTGTGTGTGTGTGTGTGTGTGTGTGTGTGTGTGTGTGTGTGTGTGTGTGTGTGTGTGCGCATTGGTTATACCATTTTGAGGCCTGTTCCACCCTGGTGCCCCCCCCACTGCATTACTTTACAGGCCTTGTTCATGTCATCATCCTTAGATCCACTGTTGGACACTTCTAGGCATATAAGCTCCATGGTGCATGCAGTACATGGGCAGCACTATAGTACATACAAATAGATAGGTGTATGAATTTCAATACAGCCAACTATACTACTATTTTGTGTGAAGCATACCCCCTGTGGCTGTTGTGTGTGTTGGTTATACCATTTTAAGGCATATTGACCCACTCCCCCTGGCATTACTTTAAAGACCCTGTTGATGTCATCCACTTTACATGCACCATTACAGGCCATACCAGTCATCTGTACAGATGAATGCAGCATATCCAGATGTTTGCAACATATATGTGGTCTGTGTCTCCTAACAATGGGGTTTTATGACAAATAATTGGCAAATACATGACAGTTGCCATAGTTACAGACCTGTCAGCTTCAGATGTCATACCTATCTGAAATGTCATGCTGATGCGAAGTCTGTTACCCTATCACTTGTCTAGGCTTGTAAGAGCAATATGAGAGAACAGTCACTATTTTGGGTGGTTTATCCCACCATCCATGAAGGCATTCCCAAGATTAATTGGTGTAAGAGGTTGTGAGTTATGTCTCTGGCATATAATCTCTGTGGTGCATGCAATGTGTATGTAGCACTATAGTACACACAAGTAGATAGATAGGGTTTCTAAGCTGACTATTGCCAACTGTGTTAGTGTATGTGTTTCTGTATGCAAATCCCCTGTGGCTGCCTTCCATGTGTGTATACAATGGTTATACCATTTTCTGTGCCTGTTCCACCCTGTTAACTCTCCCATTGCCAAGCTAGTCACGGCCTCTACAGATGTCATCCACATTACAAGCACAGTTACACATTTTCTAACACAAAGGCACTGCGGCACATGTAATAGTCATGTCAGTCCATATTGTACATAGCTAAATAGGTAGGTCATCTAATAGGAAAAGTGTCAACTCTGTGTGCATGTGTGTTTCAATGCATGTTCCTCATGCAAAAGTTTGTATGCGTGTTTCAGATGGCTCTACCATGTTAAAGACCTGTGAACCCACCATTGACAATCCTAACAGCCCCTTCAATTGTCACATACTTGAATAGTAGTAGCAGACACTGCAACACTATAGTAGCACTGTGGTGCTTGTGTTATGTATATAGCAGTACTACTTGTAAAACTAGGTAGGTAGAGGTTCTGCTATCAGCAAGGGCAAGTCATGAGTGTGTGTGTGTGTGTGTGTGTGTGTGTGTGTGTGTGTGTGTGTGTGTGTGTGTGTGTGTGTGTGTGTGTGTGTGTGTGTGTGTGTGTGTGTGTGTGTGTGTGTGTGTGTGTGTGTGTATGGGTGTGTGTTTGTATCCCCTTTATCCCCTTGCAGCAGTCTAACTGTGTTATAGCCACTAGCATACCTCTCAACCCCTCAGAGAAAGACATCTGGTTAAAAGCCATATGGAAAACTGAGGCAAAGACGAAACATTGAGAACAACCTTCACATATTGCAGTGACATGCATGGAAAGTAAATACCAGAACAGGTTGTGCATTTGAATGTACTTTCCAAAGGGTATGTGTTGTTACATGACAATATCCATCATTAATCTGCAATGTTAGTCTGTCGTGATTTTACATTTTGCCAGAAAACCACAGTGTTATGACAGATGGAAAGAAAATATGTGTCAAATATCAGGACAATCTGCAGACACATGCAGAGGTCACAGGTATGGCCACCATCTGTACCACCCTGCAGGTTGCAGTCCATGTTTGGCAAGGTATGACCTGTGACAACAACTGAAACAATAAAGAGGTCCCAAAAGTGTAGGACAACAAACATTTCATACAGTTGTCTACTGATTGCATAGAGCTGATATTGCACATCAGAAGCACTTTAATGTTATGACAAATTACGTAAGTTAAGTTAATGTCACACAAAGCTGCTGTCATAGTAGCAAACCGAAGGAAGGTCTGTGTGTCACACTTGCTGTGAGTATGGTATGTCCTGCCAGCTGCCATGTGCTGCAAGTCATGCCCCACAGTTCACATTTAATGGGGTGGCAACCACAATATGTGTCACCTATGTGTGTGTAATATGTAGACATGTGAAGGCCCTGTGACTACCTGCTGCCCCCAATAGCCCTCATGTATATAGGCATGAATGCTACTTGCCACCACCCACATATGTAGGTACAGCCTAAGCCTGTGTCAACTGTAAGTATTTTGCCGTCTGTAATTGAGTCACAAACTGCTGTTAACGCACTGCAATGGGCCATACAGTGGGTATGAACTGGTGTCAAGGTCCTGGCCTCAAGCTGAATGCTGACAACAGTGTCAGCATGCCATATGGCAAGGACATGTCCCCAGTATTTCCCACATCAGCACCAACCCCATAAACACACAGACTGTGATGACAGACCTGGGTACTCAGGATGGCAACAATGTTGTATTCAGGCAACAAGTAGTGGCAGTGGTCAGAAATTGCTTGTATGTGGTTCACTACATAGGTAAAGGGACCACATTCAGACAAAAGGTTGACATTACTTCTGAATAGTCCTCAGTTAGTACAACAATACATTAGCAGAATGGCTGGTCTGCTCCACACATATGCAGGCATCTGCAGAATCTGTAAAGGCTATGTTAACACCCACAAAAGTCAGCCATAGCCTTCAACACCTGTCCAATGCAGACAGCATGTAATCAGTACTGACCCACTGGTTACCACTCAGATTGTCCACAGGTGTCTGTGGCATGCTAAGATGGCAATGTTGTGCTCAGCCCTTCAACAGCTGCACCATGTGTGAGAGTATAACTCTGTGTGCATTATTGGTATGAGAGGCCTGACTCACATATGAGATAGCAGAAACACATGCTGGAGAGTCAGGTTTGGCTACCAGAGGCTGTTCTGTGTCAGGACTACAGTCCCCAAACATGTCACAGTGCCATGCATACCCTCATCAACTGCATCAAGGTTAAGTGGATCGGACAAAAAGCATCTGTTCCTGGGGTTCAACCTGTGTCCAGCAATGGCAGGGGCAACAGATGCTAATGGATTATACTGTTGGGGATAAAATAATGGTTAGGCTTGTGAGGGACCCAGGACCAGTACTCTAGTAACCTCCATTGTATCGATGAACCTGTGGTCTTACAGAACACCCAGGTGACATGCATGAAGGCTAGCTGGCTGTGTCAAGGGGTATGCATGCAAGGTCAAACTGTCTGCCCCCATTGTCCCTCACACACCATTGCACGCATATACACTTCGATAAACATATACATATACAGCCGTACCTTGGTGATGAAAAGGTCACTGTGTTTCCACTGCACCATACTTGGCTTCGGTAATGTCAGCAGCTCCACAGGCTTTACACACACAGATACCTGGAACAGAAACAGAATAAGGTATGTTAGACAACAA
The DNA here is from genome assembly GCF_019279795.1 of Protopterus annectens. Taxonomy (NCBI): domain Eukaryota; kingdom Metazoa; phylum Chordata; order Ceratodontiformes; family Protopteridae; genus Protopterus; species Protopterus annectens. The sequence continues at coordinate 1,456,010,080 of NC_056725.1, read as the reverse complement.
TCAGTCAGCAGTAATAACAGCAATAATGCATCATGGCAGATAGGTACATACACTTCGATGTCTACCCATGACAATTGCCAGCAGACTGCACCTTACATTGCATAACATTACTACACTGTACTATATTTACCCTGTGCATCAGACCCATATTAGTATGTCCCTGCATCGATGGTATGGATAACAGGGATGTGGCACAGGTATCATCACATGCACAGGGTGTGGTGTGTGGCTGCCAAAGGCCTAGGCTGGGCCATACAGTTGACATCATGTGTGTGTATGTCTGGAAGGGTGGTGTTCAACTGGGCCATGGAGAGGAGCTGTGTGTGTCTGGTGGTGATCTGCCTGTGATAGTGATGTGTGAGTGTGTGTGTGCACATGGTCAAGCCATGTGCTAGCCCTACACAGGGGCATGTTGGACAGCCATGGACCGTACATGGCAGGATGTACAGTTCACCATCTCCAGCCATGGACACGGGAACTGGTTCTGCCAGGAGGGTCACTGGCACCACCAGACCCAAGTCCAGATGGGGTACTACTCCCTGACAGTGACTGTTGTCTGCTGGATCCATGTCCCTGATGGGACTGGCCAGGACAACATACCCATGGCCTGCTACGTTATGGTGTGGACAGCATCCTCCCTTCAGTAGTGCTGGTGGTACTGCCACTATGGGAGTGTGAATGTGCATGGCCATGTGAGCTCTCAGCTGATGTTGTTGCTGAACTATGTCCACATGTCCAATGCCCTACTCCAACCACATACTCAAGCACAGACATTGCATGGTTGAGTACTGACAAGTTCACACCCCACCATCTATCCACAACATCAGCAAAATGATGTACAGCATCACTAATGCTACTGAGGTTGTCACGCATGGCAGGAAATGTTGCATCCTTGACCCTGAGCATCTGTCTGGTGTACCACTCACAATGTGCCTGCACCTGCATGACAGACCAAAACATGTGTTGGGTGACACCTGCTGTGACACCTCTGACAGGGGCTGGATGGGCAGTAGTCCTCCTTCAAGCACCCCTGTCAATCTGTCTGTGTGTGACCTTGCCAGATCTCTGGCTATGACTACTGTTGACAGTCACAGATGCCATAGTCGCTACACTAGCCTCTTTGATGCCACCACCCTCTGACTGTCCAATATCTATGGCTGCTAGGGATTGGGTATATGTGGGCATACTGACTGTGTGCACGGACATTGTAGCTGGATGTGGGATGTCAACCAATGGTACAAATTCAGCCCCCAACAACCCCACCTGTGCCTCACTATGACCACCATCATCATCAACGTCCAATGAGACACTGACATCAGGTTGGCAGGGGGAGACACCCCAACCCCCATATTCACATGTGAGGGGAAGACAACAAATGCAAATTACTACCTGCACTATAATGTTTGTTGATCCACACACACACACACACACACACACACACACACACACACACACACACACACACACACACACACACACACACACATATATACAGGTGAGGTGGCATAAAGGCATTATACAGACCACACTTTCTGACGGATGACATGCACGACACACAATCACACCACAACAGACACACTGAACACAGGCCCTCAACAACATGCAGTGCTGCTATGTCCAGTTAATATCACTACTACTATATACCTGTGAGATACGTGAGGAGTGGGAGTATGTGATGCACCTTCACCTAACACACAGTGCACCCATGTACACAATACTAATGTACCCCTGTATAGCACAGTGGCTACACCTATACAAACATATGTGCCAATATGATACAGCACCTGTGAATAAGCTCCTGTGATGACCAATGTGATGCACCACAGTTAACCCCACCACAACTGAACATGTACATATTGCAATATGGCTAAGCGTAACCGTAATGTGCATGAAAAACTGGCTGTCCTTAATGTGCCTAGGGTATTGGTGTGTCACAATAAGACAGTTCCACATTCACCAGCTTCACATAGTTGTTCCCCAGCCACACCAGAGGGACCTACGTAGTTGTGGGGGAGAGGTATTGTCAGCACACACACATGTGGCATTGGTACAGGGTAATATGTGCATTTCTGAACATGTACATTACAAGCTGTGATACTACCCAATTTGCTGACATTCACAATAGGTGTGCACTTGTGTGCATTACAAAACCCCACCCAGAAATGCAGTTTGACCTGACATATGGATCCAGGTATGCAAACGTTGCCACTATGAATGCTACAGTATTGAAGTGATGTCCACTGGGGCCTTACCTGGACAGTCCTCAGCTGTTGATTCTGTGCCACCCACCTCCATGACATATGTTGTGATTGTTTCCTGGGATGTGGTTGCTGCACTAAGGTTTGTGAGGAATTCCTCTGTGGCTGTGAGTGGTGCTTGCATAGTAAGTCTTCAACCTGTTCCAGCACAGTTGTTGGTCACAGCTGCAGCCTTTTGCCGTGCATTGTGTTTGAGGTTTGTGGCACGGTGTCAGACCATTTTGTACATCCTGTCACAGTGGCCCACATTGTTGACAGTTGCTACCAGTTCTGCCCACCAGGCAGTGTGTTACTTCAGGTTTTGCTGGCTCCTTCCCAACAGTACCCTGTGATGGAGTCTGAGGGCATAAATGATTGCTGCAGTCCCTGCTTCTGAGAAGGCCAGTTGCCATCTGCAGTACATCCCACCAGAAATACATGAACAGGGAAACATCACAGGACCACATACATTGGCCACCATTATGTACAGACCCTGCACATCTACTTTTGCTAGCACTATTCACCGCTAGCACCCACATCATACCCCTGCCATCTATCAGCACAGTATGTGTGGGTATTGTCAACATATTGGCATTACAGCATGCATTGCCCTTCTGATCCTGATGTTTCATGTTCCCCCCAATGAGGACCATTAATGTGCATAATCCTCCATTCATCATTCACATCAGACAGCTCATGCAGCAGCTTGGGACATCACAAAGATTCCCCATAAGAGAATACCTGGCCATCAAATATCTACCATACACCTATAGGCTATAAGGCCAACCCTCTACCAGGTGTCGTACATACTCCTTAGGAGTAACATCACTGTGGCATGCAAGGTAATCAACTGGCACTGCTGCATGACTGCAAGCCATGCTATACTGTGGTAACACACACACACACACACACACACACACACACACACACACACACACACACACACACACACACACACACGCACTCAACCTGATGCATTACCTGGACTGGCCTTGTAAACAGCTCACATGTGTGATGCACACAAGCACCCTGCAGTGGAATGGGTGCCCTGTCCACATTAGGCAGGGTAGCTCCCTAAACCTTTGCAGGTGTAACCTGGTCAACTGGATGGTTAACAGCACATACACCCTTGGGATACCACATGTGTCCTTGTTGGACAGGGACATCAGCTGCTGCCTTGCATATGCATGGGCTAACATGTGGGCTAGGCATATGTCTGCTCAGGGCCCATAGCCTAGTAACCTGACATGTTATCAGGAAATGGCCTGACTGCTGTGACAGACTGTGTTGTTATGTGTCCACACACATCTCTGCCATCGACTGCAGAGTGTCCCTATGGGCAACGTTACTGTACCATGTCATCCAGCCTACATCTAACAAATAGGTCAGTGCTACTGCACTGCTATTACAGGTGCATGTGGACATTCCAGGAACATCTGAGGTACACAATAACAGAAATGCAGTGCATATGTGGTGTAGGGTGACCTCCTCGTCAGTGTCTGACATCTGCAGTACCCAGATGTTTGCAGAATGGGTACATGTGCCTGATAGATGTAGACCCCCATGCCAGACAAATGTGTATTTTAGCGCATCACTTGGACAATACGTGATAGTTATCCACAGAGTTTGGGGAATGTGTCTGTGACATGCCAGTCCCCTGGAGACACACTAATGGTACATGAAAACCTGTTACCTTATCCAGTCCCTTACATTGTGTGCTCAGTACGTATGCACTGCTGCTGAGCCAGAGCCAGCATCCCCCCACTACTACTACCTATAACCTGCTGTCCTGCTGCAGGGGCCCACCAGATATGCTAGCCATAGGTGTCAGGCAATCAGATACATGTGTGGACTACACAGTGACTTAGCCAGAGTACATCAGGAATGGTCAGGGAGACCTGGACAATCAGTGAAATAATCCTGTATGACATTGGCAGACTGAGAGGGGCTCAATGACGGTACATGATATGATATGCCAGCGGCACCTACCAGTATGTATGGTCAGTGTGATGCCCCTGCACTGACCCAGTAATCAAGGAGCCTCAATCCTCACCACTAGCACCAGTGAGTGACATATACAATGGGAGGATGACAAGTAGACACACAGTAAGGTACATTTACCCTTCAGAACACACATAGATCATAGTCAGTCTGGGCCTGGTTTCTCCCTGTCTCACCAGATCCCCAGTAAGACTCCCCACTGGCACAGCTATATGGTTAACATCTCAGCAGAGCAGTCAAGCCAAAACCTCCATCACCCTTTCTGTCTGACCAAGGTTTCATGTCCCTGCTCAAGTAGCTGACACACACACACTTTGGATTTAAATTATAAATCATGCACACACACACTCCTGGGAAAGGCTGGCACAGGTTTATTAGCTATGGCTCCTTCTGCCCAGACTAAAAGGTAGTTAATATTCCCACAATCAAGCTCTTTATCAGCTACTGTAAGGCCCTTACGAAGGAGTGACAGATCCTACTGCTTGATGTGCCTATTATCCAAATAGTTAGTGTGATGAAGAGCAAGACTAATGCAGTGGGCTATACAGTGTCACCAAATGGATATGCAAGTACTCTAACAGCTTACTTATCTCTAAATAGACCAGCTACAATTTCCAGGTTAAACTATATTTAATAATAACTAATAAAGGAGCAAGACAATAATCAATAAAGTAACTACAGAGTTCAGAATCACAGGAAATATTTAAAACACATTGCATGACAGTCTCAAATAAATACAGGAATCATCAAAAGTGATCTTTACTCTATTCCCATATATGTACACTAAATCACTTTTTCCTATTTCCTTACTATTAGCAAGGCAAATGCAGATGGGTGGATGTTTTTCAGATACAGGCACATGCAAACTGCAAAGGTCTTTCTCTGAGGCATGTCTGTAGTTAATAATCAACATTACTGCTGGGTTAGCTCAGATTACATCATTCTTTGCCAGCTGCCTTCAGTTCCCAGGCTAACAGCAAGTAACATACATTTACACATCTCTGCATCTGAAGTACACATCTCTCATATGTTTGTGTAGACGTGGAATTCATAACACAGCTGAATGCTCTCACATTTTCAAAATAGTAATTTATGTTTCAAGACAATACAAGAACCTGTAGTTGTAGTTATTTATGCCTGCTTGCTGCACTGAAACTGAGATAACCCATTTGTAAAACAACTTAAGCTTATTTTCTTGACGTTTTGTAAGTTATTTCTGTATGTTCAAGACTTCCACCTTCTACTATTAATACATACATTTGCACAGGTAATACTTTATATACATTTCTGTTCTTCTTAAGTATGGTACACTGTGGTTACATTCTTTTTGTTCAAATATAATTTTTATTAGTTTTTACAAGTTTTTTAAAACAGAAACATAACAATAAGGTATAATACAGTATATACATATAATAAAACCTTGCTGTGCAGAGAAATTGTAACAATATGGGTAAGCATAAAGATTTTACCATAGCAAAGCAGTACCTAAATAATAAAAAAGAACTACTAACCAAGGCAAAACAAACTTGCTAAACCAAAGTATATGCATTGAGGATAGAATGTAATAGTTATCCCCCCCTTATACTAACTGGTATGATAAAAGATAGGGTATGATTATCCTTAGTTAACAGTAGAAGGAATAATAACTAGAATGGTTAGGGGAAATATGTATGTCTTATTTATGTGTAAAGTGAAAGAAAAAAGGGGGTGTATTTGCTAAATTAATACCGTTTACACTATTTACATCATGGATGCCATAAAAAGTGGAGAAAGGAGCATCACACAATTATGTTTAAAAGTATAGCATAGTCTGTATTCATCTGTTATATGACTAAAATTACAAGCTTAAAGGTCTTCATAAATTGTATTAATAGGTATGTTATATGATATTTACTTTGAATTAAATCAAAGAGTCGGCACCAGTAATTCTGGAAATAGACTTTGTTGTTTACTACTAAACAAAATTTGTGTGAAGATATATACTTAATTGCCATTGTTTTGAAATTCTCTCAAGAGATTAATGACGGGTTTAGTCAGTTCTTAGCACACTGTGGTTACATTCTTGAAGCTCAGTCATACCTCTCAACCTCTTAGAGCAAGACATGTGGACAAAGGCACAAAAAGGAACAGAAATAGTGACACTTTTTAAATATTGCTTTTACAAACTTAGACATCCGATAGAATAACAGGTTTTGCTTTCGCATGACTTTCCTGAAGGACATGACATCTGACATTCAAATGTGTGCTATTATTTTATGACTTCAGTCTTTAATGATTTGCCAGTGATTTGCCAGGAAAAACACAAATGTCTGAGGAACTGACTGAAGATATGAGGCAAACATGTGCACATTCTGCAAAAAATCTGGACAGTTGAGAGGTATGAGCTCAGTACATAACATAGAGTTCAACACACACTTCTGTACCAGTAGTTTACTATCCACATGACATATATTCTCTTAGATTTGTAAGATAAGCATATGAGTCACACGCATTTTCACCAGTGACATATGATTATTTAGAGAATACCAGTTAGCTGGGCTGCCAGTGTCACTACTGTTTAAATTCCTATTTCTCATGACTGCTTCTTCCCCGTCTGCATTCCTTTACATGCTTAATTGTATGACATACCTGGTATATTGCTGTTAGTCCTTTGTCAGAAGAAATCCACTGGTAGTATAGTAAAAAATCGCAGTCTGTATTCATGAAGAAGATGTCAGATGTGTTTACCATAGGCAGCAGCTTGCCTTTTGTAGGTAATGTTCATGAACAGGTGACGTCCTATGCACCAGTCTGTTTCTCCCATTTGCTAATTGCATACAGAACAGCTGGGATGCCTTTCCTTTAGTCAATGGCATGGCAACACAGTCCTACAATTAAGGCCTTCATGTGGGCCTTGGCCCTTTTCCTGGCCTGTGGGAAGAACATTATCTAGGTGTTGGAGCTACAGCTTCATGGAGGGTAGGTGGAAATGCTGTCCAATGTTTGGATGGATGTGTTATATCCACAGTTTTGCATGCTATGCCTGGCCATTGTTAACAGACTTTCACATTCTGTAGCAGTGCACTGTGTAAATGTGTGTTGGGGTGATTAAGGAGACAGGCAGATGTGAGTGTCATACATCCTTTTCTATCTGACTGTGCATGTTGCTACAGTTAATGCTGATCTATCAGCTGTGTATGTTTGTAGGGGGAGACTGTGACACATGTCCCTTAAAACCTCAACATCCCTCCCCAAAACCTTTATGTTTGGCTGTTGTGTGGATGTCCTGCTCTAGGTGTTTGTGAGCAAGGTCAGGTCTGTAGCAGGTAGCTGGGCATACTGCTGCATATGTAGCAGGCCACAGCTGCTGCATTCTGGCCAGGAGTCAGACTAGGCATTGTGAAGACATTGGGGGAGAGCAAGCTGTTACTGTCAGTGAGGGTGCAGTGTCAGCTGTTGTGTCACAGCATGGCCTGGTTGAGGGTACCTACAGCAGTCTAGGTGAGGCATGTGCCTGTGGTGTATATGTTAAATAATATTGCCATCCAGAGAGTGATAGTCAACATGTACTACGCATATTCATAATTGTGAGATGTGTCCCACCCTGTAGGCCTTTAAAGTGCTACTGTGGGTGGCAGTGATTGTGGTAGGAGCAACCAGTTTTGCAGAACATTGCAGGGCTCAATTATTCCTATGTAGTATTGACATGCCTGTAGTTGTCATGCCACAGACTGGGCTGTGTGCCAGGACTGTGGGTGTCTAGATGCGACAAATTCTAGAAATATTGCAGATAGAGCTACAGAGCCATTAATCTGGAATGTGTATTTGTAAAACATATGTGCATGCACATGCTGTGTAAAACAGGATTTGCATGGACATGTGTGTTCTGATGGGTATGACATTGACACAGAACTGTCTGTCATGGTTTTGTAACCCCAATCTGCACTGCCTTGCCAGTATGTGGGCACAAAGGGTAGGTTTTATGACAACCCTGCCATAAATAGGGGGCATAACTGTGGATATTCAGCAACAGTCTGTCCAGTTGTCAGCTCTACCTGATATTGTAGGCCTATTGTACATCCAGCAGCATTTATTTGTTTGTGCACTGGTTCTGTGTCTGCATCAGAGATACAAGTATAGTGTGATTTGGACCACTATATATAGCAGTACTACACAACTGGCAATTACGATATGTTTGTAAAAGCTGTTGTGATAATCCAGAGGTCAGTTGGTGTACTGGTATGTTCCTCTGACTGTAGTTCAAAGGGTTCTGGGCCCAAACATTGGCAGTGATGTCTTTTTTTCCCTAAAGTCACATCCCTGTAGTGCCTGACATCTTTACAAAAGCATCAGCAATTCTCTAGAGCTGTCTGGTGTAGTTGGTGTGTTGCTGTAACTCTATTTCTGAAGGTTCTGGGTTCAATAATCTGCATGTGTTTTTTTTTTCCTGTTACATGACTGTAATGCACGATATCTTTACAAAAGCTTTGCTAATTCTCCAGAGCTGGTTTTGCTTAGTGGTGCAGTGCTCTCACTCCATGGTCCTTGGTTTGAGAATTGGCTATGCTCTTTTTTTTCCCTAATGTTCAATAACTCTAATGCATGATATATTTCAAAAAGCATTATTACTTTTCACACATGACTTGGTGCAGTGGTACATTGTTCTGACTCTAGTGCATAGGATCCTGGGTTTGAAACTTGGCAATGATGCCTTTTTTTCCCAAATGCTAAATTATCATAATGCAAGATACATTTCCAAAAGCATTAGCAATTCTCACAGCTCATTTAGTCTAATGATATGTTGCTGTGACTGTAGTGCACCGGGTCCTGGGTTTGAGAGAGGGCTAATTATTTTGTTGCTGGGCAGAACAGTGGCTGAATGAGATAGGGTGATTAAAGCAGTTTTAAGTGGGTTTGCGTGGTTTTGCATAATGCTAAGCGGTGCCAAAAGAGCTTAGCTTCCCTTAGCTTCACTTAACAGTTCTTACTCCTGCTTAAAACCACACTAATTCCAAAAAATGAAAAGAAAGAAGGGGTGACAGGAAAGTGGTGAAATGGGGGCAAGCAGGGGGAAAACAGTATGAAAGGCAGCTAAGAATGTGCAGGACGGGTGTAGGAAAGGACCATAGCTCGCCATTTCTTCTGCAGCAACAGCTGTGATTGATGTGGACAATTTGGAATTTAGAGTCTCACACCCCACAGGGAGATGTGTGGGTGACATATATTTGTTGATTAATTCAATGGTAAATTGATTGATGTCAGTGGATGTGGGGGCGAAATGGAGAGCTATGTATGGGACATGATTTTTTTGGGGGGGCAGATGCCCTTTTTTTAAGGTGAGAATGGGGTGTTCAGAAAGGTTGTAGGTAAGTTTGAGGAGGTAAGCTGGATAGGAGAGGTTACTTTTGCAGACAGACAAGACAGACAAGACAGCAGACAGGGGTGGTCTATGACACATGAGGGGGTAAACACCTTGGACAGGGATGATGTTTGGGAATCAGAGACCCATGTTCCCCCAGATGGAAACAATGGGGCTGAAATCCCCACTCATGGACAGTCACCACTGCCCCTTCACAGCCCCGAAGATGGCTGTGCTGGGAGCTGGACAATGGGCCCAGCCTGCCCCTTGAGGTGCACCAGTCTGCCCTTGATCTGGCACAGGCAGTCATCCAAATCATGTGGGATGACCCTGTGCACCATACCTTGACCTGGTGTCAGGTGACAGGGTCCTTTCCGCACCCATGCCCCAGGGGGGGAACAAGCATCATCGCCTGAGGTGGTTCCACCTGAGGGTGGTGCAGGACCAGCGGAGCAGGCAACCTGAGGTTGGGTCCCAGATATGCTGGTGCCCAGTGCTGCAGCCAGATGAGACAGGACAGGCAGATCTGTTGGGATCTGCCTTCCCAAACGTGCTATGGTGTTGAGGTTTGACAAAATGTTTTGGTTAGTCATAAACAAAACATTTCAACATTAGTTATAACAGCATGCATGGGTGTTCCAATTAACCCAGAACAATAGAATTTAAAAAAAAATGCATGGCAAACAGAACACATGCATAAATGGAACAACAGTCAGTATTGTAACAGCATGCCAGTTACATTTACAGCAGCAGGCCACCAACAATGCAATTTGAACAAGGTATGTTAGCATGCAACCATTTAAATATATGAGCGATAATAGAACACAAGTCCCAACATCAGGTTTTGAGAATAACATACCCGTAGTATGTGAATAATAATTATTGATGCAGATAAGGGGTAGGGGAGAGAAAAACATTCCATTAACAACTGTATAGGCTTATATTTTCACAACAGTACTGCTCAATACTCTACAGGTCTGCCATCATTTTACAGCTACCTGAGGCCTATAGCTACTGTAGCACATACAGACTTGTTAATCTGTCGACCAGGAATGCTATGGTACAAGCTGTGACAACTCTAGGCACATGAGTAGAGTGGACTCATACATGTCATGGTTACATATATGACTAACAAAGTGTACCCTGCACTGATGTTGTATGACTGTGCTAATGGCATACTTCTACTGTTTTGTTTATATGTGTGTAAGGTTATTGGCAACAGTGATGATTAGCTGTGATAGTGTGACACTTGAGAGACATGTATCAAAAAGAATACATAGTGTATATAGCTATCCTGCTGTCATTTGTGGCATGGGGCTGGGCACTGGAACATTTGTACACAGTTTATTACTATACCCTTCATATATCCACTCACCTTCCAAGGCTTCACCCCTTTACCTTTTCTCTTGTCAGCCCGCTCTCTCCCATTGCCACCCGTTTGCCGTGGAATAAGAATCCGCGATTTACAGATTTCCTCCATTCCCGCTAAAAGTGCCTGGGAACGACAAAATCCTTTCCAAATTCTGCTTCTAAAGTGGCAGTAATGCACCCTCTGGGATGCTCTTAAGTGTTTCACCACACAGTAAGGTGCTGCATCTTGCAGGGACCTGCGGGGCTGTCTGCCTCTCCTATAAAAGTGCCCCATCTTAAGCTTATAAGCACTTCAGCTCATAGCTGGCTAGATTTTCACCAGCATTGAGCACTGCAGCCCAGCCCAGCCAAGCCCAGCCAGCCAGCCAGGGCCAGCAGCCAGCAGGCCAGCCAGCCCAGCCAGCAGCCAGCCAGCCCCAGCCCAGCAGCCCAGCCCCCAGCCAGCCCAGCCCAGCAGCCCAGCCCAGCAGCCAGCCCAGCCAGCCCAGCCAGCAGCAGCCAGCCAGCCAGCCCAGCCAGCCAGCCAGCCCCAGCCCAGCCAGCCCAGCAGCCTCAGCAGCCAGCCCAGCCCAGTCAGCCAGAGAGCCAGCAGCCAGCAGCCAGCCAGAGCCAGCAGCCCAGCCAGCCCAGCTAGCCAGAGCCAGCAGCACCAGCCCAGGAGCCAGCCCAGCCAGCCCAGCCCAGCCCAGCCAGCCCAGCCAGCCAGCCAGCAGCCAAGCCCAGCAGCCCAGAGCCAGCCCAGCCAGCCCAGCCAGCCAGAGCCCCAGCCAAGGGAGCCAGCCAGCCCAGAGTGCCAGCAGAGTTGTGAGCAAGGGGATAATACATGTTTTTGTTGTTTAGTTTGTTAAAATGGGAATGTTGGCTTTAGTTATTTAAAATTGGGGATGTATTATGATTTAAGTTTTTAATGTTTAAGGGTAGATGGAGGTTATTAGTTTATTTTAATCTGTTAAATATGGTGGTTTTTTTTTTTTTTTGTTTTAATTTTTATGATAATATATTAATTTTTTATTTTTTTCTGGTTTAAATGGTGATGGGCACAGTTAGTAGTTAAATATTAGTAGTTTAGTTTGAGTAGTAGTTTTTTTGTATATATAAAACCTGAATGTATATGTAATATATTTTATTTATGGGTTATTTTAAAAAAGAGTTGATTTTAAAAGGCTGAACTGTGTATAGAAGTTGTTTTTGTTTGTTTGGGGCAGTATAAATATGTGATGATACTTTTCTATGGTTTTTTTTGTTTATTTATGCTTTTTTATGTGTTTTTATATTTTTTATAATGCTGTATTATAATGTTGTTTTCATGTTCTGTTTAGGTAATTTTTCCTAATTTTTCAAGTTCCTGTCTCCATGGTACAAGTACACCTTTTGTAATTTTTGAGGGATTCTTAAAATGTAAAATATATATATTTTATTATAGTATTAGTTGCCAATTTACTAAAAAAGCAATTTTTCAAAAGCTGTTTTCAGATTGTAAATGTGTGCATTTTTAAATGTGTGCATTTTTTTTATTATGCATTTTTGTTAAGGTTAAAATGTACTGTTTTGTTTGTACTTTACTTTTACTTGGTTTATGTTTGTGCTTAATTAATTAATTGCTATGTTTTCTTGTGTACAGAGTAGTTGGAGTCTTCTGTTGTAGTTAGTTATACTTTTAAAGAAGTATTTTTAAAAGTTTTTAAAATTTTATTTTTTTCATTTTTTTTTTTTTTTTTTTTTTATGGAAATGCAATGATGATTGTGCTAAACCATGTTTGTGGGTAACAGGGTATATTTTAAGTAGCAAAGTTTTTTTTTTTAGTTTTTTTTTTGTCTTCAACATTTATTCTTCTTTTTACTGTATTTTAATCATTCATATTATAGTGCTGCTGTTGGGCATGTTTATTAATAGATTATGATCATTGCTGTGTTCATGCAACATTTTGCATACATTTCTTAACTGCTGTGGTCAGGTCTATGGTGGTATATGTGCATCATTTGCATCATCATTCATTTTTTGTTTTTTGGTTCAGGTTAATTTTTTTTCTTTTTTTGGGTGTGTGGGTGTGGTGGGTGGTAAAAATAAATGCAATCATTTTCTACAAAGCTGTGTTAATGTTAGTCTTCAATCAATGGCCAAAATGCCCACTACATTATTACTTTTTGACCTTTCCTTTTCTTTGTAAACTTTTTTTTTTTTGCTCCATTCCTCTATATACTGCATAACCTTCCCTCAACTGATGCCATGGGTGTGTGTGTGTGGCCAGTGGTTGGCCACACCACCCCTATCCTGACCACACCACCACCCCCCACACTGCCCCCTTGTTAAAAGGTGGCAACCCTGCCTTCATACAGCTAATACAAACATTTTTTTACCTGACAGTCCTGTGGAGAAAATATCTCTTAACACTACCTGAATGTTTCTACAAATAGTCAGGATTACATGTGTGTAACTATAAATGCATCTTAGTACCATCCCTGGATTCAAACCATTGTCTGTGTGTTCAAAACTAAACAACATATCTATTTCTTATCACACTGAGCTACTGGGCCACCACTGTCAGCTGCTTGACTGATTTCTGCCTAAATCTCACTTGATTACACACTCTGACGTTGTAATATAAGTGGAATATCACAGAAGACTGTAGTGACAGTTGAAAATACATGCCTAAGATTCATGCATTTGAATAGTGTACTGTGTATTAATACTTTGAATGCAGGTGTACACATTTAACCCCTAGTTGATGTGATTATATGTGATCTGTACAGACCACAACAGGCTGCTGGGTTGCATACCAGACCCATACACATTTGCACATCATTATATATTTGCAGTCTCCACTTATTATGGTCTCATATTTGCCTGCATCAGCATACCTACATACATAAATACATGTAGCTGAAATGAAAAGGATAACACAAGACAATGCTGCAGGGAACACACTATAATACATTACACATTACTAATCAGGTTCAGATCTTAGAGCAGAACATATATCACTTTTCATTGTATCTTGTTTTACAGCTCCGCATTTACAGTTTGCCATAACAGCTGCCTAGCAGACACACCGCAATGGATTCATGCTCTCATAGCCATATTTGCTGTGTAGCACTTGTACACTTGCATTTATAGGTTCATAGGTTCATAGGTAGGTACTAGGCTATCGGCCCAAGGGCCTAAGTAAGCCTAGCCAACAAAATTCCCTGGCTTACGCCACCCAAGAAAGTTAATTTCCCATGCCCCTGTTGAGCAGAGCCACAGAAGTGATCCCTGGGGTGTATTTCCTATTTCCCATCCACTCATCATTGTTTTTCTTGAAGAGTGCTAAGGAGAACTTTGCTTGACATAGAATGGTAGCTTGTTCCAGAGTATAGGAAGTCTCTGGGACAGGAATCTATCCCTCTAGCATGTCCTGTTTATTGTGGTGACAAGGTTTAGGTCCCTAGAGTGTGTAGCTCAGAGGGATTGGGATTTCTTTAGGTGTAGCATTTCCAACAGCTCTGGGTTTAACATAGCTTTATATGTTAGTCAGAGATCTCCTCGGAGTAGGCAATATGCTACAGAGTAAAGTTGGAGTTTTTTGAGACAGTCAGTGTAGGGTATCTGTTTGAGGCCTGTAATCCCCTTTGTGAGAGACTTCTGTGGCCTTTCTAGCTGCTGCAGATGTCTTGTGAGGTACATTGCAAAAGGGGCATTGTACTCTATAATGGGGTCTAATGAGTGCCGAGAAGAGGGGAACAATTACCTCTTTTTTCTCGGATGAGAACCCTTTTGTGATGAGGTGTGCCACATAGAAGGATTTCCTGACTACTGTGGTGATGTGATTATCAAAGGAGAGACTACTGTTCACCTGGGTCCCAAGGTCTCCTAGCACACATTTGGCATTAAGTAGACTGCTGTTTATGTGGTAGTTCATGGGTACAGAGTTTTTACCAAAGGGGATGACAATGCACTTTTTGGCATTGAGCTTCAACAACAGACTGGATTAAGCACAACAGTTTTTTGGAATAAGTTTTATTGTGGGTAATATGACACCGTGGTTTATTACAGTCTAACTTCTACATTCAGTTTTACTGCATAACCTGTAGATGAATAATGTATGTCAGTTATTACTTCCACAGTAGCAAGCACATTATAGCTTATTAGCAGATTAATTCCTACACAGTATTACTACAGTATTGGCTTCCTTTCATCACTAGTAGCTTGTTTGCTGCCTTCATCTGTATTACACAGTACTTGGCATTGCTTACTTATATGAATGTTGCTCTAATAACACATTTATTCAGTACACTCAGAACACACTATACCCAATGGCAGTAAACAATTACACTTTATTTATTGAACTATATACATTGTATATATTACAAGATATATCTGTATTGCAAGATATATCTGTACTCACCACACTGTTGGCACAGCCTCACCAGTCATCCTCCATGGGCCTCCATGGGCCTCCATGTTGTGAGCCCTCTCTGCAGCTGTGAGGAGAAAATGCACCATTATGCATACCTATCAGATATTCATACAATAATTTGATAAATCACCAGTTGCTATACTTACAAACTTCTGGTTCATTCCCATCCCGAGCATCTTGGATCCATTGGACCAAGAGCACCCCCTTCCTCCATTTCAGGGCATCATAATGATGATTGACCTGCTCACGTGCAGAGGATGCCAGTGGCATTGGAGTGCTCAAATGCCAGATGGTCCCAGGACACAGACTTGTATTCCGAGACCTGGTACTGGCCCTGCAGCAGTCTGATGTCATGATTCTTTGTAAGGAGCCTAGCCATGACCCTAGACTCCAACATGCCCCAGCTCTGTGCCCAAAAGCACACTCCTTCACCAGAAACTGCCATAGCTCCTATGGGGATCAAACTCTAACAGGTTCTGCCTGTATTCCCACCTGTGCAGTTTAAATAATGCCATATTCCGGCCTTTTGCTTTCATTGGACCATTTTCCAAAATGTTGAGCAAAGCTCAGCAGTGCACAAACCCACTAAGCTGAGTTGAGCAGTGCTTATGGTGGCAAATGCTGAGCAGTGCTTAGCAGTGTGTAAATCTGCTTAGCTGAGCTGAATACTACTTAGAATGGAACTTCTTGCCAATGCTTAGACCAGCTAAGTAGAGCTGAGCACTGCTAAGTATTGATCAGGCAGGCCCTGTTTAAACATTGCTTAGCTTGGCTTAGCAGTGCTTAGCAAAACTGAGTTAAGGGAAAACAAACATTTTCATTTAAAAAAAGAAGTCAGAATTGAATATCAATTACTCATTACTGATATATTAGTATTAGCTGTATATATTTTACTTTACATGATCTCCCCCTATGTGCTATCATGACATTACCTTGGGTGTGACTGTACTGTATAGGACACGTGTTTAAATGGGGTTTCACCTCATAGCTCCACTGACACTGGAATTTTGGACCAGCTACACTACCCTGGTTAACAAATATTAATTACTACATCATAAAATAAAATAAAAAATAATATAAAATTGCTTTCCCATCTAAAAGCTGAATAGCCTGACTTCATATTTGAACCATGCACCTACTGCACGTGAAGCTGTGACTCTAACTACTCACCTGTGAGAACTTTGGCTATACCTTTCTATATAGCTTCTTGATAAGTTGAAGTACTGCTGAGCAAAGCGCCCACATGCTCAAACTTGCACAGCTATGCTTAAACTTTAAAGAAAAAGAAATAAAAAAAAGAAACAATAATTTAAAATTAAATTATTAACCTTCACATTATTAAATAAGTGTCTGAGGACTTTTACAATGCAAGGGCTGTGTTACAGATACATGACAGTACTTCACATTCCTCATGTAATCCTCTCAGGTGTGCAGATATTCACATGATGTCCAGATCTGTGCCTCACACTTTTGACCTGTTTGTCATGGAATTGTGTTTCTCTGGCAAATCAGTGTCAAATCATTAAAGACTGAAGTTAGAAAATAATGATAGACATTTGAGTTTCAGATGTCATACTCTTCAGAAAATCCATGCTAATGCAAGACCTGTCATTGTATCAACTTTCTAAGTTTGTAAGGGCAATATTTAAAAACTGTCCCTATTTTCTGGCTTTTGTCTCACTTTTAATATTGGCCTTGTCTAGATTTCTTGCTCTAAGAAATTGAGAGGTATGAAGTGCCTGAAGACATTTTCTTTATGGTGAAGTGCCGTATGGCACTTTCACAATGCAGGGGGTGTGTTACAGTACCTGTCACACAGTCCCTGCATTACATTAATTTTCCATTCACAATTTTAGTGTCCATGGACACTGTTTTCTATTGTAAATTGACGTGCAGCACTTTCACAATGCAGGGCGTGTGCTGCAGTACCTGTCATACACCCGCTGCATTACATTCACCTTCCCATTCACAATTTCAGTGTCCGCAGACACTGTTTTCTATTGTAAAGTGCCGTATGGCACTTACAGAATGCAGGGAATGTGTTGCAGTACCTGTCACACACCCCCTGCATTACATTCACTTTCCCTTCACAATTTCAGTGTCTGCGGACACTGTTTTCTATTGTAAAGTGCCATGCAGCACTTTCACTATGCAGGAGGTGTGTTACAGTATCTGTCACCCACCGCCTGCATTACATTCAATTTCCCATTTACAATTTCAGTGTACGCGGACACTGTTTTCTATTGTAAAAGTGCTGTATGGCACTTTGACAGTGCAGGGGGTGTGTTACAGATATGCAAGCACTACTGCAACACACCCCCTGCACTGATTCAGTATCCATCTACATGGCTCCATCTCAGTAGCACACCTTCATTAATATGCAAGGCACACTGCCGAGATGGGCTTGCGGACATGGACACTATTCAGTCTGTGTAGGAATAATGCTATTCCTACATGGAGTTTATTAAATCGGGGGTATGCCTTTATGTATAGTGGCTATGAAGGTTGCAAATAGTCTTTTCAATGCAGAAAATTGCAGGAATGCAAAGAGAGCTTCAGTGGAATAATTGGAGGCAGTTAAAGGAGGTGAAGTGATGTTCATGCATACCTCTCAACTGTCAAGATCTTTGCATCATATTTTTTCATCTGTTACTCATGAAATTTGTGGTTTACTGGTAAATCATTGAGGAATTAAACTGCTACATAATGACAGCCACTTGAATTTCAGGTTTCGCATTTTTCAGAAAATACATGCCCATGCAAAACCTGTTACTCTAGCAACTTTCTAAGTTTATAAGAGTGATATTTAAAATATGTCCCTATTTTGGGCTATTTCCCACCCGCATTATTTTTTTTGTCCAGATTTCCTGCACTAAGAGATTGAGAGGTATGCTTTTATGCTATAGTGGCTAATGGTCTAATGCTGACAGCACTCAAAATGATTGTAGAGAAAAAGTAACATGCTATACGTACTGCAATAAACTATATAAGCGTACTGCTTCCATAAGAAATGTATCACTACATATTTATTGCATACATTGCAATTTGTTATGTGCCTTTCTGTGTAGTTTTGTTTATGTGTCATGTAATGTCTGAATTTAAATGGTACAGACAATGATTCATTTAACTGATAGTTGATCCTCTTCTTGAGAAATAAATGCATTTAGAGCTTTTAAAGTCAGCTATGTCAGTAACTGAATTATTCAAAGAAACAAATAGACCTCATTTCCTTGTATCATCTTGTAGATGTATTCTCTTCTCCCTCCATGAAGACCAGCCACCTTTTACCTTCTCAACCCCAACACACACACACACACACACACACACACACACACACACACACACACACACACACACACACACAGGCACGCGTGCACAATCCAACCATTCCTCCAATGCTACGTATTGCAAAATATGTTTTTCTGAATACCTGAAGGAAAATTATCTCCATAATAAAAGATAATGCTTACTGTGGTGAAAGATACCTGTTGTTTTTAAACACTTTTTTATCACTGTCTTGTAAGTAAGCCAGTTATTAACACAATATAGATATACTCTGTTGGTCCCTCTCTGTTTTACCTGCCTGTCACAGGATATTTTAGTCCAGTCTCTCTGCAGATAGTAGTGACATGTAAGCTGGCCTGTAGAGTCAGAGTGTATCATTAATCATTAAAGAATGCTTGGGTGCAAGTAATTAAACTTTACTTTTCTCAGCCTGTATCCACCACTACCTGAGGCACTCTGAATTTTAAAATGTCATGACCATGAAAGATGAGCAAGCAGCAAAGAAGGACCCAAGACATGATTAAGTCATGTTTAATGCCAGAATGCTCACTTAACTAAAGGGGACAGAGGTTACATTAAATTCAGATCATAGAAATGATTAAATTCCAGCCTACCATGGCCTATGCAGGTGTATGCCATTCATGTTTCTTAGAAGTCGAGCTGTGCAAATCACTTCTAATCATTCAGATGCATGCTTATTTTTAAATGTCGAGATACTCTGCCTTAACTTTAAATGGTGTTGGTTCTCTGATTTATTAATAGCATATCTAAAAGGAACTGAATGTTCATCTTACCGCACAGTGGTATAATCAGAGCCACAGTGTGAAAGAATTGTCTGTGTGTAGTGATGCCACAGGTCAAACTGTCACTCACAAAATTCAGAATGTGTGGTTTATGTCAGCTGAGATGCCTGTCCCTTGCATAAGGTTTAATATAAACTAGGTTAAAAGTGGACAATCTGAAGTTCTAGAAGAATAAATGATTTGACTAAATTCATATGTTGGACACATACTTCTATACTACTGTACCTGGTATGCCAGTGATCTGCTTTACAAATTAGTGTAATTTACTTGTAATGCCTGAGTGAACATCACTGCTCACCTCCTAGGTAGCTGATATTTTAGTCTCTGCAGGAGAATGCTGCTGGTGTCCATAAGTATTAGAAATAAACAGCCAATAAGCAGGCAGTGTCTTGTAGCTATATCATAATCTCACCATCAGATGCAACATTTCTCACTTTACATGGTTAGGCTTGAAAAACTGGGAATGGAGCACAGAGGGCTAAGGGTATGAGCTGCTAACAAACTGCACTGAATAATCCTATGTTTGAGTTCTTCGGCTTCATTTGCACATTTTTAAATCGTATATGTCTCTGAGAAAACCACATTACCAGTCAGTGCAGGTGGCTTGTCCTTAAAAGGAGGCACTGATGGGATTGGCTTAGCATGAGCCTTGAGTAGCAGCACTTTCTTTCAGCTCTGCCTTATCATATCTTTTCTGACAGGAATTTTTTATTTTAACTAACTAAAAAATACATTTTTATATATTTGGTTTCTTCTAATAGTCTAGTTAGTTAGTATTATAATATGTTTTAAGTTTTTTAAAATTGTCCTGTCAAATATTAAGAGATTAGCTTCTGGCATTTGTTACCAGCATGAGCATCACAAAATCCTTTCATCAGGACTCAGCAATAAAAAAAGAGTTTCAAACTCTTTTAACCACTATTCAGGAACTATCAACAAAAATTGACAAAATGGATATGAAGATTGGTGCTTCTAAAGAAAATACTTTTCACCAAATGGAGACTTTACATCAAGACCTTAAACAGCAGAAGAAACAAATTACTGGTATTGAATCATCTCTAAGTGACATGGATACTAGAATACAACAAAATGAACATAATTTTGAATTTCTTCTAAAACAAAATACCCTGCTTCAATCAAAAATAGATGATCTAGAAAATAGATCTTGTAGAAATAACATCAGAATCTTTGGGTTACCTGACCGTATAGACGGAAATAATATAGAGAAATTCTTAACCTCATGAATTCCGGAAATTTTACAACTACATGAAGCACTTTCTTTTGGTATAGAAAGAGCCCACAGGTCCTTGTCTATGTCCAAAACTACCAGAAGCATCTCCTCAAAATCAGTAATAGTTAAATTTTTATCTACTCATGATAAAGAAATAGTTTTGAAAACTGCTTGGTCTATGTCACCTATCAAATACAAACATAACACCATGGGCAGGATTCACGAAGGCTTGCACGGAGTGTAAGAGACGTGTAACACTCCATGCAAGCCTCGCGATCCAGGAACAGCCCGAAACTCCATGTAAGAGACCAGCTAAAACGTCTCTTACATGGACTGGGCGTGGATATGCTAAATACCTCACTTGCAGCCGAAAGGTATGCAAATGAGGTATATTAGCGATCCACGAAGCAGAAACCAGCCCGTGTAAGAGACGTTTTAGCTGCAGAAATGTACTCAGTTGACAACTGAGCACGCGTTTGCAAAATCACAACGGAGCCATGTCATCTCCAAATAAAGGGTGCATATGTGTCAGGCAGCATTTCAATGGCCAAATATGTGGCTATTGGCAAGGTAACCCGATGCAAAAATTAAAAAAATATAATTTTTATTTTGGCGATGTTTAAATGAAACGCAGCCCCGCGCAAACGAACTGCACTGTATAAAACATAAAAATGAAGGTTATAAACCCACAAATGTGGGTTTTATGCAATACATGAAATGACAATGCAGGGACCAGCAGACCAAAAACAACATGGCCACCGTGTAGTGGTTGCTAAGGGGGGAAGCTGAGTCTAAGACATGTAACTAAGCATTAGTAGGCAATCTCATGTAAATGAGGGTTAGGATACTGAATCCCACAGTCACATAGCAAATGAGCACAGTCTGAGTAGTGTAAGAGATACATAAGGGGGAGGAATAGAGTAGGAGATAGGTGACATCACAGGGGGGAATGGTAGAAAGAAATGCAGTTCATTGGAGGTCAGTGTAACATGACAGATGACAGACACAGATCAGGGAAAGAGGAATGCCATAAGATAAGCATGGGAAAGTCAAGAAATGGAAGGTGTACACTGTTACTTACACCAAAGTTTCTTGCCGGGTGTGCATGCGCACGTGTGCGCGCCATGAAGCACGAGTAGGGCAGTGTGCACGCGTGTAAGGCAGACTGAGCATGTGGGAGCGTGTTGGTAAACTTGTAAGACTGTTTGCGCTGGTGTGTGTGCATTTTAACCCGAATAGGCAGATCCTGAACCGTGTAAGCATGTGTGCATGCGTGTAAGCCACTGTGAGCGTGTTTCTGCTGGTATGCACGCTGCTCCCCCCTGAGGAAACAGAAATGAAAAAGGAAGCAACAGAATTAGTAGGAAGCTAGCAGGGAATACTGCTGGAGCTAGCAGGTGAAAACAATTAGAAGCAGGCAATTACACAGGCAGAATAGTAGCCCAGCCCAGCACTTAAAACTCTGCAAACAGCAGTGCAGGATGTTTCTCTCAAGAGACACTGCAAGACAGGAGTAAGCTATTAGAAGTGAAAACTGAAAAAGCTGAACTCAGAGCAGAAATGTTAGGGGCTGCCATAGCTGTCATAATGAGACATAGGCGACTTGCTGAGGGTGGTGACAATGCAGATGGTGCCAGACAACCCACAGTGAGGAGACAGAGAAGAGTGTACAGGCCCAGGGTCACCTACCATGGGTTACATGAGCTGGAGAAAGCAGAGCACTATAGAGTGGACAGAGAGCTCCTGCAGCAAATAGTTGAGCAGTGCAGGCCATGCCTCACACACAGAACCAACAGAGGGGAACCCATCCCAGTGGAAACCAAGGTATGTGTTGGCCTAAGAATACTAGCAACAGGTACCTTCCAAAGACCAACTGGTGATATGATGGGGATATCACAGGCATCAGCCTCCAGGGTACTGCACCAGTTCCTGGATGCCATGTTAGCACATGTCGGTGATCATGTATATTTTCCCAATGCCTGTGAGGTATTGGCCAGCAATATGCGTCTCTTCCAGCAAATAGCGGAATACATTGAGGTAGTGGGTGCAATAGACTGCACGCACATACGCATCAAAGCACCAGCCGGTGAGCGGGGAAGGGCCTACATTAACCGCAAGGGCTTCCCCTCCATCAACTGCCAGGTCATGTGTGATGCCCAGGGCATAATAATGAATGTGTGTGCTGGCTGCCCTGGGAGCTACCATGATTCCCACATCTGGCATTTGACGCAGCTGTACCAGACATTTGCCATTGGGGACATCCCACACGGACACCTAGTGGGGGATGCAGGTTATGCACTGGAGCCGTGGCTGATGACACCCATCAGAAATGCACACACACCTGAACAGGAACGCCATAATGAGGCACACGCACAAACACGTAATGTAATAGAGCATGTGTTTGGGCTGCTCAAGTCACGGTTCCAGTGTCTGGACACATTTGGTGGAGCCTTGCAGTACTCACCAACTACATGTACCCAAATTGTCATGGTATGTGCTATGCTACATAATATGATCTTGTGAAAACAGCTGCAGCAGGACCAGCATAGGGCTGGGCCAAACAGCCCCCCACCATTGCCAAGGCCATCACAGGCAGAGCGTGACTCGGAGGAGGAACAACCTGAGCCTGCCCCAGTAGGCAGAAGGAGGCATGCCCAGTATGCCCTGGCCTTGGCAAAGAGGCAACACATAGCACATACACTGGCTCAGTAGGAACCCTGGGAATGATACTCCCTCTGACTCACTCAAATAATAACAGGGATGCCTAAAATGACATGACCTGCTCACAAACATGTACAGGGAGTGTAATATGCGCATCCGACAGAGGCAGCCCTGCAGCACCACCTGAGGCATGAATGCCATGTGTTAAGTAATGTAACACCATGTACTATATGCACACCTGAGGACCCTGACTAACATCCACCCTCACCAAGCATGAAGCCACAAAATGACGATGGGATGATCAATTTCAATAACTGGCTGAAGTAATGCAGTTAGTCAAAGGGGAGCCAATGTGTTTCAGCCTGGGAAGACATGCAGAGCATGACATGATGCACCACCTGCTAGGGGTGGTGTGCACCTATCAGTCCAGGCCCCATGGATACTGGCAAAGGCTGTCAGTACCCAAAGCATGCCCTGAATAAGTAAGTCTCAAAACACAAATCCACCTTCATAGGTACCACAAGGGATAGGAACCTAGATGTAATGCTACCCAATGCCAGAAGTCTAACCAGCAAGATGCATGCAGTGTAAACACACACAGTATGGAGAATATTGATATCAGTCCAGTAATAGAAAACTGGGACAAGGCTCACATCAGCACCCTAACACTACCAGGTTACACCTCATACTGTGCTGTACAGCCGCAAAACATGGAACAAGCTACAAAAGGAGGGTGACTAGCAATAAATGTCAAGGATAACCACACCCCCATGTTGGTACCTCAACAAGAAGCAGCATGGATTAGCCATGGTCAAATACCAATGGCTAAAACCGCCTCCCAGTATATAGCCTGCTGCAGACTACTGTCCTAATA
This sequence comes from Protopterus annectens, assembly GCF_019279795.1. Taxonomy (NCBI): domain Eukaryota; kingdom Metazoa; phylum Chordata; order Ceratodontiformes; family Protopteridae; genus Protopterus; species Protopterus annectens. Next base: position 1,455,985,882 of record NC_056725.1, on the reverse strand, counting down.
CCAGGAACTGCACCTGGCCTATGTTGGAATACATGAATATATCAAGCCCCCCAAACCACATTATATTGCTTGACTGAAAATACCCAGACATACACTAGGAGCATTATACTAGCACCAACACAGTAGGAGAAAAGTTCCCAGAATCCATAAACCAAAATGCCCACGAACAACGTACCACTCCCACAACAGGGGTTAGCATACTGGATGTGATAATCAGCAACATGTGTACTGGATGGCAAGATGACAAGTGTATCCCTCACTGGTAAGACCAGACCATAGAGTAATCACACTGGATATACACATCCTGACCACAGACCCTGGCCAGAAAACCACAGTGAAAAACATGTGTAAAGCATAGGTTGCACCCCTCCAAACCGATGTGGAATCCACGAAAGGCCCTGTACAAATGCAGAATATGGGACACACCACAGAACATGTTATACAGGCATTCCATGAGCACAGCCAGGAATGCTTGGAGTATGCAATCACAAATAACAACAAGACACAATGCCATACACGCAGGCATCTGGCATGCTGGACTCCAGCCATTACCAAACCATGCAAGAGAATGAGGAAGCTACTACATGATAGAGCAAACATAAAAAGGGAAGTAATCACTGATCAGTAGTATGGCAATAAAATATGTCCACACATACAATCCACTAAGGCCAGCCACAACAAGTAGAATCTGTGAATCCAGAGGCAATGTGACACATGCCCCAAGTACACAGACAACCCACAACTCCCCCCAATAAATACAAATATATGTGAGAGATGCAACCATTTATCCAAACCGGAGGCTGAGCTCCCCCAACTCAGTACTGTCAAAACTAGTCAGGAGGAGAAGGCAACCACATACACCACAAACCCAGTCCCACATAGACCTATCACAACTGTAAACCAAACACATAAACACAGAAAAACATTCCCGGAGGCCCTAATTACAAACACACCACACCAACAGAAGCCTCCAAAGCAGATCCCAAGCAACCACAACCTCCAAACATAGCACATGCAACACATAGTACACAAAGCTGGTGTGCCAAAGAGTTACAGGCCAGAAGGAGAAACAACATGCCTGATACAGTTGTAATAGGTGTCTGTATAGGCAGACACACTGCTGTCCCACTCACCAGATTGAACAAGGGAAAGGGTACGGTAAGCTGCCTGTAGGTTGCCACAATATGCCACATAACACAAGTACGCAGGTCACCCCAAAGCAAACAGAAATATGATACACTCATTGTCCATGCTGGTGTGAATGACCTGAGATGTACCTCCCTGGACTACATGAAAAGAGACATGGATGAGCTCTCTGAGTATGTACTCCAGGCCGGGAAGACACTGGCCGTTTGCAGCATCCAACCCTCACCAAGAATGATGCCACAGTACAAACACAGAATGATCAGCTTTAACAGGTGGCACAGTTACAGCTGTCAGTCCAAGAGGGTCTAATGTCTGTATGCTTGAGATGTCATGCATGACAAGCCATGCTGCTGTTCCAGGGATGGCTTGCACCTGTTACCTCTGGGCGTCTGGATACTGGATAAGGCCTTTGCCACCTCCATAGAGCCATACGTAGGCAAGGCCAAAAAGACTAACCCACCACCCTAGAAAACATAAATGGTAAGAAACATAAGGGTAATGCTGACCAATGCCAGATGTGTAAACTGCAATATGCATGCACCAAAGAAAAAAGAAATCACGAACAGATTCAAAGTGTAAATGGATAGATTAGACTACGCTGTATTAGAAAAGCTGATTTTTTCTGAAAACCATACCGAACAATAATACCATTACAAAACCGCCTCTGTCTGTGTCTGTGCGTATCAATGCAAAGTGAACATCCAAGTGCTTAAAACCTTTATATACATTAGTTTTTTTTGTATTGTTATGGTTGTTAATTAATCAATTAAAAAGATAAACTTGTGATTAATGATGAAAAAAAAAATACTAAATATACTAAAAGTTGTGTTACTTGGATGTTCTTCACTTAAAGCTCAAGTCAGCACAGACGGAAGCGCTAAAGCGCTTTTGTTTGTTATGGTTTTACATATTAAAAAAAAACAGACTTTCTAAGCATTTAACACAGCAGTCTGTCTTCTTGGTTTGTTTCCACCCACCTGAATTTTTTTATTGGTTCTGCAATATGCATGTCCCTGAGGCACTTCCCAGTATGGAGAACATCGATGTCTGTGCAGTGACAGAAGCCTGCTGCAAGCCTACTGATAGCACACCAGCACTACCAGGTTATACCACATATCATGCATTATGGCCCCAACACCTGGACTAAAACATCAAAGGAGGGGGAGTATCCATATGCAGCACAGACACCCATACGGCCAGGTAACTGACAATGCACAAAGCAGCGGAGACCACCCATGTGCACCTAAGTGTAGTCAAAACTGCTGTACAGTCTGTAGCATGCGACAGACCACACTCTCACATACAAGAACCCCACCCAGACATCCTGAAGACACTGGACAGTATGAATGTCCCACCAAATACCAGACAAGATACTCACAAATTATCACATAGGTGGTAAACCATTATGTATGCAAGGAGTAATCAGGGACCTAGGGACACAAGTCGACAGTAACCTGTCATGTGACACTCACAATGCCAATGTGGCTAGGAAGACTGTCTATATTGGACATCGTATCATGAAAGGATTCACATCTACATCAACAGAGGTCACTGTGCCCCTGTACTGTTTCCTTATCAGACCCATAATCTAGTACAATGACTCATATGGGATGTACCGTACCTGACACCTGCAGCGGTTAGGAAGACCTCAAAGGTACCCCACCAAGAGGATAAAGGGTGTCAAATATATGTCATATGCTGCCTGGCTGTAGACACCCCAGCTGAATGCAGTCACAGACTGCCTACACAGAGGCATTGTATGTCTGTTGTACAAGGCCATGTCCAACACAGGAGTAATGGACATGCTCCACCACAGGAAATCAAAGCCATTGGAGCTGTGAGAGTGACAGATGTCAGCCTCAACACATAATGAAATAGGATGTGTGGGAGGGACAGATACATAACCCAGAGGCTCCCCACACACAGAAACAGGATCCCAATCCATGTTAGGCAGAGCCCCTCACTGACACCCCTCAACAGGAATATTGCCAAGTGGATGGATGATCGTACGTGTACACTGGGGGTCTTCACTGTGTCACGTCTAGACAGAGGCACAGTAAAGAAAATCATAAATGGCCATAATAGTCACATAGCAAGGCGAAAGACACACACACTCTGGCTTGGCTTACTAATGCCCTAGGGTGGATAGCCTAGTATGAACCCATGAATCTATGAAGATACAAATTGTACAGGACACTAAGGATAATCACAAGGCTTACTTAACTGATGGTAGGAACCATGTTGGGAATTCACAGATATGTTCCGAATCACACAGATATTACAAACAACATACCAAACACACACACATATTGCCAACATACAACCTGACAGGTTCAGTGCAAACCCCCAGAATGCAAAATATGTATCCCAGCAGACTGCTGGTCCCCTGACATTGCAGATGCTGAGGTAACAGCCATCATCTGCAAAGCAAAACACACAGCAGCAAAGGTATGTGATGGTGTCCTGGGCTGAGGCCAACATGGACTCCAAGAATAATGGAATGCCAAATCACACTACTGCCCAATGTCAGCCTTACCACAGGATATGTACCCAAAGAGCAGTGTACAACAACAGTGGTCCTTCACAACAAAGGTGTTGCCTGAATGGATACTGCAAACTACCACCCCAGGATCCTGACAAGCTTGGTCTGCACAGCTATGGAAAGGATCATTATGTACCGCAGACATAAAGCTATCATGACACCGGACCCTACACAGTGTGGCTGTCGTAACTGCAGATCCTGCCCCTAAAAATGTTTGACCCATTTGAAACAGTCATTAAGGTCATTGATGAGGGCAATGTAGTCCACACAGCGTAGCTGGACCGTGCATATGCTTGTAGACAATACCCTACGAGTTCAGTATGGATATGTTCACCAGCTTAAATATAAACCCTTATGTCAGTAGAGGGGTTGAAAACCAGACCAAGGACAGAACTGACATGGTCAGACATGCTGCATCCATGTCAGACTACAAAGCAGATATGAGTGGCATCCCACAAGTCTTGGTCCTGGGACCCCCCCCCGTTCCGTATATATGTCCCATAGGTACAGGCCAACATGGAAGGACTGTGACTGAACACGTATGCAGAGGAGTACAAACAGCCCACCATATCTGACCCCCAGCTGACACAAGCAACCCACAAAAGGGCCACCTAGAAACAGACAACTGGAGCCATAGCCATGTCAGCAAGCTAATTGCAGAACTGTGTATAGACAACCACCGTGGATATACAGTAAGTGCCCACAAATTACCACACAGGTGTTAACCCATTACGTACCTAACATGTAATGAGAGACCTGGGGACACAAGGTGATAGATATCCTGCATTGGACAAACATGTGGCTGTAGTGTTCGCAGAAACATACCATATACCCACCCAATCATGAAGGTTGTCAGATGTAGATAAGGGGAGGTCACTGTGGCTCTGCAGTCATCCTTCATCAGCATCACAATTGACTACAATAGCTCCTGTGGGATATACCTCAGCAGACACCTCCATCACCTGTAAAGTCCACAACAGTACGCCACCAGGAGTAGCAAAGAGCATGAACAGATGCCATGTGTTGCCTGAGTAAACAAACTGCAGCTCCACACACTGCCATACTGTCCACCCAGAGGCAAGCTGTGCCTGATGTATGAAGCCATGTCCAAGCTGGAATCAATGAACATGCCGCACCTTGTACAATCTGAATGGCAGTGAGCTATGCATATGAGAGACCCGAACCCCAGCACTGACATACATAGGACAAGCTGTACAGAATGATCCATAACACAGAAGCCACTCCCACTTTTGAGTAAACTCCCAGTACAGGTTAGCCAGAGAGTCACCTATCGATACCCCTCAAGAGGAATCCTGATGAGTGGATGGGAGATGGTAGGTTAACCTTGGGTATCACTGTTATGTCAGAGGTAGACGGAGGCACAGTATACTAACCATGACATATGTCATGGCAAACTCCAGTTACAATGTGTGTCGAAGGACAAACACACTCTGTGACTAGCATCAGAAATGGCCTAGGGAACATCGCTAGTGTTTGCCAATTTCCACCTATGTTGTGGAATACACTACCAATGTTGGACAAGCCTGGTGTAGGTAGTCCATATCTGAACATAATGCAACATGGTCATATGTGCACAACTGGCCCCTACACAGTCTGTTGTGCTCACTATGAAGATGTCAAGCAGTGATAGGACTAAAGCCCAGGATACTGTCCACCACAGTGAAAGTACTGAACCAGTACACTATATGGTACTACAGTGTTAGGTCATTATGAAAGGATATTGACAACTGTATGCAAAGTATCCCATGCAATCCCTGCAGGCACAGTATAATCCCTGTTGTGGCAGACAGGAAGCAGTTGGCCAGTTAGTACACAACATGACACCCAACACACAACCATAAATGTGAGATATTGTTGAAGTTCACACACACCCAAATATGTGGTGGATTTCAGAGTTGAACATATGGAAAGCTCACAATGGGCATGCTCGCACACTTTGATAAATGAGGCATATGTCAGACAACATGCCATGGAAAGGCTGAACTGGGCATGCTCACACACTTAGGCCATATCTCCGTTTAGCAGTTGGCCACACATATCTGGTATTTGTACGTGTCATTCCAGGAACCAACCACAACACAGCAATCTGCCCAGTGCACACAGTAAATGACTACAGAGACATAAGTGATATAGTTGATCGCCCTCATATTCAAACATCTTCCACAGATACACAAGTTGTTCATAGGAACAGGGAATGCTATGGCAATAAAGACCTGCAAACAATCTAACAGCACAACAGATATTGTGCATCTGACAATTGAACATATGGGTATAGAGGTCAATACTAGGCTTGTTGCCCTAGGGAATGACAGCTTAGCCAGAGTGTGCTTGGCATCTGCATCCCCAGTACAGTAGGCTACTGTGCCACTGTAAAGTAAGTCACATAAGGCAACGTGTGAGGCTAGTGAGCTCTGCCTCTGTCAAGCAGGGGCACAGTGGAGATCCCAGGGTTTGAATGTGCTAAGCCACAGCCATGTTGTTGGTGTGTGCTGGAAGAGGGTTGCTGAGGACCTCTAACAGTAAGTGGGCATCAATAACAGACTGAGGGGAGCCCTATCTGCATTGTCTGGACAATTCCACTGTCAACACTGTGTTGTGAAGATTATGTGGGAATGAAGTGTCGTGCCGGTACTGTTCACAGATGCCCTCCCTCTGTGGGCTACAGCTCTGCAATGTATTAGCTCACTCTGTCTGTTGGACGGCTCATATATGGCTGGTGTACACCTGACAGGTGTCTTGTTGTGGAGCAGTCATGGGTATATGTGGGATAGCATGATCAATGCAAACCTTACACATGCTCATAGAATGCAATTGTCAAGGATTATGCAGAGTGGCCAGTATAGTCCCCCAGCATGGGTCCTTTGAAGTCGTCTACCCCAGTCTTCACAAGTGTAGAGTCTGCTTGTGCTAAATACAGTTTGTTTGCAGTGACAACCTTGCCTGGGGGTGGGGATGTGGGGATGGGATATGGATGTCCAGGGAAAGGTGGGTATGATCAGATATCAACAATGGTGGTCTACCTCTGGTGTGGGACAGTGAGTACCCATGTTGCAGATGGACAGGTGCAATATGTATTCCCCCATGTGGCTGTGGTGAGTGGTTCTGCCATAGCACATGGACCCACAAATTGTAGTGGCTGTAGGGTAAAGTGGTAGAGACCTGAGCAGTTCCCACACACAATATGCCTGTACCTGATGTTAACAACTGGAATGGTGTATGTGAACACCTGCATATCCCGGCACTGTTCCCAGGGAAGCAAAGTGTGTGCCCTGGATGTGGGAGTGGTGTTCTGGACTGGTTGTGTTGTGTTGTGTATTACAGGTCCTGTGGTCACGAAGCATGGTATAGAACATAACCTGCCAGTGCAATGTGCATATCTGACCCTGACGTAGGTGGCTGCAAGTGCATATATATGCTATCCCCCACCTGACAGGTAGTACTAGATGTACATACCTCTGTAGAAATAAAGATGTCAGCACCCTATAAATACTGCAGGTGCAGATCAGATGCCCAGTAATTCAGTTAGCGTGCTCTGCTAATGCGTCTCCCTCAAGTGTCATAATATAGGTAGGTAGGAGTTTGAAACATGCAAATGCTCAGTGTGTGTTTGTGTGTGTGTGTGTGTGTGTGTGTGTGTGTGTGTGTGTGTGTGGGGGTGAGTGGGGTTGATGTGTGTGCAAGTCTGTGTGAGGAAGATGTCCCTTTTGGCAACTGTGAAAGCACTCTACAGGATGCACATTCCCCTATCTAAGCACGGATGATGTCAGCACCCTATAAGTACAGCAGGAGAAGGGAACCCTTCCAGTAATGCGAATAGCGCGCTCTGCTAATGCGTCTGTCACGAGTATCATAACATAGTTAGGTAGGGGTTTGAATCCTGCAATTGCCCAGTGTGTGTGAAGGGGGGTTAGTGTGTGTGCAAGTCTGTGTGAGGGAGATGTCCCTTTTGGCAACTGTGAAAGCACTCTACAGGATGCACATTCCCCTTTCTAAGCAAGGATGATGTCAGCACCCTATAAGTACAGCAGGAGAAGGGAAACCTCCCAGTAATTCGAATAGCGCACTCTGCTAATGCATCTGTCACGAGTGTCATAACATAGTTAGGTAGGGGGTTGAATCCTGCAACTGCCCAGAGTGTGTAGAGGGGGGTTAGTGTGTGTGCAAGTCTGTGCGAGGGAGATGTCCCTTTTGGCAACTGTGAAAGCACTCTACAGGATGCACATTCCCCTATCTAAGCACGGATGATGTCAGCACCCTATACGTACAGCAGGAGAAGGGAAAGCTCCCAGTAATTCAAATAGCGCACTCTGCTAATGCGTCTCTCTCAAGTGTCTTAATATAGTTAGGTAGGAGTTTGAAACCTGCAAGTGTGTGTGTGTTTGGATGTGGGGAGTTTGTGTGTGTGCAATTCTGTATGAAAAACATGTGCTATTTGGCAATCAGGAGATCACACTACATGATGCACATTACCCTTTCCAAACACTGATGATGTCAGCACCCTATACATACAGCTGGAGAAGGGACATCTCCCAGTAATCCAAATAGCGCACTCTGCTAAAGCATCTCTCTTAAATGTCATAACATAGTTAGGTAGGAGTTTGAAACCTGCAAATGGCAAGTGTGTGTGTGTTTGGATGTGGGGAGTTTGTGTGTGTGCAATTCTGTATAAAAAACATGTGCTTTTTGGCAATCAGGAGATCACACTACATGATGCACATTACCCTTTCCAAACACTGATGATGTCAGCACCCTGTAAGTACAGCCGGAGAAGAGGAAACTCCTAGTAATCTGAATAGTGCGCTTCGGTAATGCGTTTCTTTCACATGTTGTGACATAGTTAGGTAGGGGTATGAATCCTGCAAATGGCAAGTTTGTGTGTGTGGGGGTAGTAGGGTGTGTGTAATTGCAAGTGTGAGAGAACAGATCCTTTTGGCAAATACTACAATACACCAGATGCTGCATATTCCCCCAGTAAACACAGGGGATGTCACCACACTATCAGCACAGCCACACAGGGCTACTTGGCCAGTAATGCCAATAGTGCGCTCCGCTACTGGGTCTATTACCATTGTCAGAGTACAGATAGGTATGTTTTGGAAACCCACAACTGCCACGTGTGGTTGTGTCACACATTATGACCTTGTGTGGGTCTTTGTGCATAACAATGCATGCCATTGCCTAAACCAGCAATGGCAATGCACACATGATGTATGTGTGTGACACATACACATAAATACCTGTGACCTGCAGTAGTTACCATGTCTGACATGTGCCTCGAGTGGATAAATGGTATTCACAGTGCATAACAATATGACTGTGTCTTACTGTGCAGGGGCTGCACGCAGTATGTGTCTATACAGTGTGGGTTGTATATGGTAAAATACCTACAGCAGGGGATACACATCTGGTCTGGGCCATATAGTCTACATGTAGTCGATGAACAGGTGCTGCATGTTCCCACCTGTTGTGGGAGTGGTAACATGTTATTTCACTGCAATTCAGTGACCACATGCTGGGAACCTTTCAGCTAGTGTGTTGTAGCTACAATAATGCTCACGCACAATGTTTGGCTGGATGCAGTCCAGCCATATAAAGGCATTTCTTGAGACTATCATATTGCCAGTGTTGGTATGGAGGATAGGTGGGTTTCCTGTGTATGGGAGGACATACAGGATCCATAATATTGATATTGTAGGAGCCATGTCAGACTCAATGCCAGTCACATGTGGTATCCCACAGGCCTCTGTCCTAGGACCCCTCTTGTTTGGCATTTATTTCTCAGATGTAAAAGCAAACATGTGCGGGTTGTGGATGACAAAGTTCCCAGATGACTGCTAACTAAGCGCCATAGTCGTTACACCAGCTGACACACACATCCTACAGACAGGCCTCACTGCAACGGAAAACTGCTGCCAGGATCATGGCCTAACACTGAATGACATGTAATGTATAGTCATCCCCTTTTGGTGGAACTATGTGCACACAACATATCACATGGACATACCTATAGATACAGACCTATGACACATATGGAGGGTTCACAGTATTCAGACTATTAACCTGTTACTTTACATTACCTGTGTTTGTCGCAGCTGGTTGCGTTACCGCTACTACAGCTTCCTGCTGCTGCTGGCACGGCTTGGTACTGTCATTACTGACAGCTTCAACTCAATTTGTGTACCGTGTGTAGTTGTTTGTGTTGTTATTTTTTCTCTCTCTCTCTCTATCTCTCTCTCTGTCTCTCTCTCTCTCTCTGTCTGCCTCCAGACAGTGCAATGAACGTATTGCATGTGTGCAGTGTGAGTACAGGATGCTTTTGTAGGTATCTGCATAAGTCCATGTGATGGCCTCTGCACCAATTGTAAGCCAGCATTTGCTAATTGCATGCAGCCAGTTGTGTACTGATTGCAGTTCTCACTGTGATTTCAGGACAGTGCTATAAAAGGGTATGTGAGATAGGCATTGCCCTTTCAGATTGTAAGGGCGGGGACCATGCTGGTATGCTGTGGACACTGTTCTGTGAGTGTAAAGGTTAGTATCTCTCTCATGATTCAGGCTGTCGTGTAGATTCACATTTCTCCATTCCTCTCTCCTGTTTCCTGTAGTAAGTGTGTATGCACACTGACACCTACAACTATATATATATATATATATATATATATATATATATATATATATATATATATGTAAATATACATACATTTATATATGTACATTAACTGACATTATTACCTACTAGCTACCAACTAGCATGGCTGTTTCTGTTCACACACTACTATTATGGAAATCCACTAGTTCTGACAGTAAATATGAATGACATGCTTTGTGTACTACACATCCTATATTCCCTTTACATTCATTCCTACTATTGCATGATATATTTATTTTAGCACAATGCTCTTGTATAAGAGTCATGGCTTAGTGGTAGGTCATGAAGACTACTGTTTCTAAGGTCCTGGGTTCGGAAATGACAGTGGAATTTTATTTTGCTTTTGAACTGACTACGGGACCTGTCAATCAGAGTGACTAAGGCACTTTTAAGCAGTTGTAACTGGGTTAGCGCTGGTTTGCGCGGAGCTCCCACATGCGCACTGGTGTTCAGCTCCACGCACACCTGCTTACAACCGCTTAACAGTGCTTACTCTGGCGCACGCCCGTGCTATTTTCTTTGAAAGAAATGAAAATGGGGAGACAGGAAAGTGGTGAAAAAGGGGTCACAAAGAGGGTAAGGCAGTAGGGAAACAAGCTTGGGTTTTGCAGGAAGGATGTAGGTAAGGCCCATAGCTGCCCATTTCTTCATCAGCAACAGCTGTGCATATGTATGTAATTTGGTGTGACATTTGAAACCTTCCACCCCTGAGAGAGGTGTCAGGACAACAATAATACTTGTACAGCCAATTGTAATTGATGGTTTCCATGTCCAGCAGACATGTGTGTGGAATGGGCAGCTATGTATGGGGCGTAATTTTTTTTGTGGGTACAGAGTGCCCTTTTTTTTTTTTTTTTTTTTTTTTTATCAGGTGAGAGTGGTATGTCAGGTGAAGGAAGTTGGTATAGCTGGGGAGGTAGGTTGGGTAGGTCAACAGATAAGACAAACAAGACGCATACAGGGGTGGTGTATGACACGTGCGAGGGGGTTACACAATTGACGGTGACGGATGTTTGGTTATCCAGAGCCCATGAGCCCACAGATGGCAACAGTGGAACTGATATCCCCACCCATGGGCAGTTGCCACTGTTCCTTCACTGCCCAGGATGGGGCTGTGCTGGGGGCTGTGTAGGCCGGGCAACAGGCATGCCCGTAAGTTGTGCCACCTGTGCCTCAAGCTGGCGTAAGGGCCCAAGAACAGAATCCCGGATCTCCCTATGCACCACAGTCCGGACACTACAGAGGGTGAGTGGTGGTTCTCCTCCGGCCACACTTGCAGAGGGGGGACGGGCCCCATCCCCTGCTGTGCTTCCACCTGCAGGTGGCACAGGGCCACCGGAGGAGGGTCCAGACTGGGCACTAGTGCCAGGTGCACACGCCAGCTGAGGTGAGAGAGGTGGGTCCGCTGGAACCCGCCTTCCCTGTCGTCCTATGTTTTGCATTATGTCATGACAGTTTGGGTTAGTAACATACAATACCATTCACAATTAGTTGTAACAGCATGCAGTAGTATTCCCATTAACCAAACACCCAGATATTCACACCACTGAACAGCGAGCATAACACATGCATAATTTGAACAGCAATACACAGTCCAACAACATGCAGGGTTGATTGCTGGCCATCAGGTTTAGATGTATGAACAGGGCAGATGCATCAACATACATGCAAATATTTATGACCCAACAGGCCAAATGTCCAGGGGTGTTAATTGTGATTGCACATACCAATTTCACGTGGAATGGGTTATATGTGGTTATAGGGTGGGGAGAAGAAAATAATATTAACACCTTCGAATACCAATACATATGCTGTACATTTCTAATAGCTGCAGATATACACACACTACTGTTCTAACTACAGTTTCCTATATGATAACTACTTCAATTTGGTGATAGGACTGTTACTGCTACATCAATATACATTTTATTGTTCTTCATACACGTTCATATCTGGCTTTGTTCAGCTACATCATCCTGCTACATTTGCTTTATATAGCTATAGACAATTGTGGATGTTTGGTATTTCAGACAATCATACTATCTGCATATTGCAGACTGAGAGCAACATATCCAGATTTTGGGATACACATTCCAACTGCAGCGACACTTTGAACACATTTCGCAGTTTGGTTCTACTTGTCACATTCATTTCAGTCTGTACTGCTGCAGTATACTTTATTCAGGAGTTATTACTACTTTATTGGTGGATTCATAACTTTTTCTCACACTCTCTCACTTGTTTTCATTTTACTATTTAGGATGGTACTTACTTCTAGGCTTTATTGACATGTTTTACCTGTAGTTATTACAATTCTTTCCAGCAGTCTCGCTTCTGTCATGTTTCAGTATTTCCACAGGGATATATTTCACACATGTGATTTGCTCATCTTCTGCAGCTGTACTTTTCAGCCTGCTGCAGGTTGTGTACTATTTTATTACAGGTGGGGCATCTTTATTTCAGACTTTATTTCAGACATTTTCATTTTTCTGTTTGGATTACAGACTGCAACACACTTTTGTAATCAAGCAATACTTGCAAACACTCTTACACTGTTACTTGCACATTTTATTACTTAGTGACTACACTGCACTCTTTTGCTAACTGTCATACTTTTATATTTCTTTACAGTTACTGGGAGTGGATTACTGACCTACCTGGTGGTGCAACCGCACCAGCCTATCGCCATAGACTCTGTGGTTCGCAGAACGGACACCTGCAGCTGTAATATAAATGAAGTAATATTGGAATACACATCTCCATAATATCAGCTAGTTTAATTTCTTACATACATAATTAAATGTAGCTTACTCAGTAGTGGGGCGTCGGGCATTTGCTGGGCCTCCTGGATCCAAAGGTTCAATTCGTCCTGCTTACGTCTCTTCAGGTCCGCATGGTGGTGATGGACCTGCTCACCAGTCCTTGGAATCCCTGTGGCACTGGTGAGATCATGAGCCAACCGGTCCCACGCCTCAGCCCTATATGCTCCCCACAGGACCTGGCCCTGCATGAGTTGGGCCTCATGATTGTGGACTAGGAGCCAGACCATGTATCTGGATTCCTCAATGCCCCACCTCTGTGCTCGAAAGCAACTACCCTCACCTACTCCTGACATTCTGGCTGCAAGTTAGTTCTACAATCGTTTATGCTGTGTATTCCCGCCTATGGGGCTTATATATGCCATTTTTCCTGCACATATCTTTGATTGGCCATTTTGGAATTGTATCAACTTCACAAAACCTGCTTTGTCATGCTCCACTTTGTATTCATTCCTATATATTTGCTATTACTGCATTTCTAGGTATTGCTGTCATGGCTTAGTGGTTCAGTACCTTGAATATGGTGGATAGTATGCTGGGTTCGAACCTGGCCACTGCTTTTTATGACTGTCTAGACAGGCTAGGGGTGTGTGTCTGTGTAAAGGCAGTTTTGATACAGCTTGCTCAACGTTGCCTGTCGGTTAGCTTGTTGGCGCGGTGCACAGCTCTGCGCAAACGGGGTACGCTGGTTTACGCTTCATTTGGCTGTTAGCATGCATATTACGCTCAGCTCAGCTAGGGGAACACAGTTTCAGTGTGTTAAACCACTGCTCACCTACGGGCACTCATTTTACACCTGTTAAACCACTGCTCACCTACGGGCAGATGCACTCACCTTGTTAAACTGTAGCTCAGCTATAGGCACATCTCGCATGTTTTATTGTTTTGTTATCTAACATTTCTTCAAAATAAATGGACTATTTCATTACATTTTACATAAAATATAATTTTATATGTGTACATATTTGTCAGGGACTTGTTTCGTGCTTATTTTACTAAAAATAAAAATTGATGTTGTGGGGGATCGAACCATGACTGCCTGTTCTTCAGCCGCCATCTCTACCGCTACACTGTTGCTTCTTGGCTTAGTTTGCATATTTAGTTCTTATATGCTTTTCCACTGACTGCTAACTGTGGCTAAGCTACGGGCATGCCCATGCAAACGAGCGCACTCACGGACAAACATCTTTACGATTTAAATAAATATATAACATGTTCATTTATATATTTTATGTTCATAGTCTGTAGGGGCATGTGTTGTGTTGTGTTCATTCACATTTCCATGGCCTCTGTCATGGGTGTTTACTTTGGGCACTTTTACTCTTCTGTGGGCGTGTCAGCTTGCAGGGCTCGGCCTACGGACACGCCCCCTACTGTCTTCCACAGACCGTGTTAGCCTTAGGTGTGATTCAGCATGCCCTCATGCATATGCATGACATGCTGACGTCACACCATTTAACTGCAGCCTTAGTGTAAGCCATGTATCTCTTACACGGAGGCTTCGTGAATCCTGCCCCATTTGTTTCAACAATGACTACTCTACTTCTGTTATAACTAAAAGGAAACAATTTTTACCATTACTTAAAGAACTTAAAAAAGCACAAATAAAGTGTCACCTGCTTTTTCCAGCAAGGTTGAGAATCTTCCTTCAAGACGGTCTGAAGATATTTGAGGAACTAGACGCAGCTTTAAAATATATAAAATCAAAAAAATTACTGGAAAAAATAGATGAAATGGACTAGGATAGCCCAAGCCTTAAGAGAACTTTTGAAAATAACACCTGGAAAAAAGTAGAACACAAGCCATGTATCTCTTACACGGAGGCTTCGTGAATCCTGCCCCATATGTTTCAACAATGACTACTCTACTTCTGTTATAACTAAAAGGAAACAATTTTTACCATTACTTAAAGAACTTAAAAAAGCACAAATAAAGTGTCACCTGCTTTTTCCAGCAAGGTTGAGAATCTTCCTTCAAGACGGTCTGAAGATATTTGAGGAACTAGATGCAGCTTTAAAATATATAAAATCAAACAAAATACTGGAAAAAATAGATGAAATGGACTAGGATAGCCCAAGCCTTAAGAGAACTTTTGAAAATAACACCTGGAAAAAAGTTGAACACAAGAAGAAGCTCAAAAATAATTTGCTGCATCGAGGAATTTATATTCCTTTTTTTTTTTCTTCAGAAATGATTTTTCTCATGACCCAGTAGTCAAGGAAAATGAAAATGGTTCAACAGGTGAGTGTTGTTATATTTTTTATTGTATAGTGGTTCTAGCTTGTGTTTCCATTGATTTATATTAGCTATTAGTATCCTACATTATTCTATAACTTTAAAAATAGTATTTAGTTGTTTTAGCCTTAGCTTTCATTATTAATCCATATAGTCTATATCCTATCTAAACTAATACTATAATATATTCTATATACTAAAGGATGGAAAATCTATTTATTGTTTCTAATTTGCATATATTTCTGACTACAATAATTGCACTAGCTTAATTTTGTTTTCTTTCATTGATACTATTTTTTATTTATTTTATTTTATTTTATTTTACATTTGTTAACTGGGAAAGTCAGACTGGACACATATCCATTTTCAGCAGAGGCCCCGGGAGAAAAGCTCCAATAGCATGTCAAAAAAATTACACAAGAATATCATACAGAGATATAGGTTCCAGAGAAACATAAGTTATGTATAGATTAACAATTCCTTTAGTAAAGTCAGCATACAGCATTCTAGTAGTAGGGTTTATGTAGAATATAAAATATAAACACACAAGAACATTTTTTTTTTCTTTCTAAATTATGAGTACTCTCAATATTTTTTTACTGAAATAACTGGTAATTATTAAGTTTTACAGTGAAAGGAATAAGGGGACCTTTAGTAGAATCCTTGAACATGGTATTGGTGCAAATTAACCTAAGTAGTAGCATAAACAAAGCCAATTGTTTGAGACGTGGGTTCTCAGGAGTTTCTTAAATTAAATAGTGGAGGTAGTGGTGGTTATTTGGCTAGGTAGTAAGTTCCAGAATTTGGCCATAGTGCAGGCAAAGAGAGATTTGCCAGCATCATTTTGTATCTGATAATGCTTATTAGGTTCTGAGAACTAGATAGTAAGGCTCTGGTAGGGATGCGGGAGTTAATTATATTTTGAAGAGCATTTTTTTTTTTTTCTGGACGGTAGAAGAGATTATGCGCTATTGTGAGTTGAATAAACAGAAGTAGTTGAGGTAGCTTGAGCCAATTGAGTTGGTTAAGGGTGAGACAGTAGTGGGATTTGTATGAGGCTTCAGTAGTGAACTTGGTTATTTTGTTATAACAAGATTTCATTTTGTTCTGATCACTCTGGTGGAGATTAGTAATAATGGGAGAGGCATAGAGAAGGATGGATAAGAGATGAGTTCTTGCAACAGTAGCTTTGGTTTGTTTGGTTATAAAGTGTTTGTTCCTATAGAGAAGTCCTAGTTTTTTATTAACTTTGTTAATGGTTTGTGCTATATGGATGTCAAATTTGAGGTTATTGTCTATTTCTACACCTAACAGTTTAGTATGTGCAGTTGGAGTGATTTGAATGTTATCTTTGGAATGAATGGTGAAAGTGTTGTTGAGGGGAGGAGCATGACCTGGGCTGAAAAAAAATTAATTTAGGGGTTAAGAATAAGTTTGATGTTTGTGAACCATGTTTTGGCTAGAGTAAAAGTATTTTGGGTGAGGATTTGCAGTTCCTTTAATGTGGGGGATGGCACTTATAAGGGTGGTGTCATCTAAGTAGCTATATTTTAACTTGACTGTATTCTAAGAGTTCCTTTGGCTGTCTTTACTCTTTATTTAGTTAAACTAGTGCAGGTACTAATTGTTTTAAGTTTGTTCTTCCCATAGTCTTTATGCCCTTTTGATTATAAGTTTTACTTATATGTCTCCGAATGGCTGTAGGAATTGTGTGTTACAGGAGCTGTTGATGATTTTTTTCTAATGCCTCACTGCCGTGTTTCTGCCTGACCCCTGCTTCAGTTAAAGTAATTGAGTCTGTGTGTTTATTTGTAGTACTAGGAAGCGTAATCCTTATTTATTTTGTGATAATATGGTTGTTTTTCTTGTTCTTTGCTTGGGGTTGATGTTATTTTTGGATGTTTTGTTGTGTGTCACCGTGATGGTCTGGTTAAGCCACGTTCGTTGGTGGCTTTTGGTTTATAGCGGACTTGCAGGCACGATGGTTTAAAAAGTTGTTTCTTTTTCCCTTTCTCTCTCCATTTTTTCATTTTTTTCTCTTTTTTCTCTTTCAGTGCCTTGGCTTGTGAAAAAAAAAGGCTTTGGTGAACTGCTGAAATGTCTCAAGAGGCTCTTGAGACAGCTGGAACTCTTAAATGTTGTCTCTTCTGCCTGTAGTTTCCCGCTGAAAGTTTGGAGCTGTCGGAAGCATCTATGGATCGGATGTATAGACTCACGCACCTTTGAGCAATTTCTTTGAGCAACATGATGTCACCTTTAGCTCTTTGGTCCCTTTTAAATGGTAGGAACTGAATCCTTATTTTCCTCATACTAAGCAACAAGATGTACATTGTCCTGCCCCCTCCAAAAAGGTAAAACCTTCACAAATCCCTTTATAAAGACTTAATTTTTTCAAGATATATTGTACGTTAACACAGGTAATAACTGATCTGTTAGCTTATTTAATGGATTAAAAGGGACGATTTAAAGTAAAGCTAATTCAGCTTTCTTTTCATTATAATAGACTGCTTGTATGTGTATTAATGTTATGCAGTTTGTAGATGTAAAACATTCACAGGTGACAAGCGTAACCCAAAAAAAACACAGCAACATGGATCAATAAAGGCTGTCTTCTTCACTCCCAGTACTCCACCAATAATTCCAAGGACAATATAGTACGAATGAAAATGAAGTATAAACTTTATTCCAACTACATAAAAAACAGGATTGAGTGCTTTCGTCTCCGCACCGGAGACCTCTTCAGAATCAAATGAAGATTTTAGCAACCCTAATTTATTTCATTGCCATTTACACCATAAAGCAATAATTGTCAAAATAAATTAATTGATTAATTGATAAACTTTTCCACCTTCACTTTTAAAGTGCAACAGCATCCTATAAATATAAAAAATGTTTTTACTGTGAACTTGTATATTCCTAAACCTTAACATATATAAAAAACGAAATATAAAATATAAAATACAAAATACAAAATACATAGGTGTTAAAACTATTCATTAAAATATATATATGTATATATATGTTAAAAAGCTCTCATTAAATTATGCATAATGTTTACAAACAGTGAATATGTATATATATATCTATATATAAAAGTGTGTATACATATACGTATATATGCATTATAAATGTATGTATGCTTTTCGAGGGTCCTGAGATAACAATTTTAATGCTGGTAATATGCAAATATTGCCATTAAGACCCTTCCCACTACATGCGTCTAATTTTAATTGCCACACCATTTCCCTATATGTAAGTCTTGTTTCCCAATCACCTCCTCTCTCCAAGGGTTTCACTGTCTCCAATACCCAAAATTTAAAATTCGCTTCCAGGCAAACTAGTGAGTGTCTGTTTAATGCGTTGTTTACATTTTTACGGTTGACATCCCTAATGTGTTCATAAATACGTCTCCTTAGATGTCTTTCTGTCTTACCAATATAACACCAACAGGATTTACAGTAAGCTAGATATACAACTCCTTTGGTGTAACAGCTACTATATTTTGTAGCTTTTAGGGTTGTTCTAACACCAGATAACTTCAACGTCTTTTCATCTGCAATAAAAGGGCATTGGGGATATCTTCCACATCTAAAGGTACCTCTTTTATTAGTAGCATTACTGTAGCGTATGATAGAATACCGTTCCTTCCCCTTTTCTAGGATATTTTTCAAGTTATTGTTTCTCCTATAACTGTAATAAGTCAGTGTATTTTGAAATATTGTCACTCTTATGGGCATAGATCTGAACATGTCCCAAGTATCATTAATACATTTTTTAAGCCATCTGATGTTTTGATGGTAAGTTAATGTCAAATAGGGGATAGTTTTGATATTATTGTTTTTCTCATTTTGTTTATTTGTTACATTTTCAATACCCACTGTTCCCTCTAAGATATGATCAAACCCAAGTAAAGGTGGATAGTTGGTAACTCTTCTTTCTATTACAAATTTTTTAATATTCTGTGTTAATAAAACTGGGTATCCTCTTTGATGGAACATGTTTTCCAGAATGTCTATTTCCTTCAAAAAAACTTCTTGCTCTGTTGTCATCCTAGAAACACGGATCATTTGTCCCTTTACAATATTCTTTTTCAAATGAATGGGGTGATCACTTTCAAAGTGTAAAGTGTAAGTAAGCAATGGAAAAATTCTGTTTCCTATAAATGGTAGATTTATATCTTTTTGCTACTTTATCCTTATAAATAGTTACATCAAGATAGTGTGTTACATCTTTATAGGTTTCATAAGTAAACCTAAGAAAGGAAGTACTGTTGTTGATGTAATTAATAAATTCACTAATAATAGACTCTGATCCTGTCCATAAAATAAATATATCATCCAAAAACCGGTAATACCCATGGATATATTGGTAAATGTCAGATGCAAAAATATAATGTCTTTCCCAGTATAGCATAATAATATTGGCATACATGGGAACACAGGCTGCCCCCATGGCTACACCTTCGATGTGGTGATAATACTCACCTTGAAAAAATATATAATTATTTCTTAAAACCAACTCCATATTTTCTAAAATTATCCTAAATTCATCTGGTTGCAAAAAATCCATCTCAGTTAGTATCTTTTCAAACCAGTCTAAACCTATAGAATGGGGTATAACGGTAAACAAGTCTTTAACATCAATAGTGATGAAATAGACATTCTCTTTATATATCACTTTACCAATCTTTTTTAGGAATTCCCAGGAATCTACAAGTATGTGCTGGTATTTTGAGTGATACCCCTTTAATTTTGTATCTATATATATTGCTAAGGGTTGTGTCTTTGAACCCTGGGATGACACAATGGGCCTCATTGGAGGATCATATACACATTTATGTGTTTTGGGTATACCAAAAATAGCTGGAATGACAGGCTTCCTTACCTTCAAATAATCATGTAATTCTATATCAATGAGTCCTTGCAACAAATTATCATCTAAAATATAATCAATCTTCTGATATTAAATATTAATTTCATTCTTGGAAACAAGAGTGTAACTGTGGGTGTTGTTTAAAATATCAAGCATTTTCCTAGTATAGTCACACTGATCCATCAGAACCATACCCCCACCATTGTCAGGTTTCATCACCCTAATTTATCATTCAAACATATGTCATATGCTAAAAAACAGAACTGGATACCAACACCAGGATCCACAACGATGAAACGAACAAACAATTATCCACCACAGCAATGGAAGAAAAACAGTTGCAGCAAATACGAAAAGAAATCCTTTATTGCCACAAGATACAGACTTAGCGCTTTCACCAGTAAACTGGTATCCTCAGAGTCTGTTCTTACACACTTCCTTCCACATTAAATACAAACCTTACATCCCCAATCAACCAATTAATCACTTAATTAAACAATTTTAACCTAGCTCATCATTTTTTAAAAAATTATATATATATATATGTATAAAATATCTTATATTTTTTATTTTTTATTTTTTATTCATACCAATTATCCATGTTGTGTGTACAATCAATTTAATGGTTATGTAATAAATGTATATATATGAAATTACAAATAAATTCTAATAGAATATTAAGTTAAACAAATAGCTTCTCATATGTTATATTCACTTGTGTATTTAACTAGATTTTTACTAGGATTGATATATCCATTTGTAAACAATTATTTGTGTGTGTGTATGAAAAAATGAAATAAAACTATTATTACAACCAAATGTATACCAAAAAAATATATATAACCTTCCTCATACTTTTTTCATGTATATGTATATCAGTATATATAACCTTCCTCAAAGTATGAGGAAGGTTATATATATTTTTTTGGTATACATTTGGTTGTAATAATAGTTTTATTTCATTTTTTCATACACACACACAAATAATTGTTTACAAATGGATATATCAATCCTAGTAAAAATCTAGTTAAATACACAAGTGAATATAACATATGAGAAGCTATTTGTTTAACTTAATATTCTATTAGAATTTATTTGTAATTTCATATATATACATTTATTACATAACCATTAAATGATTGTACACACAACATGATTGGTATGAATAAAAATAAAAATAAAAATATAAGATATTTTATACATATATATATATATAATTTTAAAAATGATGAGCTAGGTTAAAATTGTTTAATTAAGTGATTAATTGGTTGATTGGGGATGTGGTTTGTATTTAATGTGGAAGGAAGTGTGCTAAGTCTGTATCTTGTGGCAAAGGATTTCTTTCGTATTTGCTGCAACTGTTTCTTCCATTGCTGTGGTGGATAATTGTTTGTTCGTTTCATCATTGTGATCCTGGTGTTGGTATCCAGTCTGTTTTTATATCTTTAATTCTACTCAGCGGTGTGTGAGAGAGCAACAGATATGGAGGACATCCTGACTGAATTGTCTAATGTGCTCAAAAACTGACTAAAGTATACACGAGGTTAAATCACAGGCTAACACCAGCGGTGTCAGCCCATCGGACTCTGAGTGCGGTTATATACCTTACATTCCAACGAAAGTATCACTCCAGGGCAAAGGGACATTCATTCGAGCCCTATTGGTACTTTAACCAACGATAGACCTGAAAGGGTTAACCCAGAAGGACCGGCGTGTTCAGCTAACCCGAATGGGTATGACCGGAACCATGTTTTGGGTGCATGGTTTGAGGCACCGAGTTTTGCTACTAACTGGGAGGCACCGGAAATAAGGACAAAGCAGGCGAGTTCAACAGCAGTACTCGCTTTCGCTCCGCGAGCAAATATACAAATATGAGAAGCTTTGCCGTAAATATAGAGCTATGCAGCTCGACAATTTATTTCTGATCAAGTCAAAAGAATTGCAGCAAGTGCCTAGAGGATTGCGAATATGGAAACTGCCAATGGGTATCGAAGTGGGTTCCGAATGTTTCAAAGAACTTACATCTTTATATGACAACACAGGTATGCTCATGCTTGACATTATTATTCGAAACAACAACAACAAACTGTCTGCTTTACGTAATGAAATCAGTTATTTACACACGAGCATTACGACTGACTTGTTGTTTTTTGACTATAGGAATAACTTTGAACAAGTCATTAAAAAAGTTGAAATGTTTGTAAAAAGTAGTAAAATTGTCAAGCAAAAAAAGCTCATGAGAGACAAACTTGAATACCAGAATGGGACTGCTTACCCACCAGGTTCTAAATTAGTCAGTGATGATGCCCGTAATTCTAGGATCAACACAGTGGAGAGGATGGACTCAGTGGCGGTTTCCGCCATAGAGGATGATGATGGGGTTTTTTTAGAAAACGAAAATCTCCCCCGCAGGTCAAAGAGACTTTTGAGCAAAGGAAACCAACAGAGGGGGAACGTCGAATATGTACCCCCAAGGAGGGGAAACCGGCACTATTAATAGACAACATACCTTGTTTGGAATTTAAAGTTGATTTTAACTTGCAATTTTCTTTGGACTCAAGTTTTTATGAAATTGAAAATGTAGTAAATATGAGGAATGAATGTGGTGTGGATGTAGAACAAAGGCCTAGTTTGTCTAGATTTGAAAACAATGAGCAGTTAATTCTAGATATTAATTCTGAACAACTTAAAAGTAGTGAACACCAATCAAAAACCATGACACCTGAGGATCAGACCCCCAATTCTGAAGTGGTAAATGCATTGTTGATGGATAAAAAAAGTAATTTACAGTGTTTGGACCAACCAATGGTCTCTAGTGAAGAAGTGAATGGTTCACAAATGAAATGTGAAGTTCTTAAAAGGGAAGGTTTTGTAATCTACAATTACACTGATATGACAATTGGCAATGTGTACTTCAAAATTTTCAGTAAGGGGATCAGTTTTGTTCCTTCATACAAAATTGACATAACACAATTGTTGATTAATTTGAAATATTATACTAGGAAACTGAACTTGCATTTATATTACACGGGTGGGGAAGGAACCCAATTGATTGTAAAAAACACGTTTGGTGCTACTAGTTTTAAGAGAAAAAGTACTTTCATGCCCCCTTTAAATAATGAAATCAACACTTTTGAGCAAATGGTAGAAAGAGATCTCCGTAGATTATGTGCACAACAAAATCAAATGAAAGATAACTTGACTGTAGAGGAGAGGAAGGCCATTCATGACATCACGGGCACCAATGAACTTAGGTGTATGCGCCCCGATAAAGGTGGGGGAATGGTAATTATGGCCAAGACAGACTACAATGGGATCATGATGAGGATGCTTAACGACACAGAAACATACAGTAGGGTATCAAGGAATGAAATAAATGTGAAATACAGTAAAATAGATGTATTTCTACGTGATGCTCTTTACAAAGGAGTCATAAATGAGGAGGAGTTTGAATTTTTGTATGTGAAATTTCCTAAATTACCAACATTATTTGGAATCCCGAAGACACACAAGGGATTAGAACAACTGGAATGTAGGCCCATAGTATCGGCAAAGGGCTCCAAAACCGAACCTATGGCAGTCCTTGTAGATCAGACATGCAAAGGTGTGGTTATGGAGACCCCACACATTATCAAAGATTCATGGCATTGCCTAGAAAGGATTAGAACTATTAATGAAGTAGATGTGGATGATTATGTCTTCTTAACCATAGACGTGGTTAATCTTTTTTCTACCATCCCACATGAAGAAGGTATAGAGTTATTTGAAGAGCTTGAGAAACAGTGTATGTTTTGACCAGGAAAACTCAAATTAGTGACAGATTCCATGAGAATCATTTTGACCAACAATTTCCTAAGTTTTGAGGGAGAGATGTATCAGCAGACAAATGGAGTGGCAATGGGGGCAAGATGTGCCCCCGTTTTTGCAAATTTAGTTCTACTAGCTTGGGAAAGAAGACACATTTTAACATCTGCATTTAATGTACACATTATGTTGTACAGTAGGTTCCTGGATGACATCCTGATCCTATGGAAAGGAAGTGAGGAGGACATAAATAAATTTGTAGCTTATTTAAACCAGGCCACAGAGTTTTTTAGATTTACACATAATTGGAATGCAACATCGATTAACTTCCTAGACATCAACATCTTTAAACAGGAGGGAAAACTAACAAGCAACATTTATAGGAAACCTAGTTTCTCTAATTCTATGCTGCATTTTTCGAGTTGCCACCCTACCACCAAAGAAAGGGACTTATTAAGGGGCAAATGGTGAGACTCTCTAGGTTGGTGAGTTCTGATACGATTTTTAAGAAGGAGATGTCGTCCTCATCGGATTATTTCTTGACAGAGGATACCCCTTGAAATTATTATTGAGAACGAAGAAAGAAATTTATAGGAAAAGAAGGACAATGTATATACCTATACTCAATTGTGGGGAACTGTGACAACTAATCAAGGTAAATTGGGAGACATAGAAAGGATAGAGAGAGTCTCACCTTTGTGTTATATTATAATGAAATGGCTAAAGACTTCTGTGAGAGTGTAAGGTTGAATTGGAACTATTGCTTCACTGAACAAATGAGGCTAATTTTGGGGAACAACCCCAAAATTGTGTTCTGTAGGGAAGAATATTAAAAACATACTTGAGAGGGAAAACAAAGGATACATTAAATCTAGGATGACTAAATGTGGAACTGTAATGTGTGTAGATTTATAGCAGAAGGTGGTTATACATGTGTGAGGGTTACCCACGCACCTTGGCATGCCCTGGTGTTTGTAATTGCAACACCAAGTGTTGATATTTGGCATCCTGTGTGTCATGCGAGGCTTATTATATTGGTATGACAACACGTAAACTACGGAGAGAATAGGTGAGCATGTTAGAAGTATTAAGAACAAAGATGAGCATAATGCTCTCTATTTACACAGTAGGTTTTGTAATAACTTTAAAAGTTTTGTTTTTATTATAGACAGGGTTATGCCATCATCAATAGGAGATATGAATAATAGGGTGGCGGTATTGGAAACAGAGTGGCAAATAAGACTCAATGCCACCAAATACCCCGGCCTTAATGACCATATTTCCTTAAAACCCCACCTAAAATGGAGGGCTGCAATAATATAATGCAACACAGTAGAATTAAAATGTTCCTTAATTATTGAATAGGGACACGAAGATGAAAAAGTATGAGGAAGGTTATATATATTTTTTTGGTATACATTTGGTTGTAATAATAGTTTTATTTCATTTTTTTCATACACACACACAAATAATTGTTTACAAATGGATATATCAATCCTAGTAAAAATCTAGTTAAATACACAAGTGAATATAACATATGAGAAGCTATTTGTTTAACTTAATATTCTATTAGAATTTATTTGTAATTTCATATATATACATTTATTACATAACCATTAAATTGATTGTACACACAACATGGATAATTGGTATGAATAAAAAATAAAAAATAAAAAATATAAGATATTTTATACATATATATATATATCTTTTTAAAAAATGATGAGCTAGGTTAAAATTGTTTAATTAAGTGATTAATTGGTTGATTGGGGATGTAAGGTTTGTATTTAATGTGGAAGGAAGTGTGTAAGAACAGACTCTGAGGATACCAGTTTACTGGTGAAAGCGCTAAGTCTGTATCTTGTGGCAATAAAGGATTTATTTTCGTATTTGCTGCAACTGTTTTTCTTCCATTGCTGTGGTGGATAATTGTTTGTTCGTTTCATATGTCATATGCTGCCCGGCTGAAGAAACTCCAGCTCTATTCAGTCGCATACCACCTACTCAGAGGTGATCTATGCCTGATGTACAAGGCCATGTCCAATCCGGAATTAATGGACATGCTCCACCTCAGAAAATCCAAATCCATCAGAGCCACGAGAGCAAGAGATTTGAACCTCAACACAGAAATAAATAGGACATGCTGGAGGGACAGATTCATAACCCAGAGGCTCCCTACACTCTGGAACAGAATCCCAGTCCATGTTAGGCAGAGCCCCTCACTAGCTCTCTTCAAGAGAAATCTTGACGAGTGGATGGGAGATCGTAGGTTTACCGCGGGGGTCATCTCTGTGTCACTACTAGACAGAGGCACAGTAAACTAAACCCTAAATGGGCATAGTATTCTCATCCCAAGGGGTGGTGAAAGCCACACACACTCTGGCTAGGCTTATAAATGCCCTAGGGCAGATAGCCTAGTACGAACCTATGAACCTATGAACCTATGAACATCTGAGCTCATTTATAAGCTTAATTTCATCTTGTGTTAAATTACTTACATTCTTCTCTTTGTTGCAATAATAATTATTTCTAATTTGTTTGGTAAGTACATTTTAAAAATTCAAAATATGCTGTAGGGGTGGGTTATACATACTACGTTTTTTTAAGGTACCTAATCCATCAGTAAAACCTGTGTCTAAAAATAACTGCATAGTTTAACTTCCTACTGAATAGCTTAACATCTAACAAAATGATATCAATACTAGGTGTCCTATATGGTACAAATGTAAATCCTTTGGTGAACAGGTGAAAAAAAGTCTCATTAATTTCCATGTCTGTATAATTAAAAATATTAAAATTATTTGAAGAATGTATAACAGAACCCATCTCATTTTCACTCAGTATGTTCTCAAGGGAGGAACTCTCGAACACCGTCAAGTTACTTCCCAATCCTACTTGTACATTCCCCTGTTGTTGAATCAGTGTTCCCCCACCACCTGGGCATATGACTGTTGTTGGGGGACTCATTTCTTTAACCTCTCTGATCTCCTGGGGCCTACATCTTCTAAAGGGATGTATTCTTCCCCATTGTAATTGTTCTCCTGATAATCTGTGGTATTTCCATCAAACGTTCCCCCAATGTCATAATTGTTGTATGTACCCCCATGTTCTACCTGTTCTGTTCTGGGATAGGTACCTGGTTTCATGTGGTCTATGATAGGGTCCCCTCAGAAAAAATTTCTGTTATTTTCTACCATGTATGCTACACCAGATCGATATTCATTTAAATCTCTTCTAAGCTTAGATGTTTTCCTGTTGTAATTGCGCGTAGTACCAATATCAACATCTTGTATATTTCTATAGTATATATTCTTATATTCTTCTATGGAAAATAATAAATCATCAGTGATTTCTTTATACAATTTGTCAATCTCAATTTTGTCAGTTTCCATTTTATTTTCATTGTGTTTCATAAGTACTCTAATAACAGGTAATCCACATTCATTAAAAATGTTACTAATGTTCTTAAACAATTCGTTCTCAACTTCATAGTTAATGTTACTGGAAAATTTTTGAATCCTCAGTCCTTTGGGAACATCATTGTCTTGAAGACATTTGTTAAAATACAAATTTTCCACAGCTAGATTCCTATATCTGGTTAACAAATGTTTAAAGGTCTTACATTTCTCCTTGTACGTCGAGTTGTTTCTCCGTTCCGACTCTATCGCTGGGGTGGGATTGTTGAACGATTTGTTTAACCAGTTGTAAAAATCTATGTGGTAATATTTGGTAAAGTCATTCCCCCTAGAATGTGTATTGTGTCCCAGTCTATTGAAGTTGTCTGGGGAACTCGAAGTACGCTCGTTCAGTGTAGAAGGTCTTCTCATCCTAGTATTTCCGCCATCTCTGACGTCTGACGTCATCGCATCATCAACTCTGTTCATAGGGCTACTCTGAGCACATTTGTAATAGAAAGAAGAGTTACCAACTATCCACCTTTACTTGGGTTTGATTATATCTTAGAGGGAACAGTGGGTATTGAAAATGTAACAAATAAACAAAATGAGAAAAACAATAATATCAAAACTATCCCCTATTTGACATTAACTTACCATCAAAACATCAGATGGCTTAAAAAATGTATTAATAATACTTGGGACGTGTTCAGATCTATGCCCACAAGAGTGACAATATTTCAAAATACACTGACTAACAGTTATAGGAGAAACAATAACTTGAAAAATATCCTAGAAAATGGGAAGGAACAGTATTCTATTAAAAGCTACAGTAATGCTACTAATAAAAGAGGTACCTTTAGATGTGGAAGATGTCCCCAATGCCCTTTTATTGCAGATGAAAAGACGTTGAAGTTATCTGGTGTTAGAACAACCCTAAAAGCTACAAAATATAGTAGCTGTTACACCAAAGGAGTTGTATACCTATCTTACTGTAAATCCTGTTGGTGTTATTATATTGGTAAGACAGAAAGACATCTAAGGAGACGTATTTATGAACACATTAGGGATATCAACCGTAAAAATGTAAACAATGCATTATACAGACACTCACTAGTTTGCCCGGAAGCGAATTTTAAATTTTGGGTATTGGAGACAGTGGAACCCTTGGAGAGAGGAGGTGATTGGGAAACAAGACTTACATATAGGGAAATGATGTGGCAATTAAAATTAGACGCATGTAGTGGGAAGGGTCTTAATGGCAATATTTGGTGGTTGCAATATTTGCATATTACCAGCATTAAAATTGTTATCTCAGGACCCTCGAAAAGCATACATACATTTATAATGCATATATACGTATATGTATACACACTTATATATATAGATATATATAGATATATATATATATATATCTATATATCTATATATATACATATTCACTGTTTGTAAAAATTATGCATAATTTAATGAGAGTTTTTTAACATATATATACATATATATATATTTTAATGAATAGTTTTAACACCTATGCATTTTGTATTTTATATTTTATATTTCGTTTTTTATATATGTTAAGGTTTAGGAATATACAAATTCACAGTAAAAATTTTTTTTATATTTATAGGATGCTGTTGCACTTTAAAAGTGAAGGTGGAAAAGTTTATCACTCAATCAATTAATTAATTTTGACAATTATTGCTTTATGGTGTAAATGGCACTGAAATAAATTAGGGTTGCTAAAATCTTCATTTGATTCTGAAGAGGTCTCAAAGGTCTAAAGCTCAATCCTGTTTTTTATGTAGTTGGAATAAAGTTTATACTTCATTTTCATTCGTACTATATTGTCCTTGGAATTATTGGTGGAGTACTGGGAGTGAAGAAGACAGCCTTTATTGATCCGTGTTGCTGTGTTTTTTTTTTTTTTGGGGTTATGTTTCACACTCTATATACTGCTGTATTCCCTACATTTTTCTAATGTCATCTCCAAGGTCAAAGTTTATTATATGTATTAATCAATATTTGTCACACCATAATACACATAAGGTATGGTAGTTTTACATTGTATGTCCTTTAACATAAATGGATTAAATAACCCCAATAAGAGAAGGTCTTTAAACAGGTATCTTCATCTGAATAACTCATAATTGATCTTTTTGCAAGAAACTCATTTGATTGAGGGCAATGTTTCCAAATTAAAATCTAAATCTTTTTCATTACTGACTATTTCTGAACACGCCCCCAAAAAAGAGGTGTTGCAATACTCTGGAATAACAGATTACCTCTACCTAAAATAATAGACTCATACAAAGATAATAGAGGTATGGTAGCTTCTATTGTCATAGAATTTAATAATTTAATTTTTACTCTAATTACCATGGTACTGGATTACTGGCCTTGGACAGAGCTCAGCACAACACTATATAGATCATATTACTCAATTTTCTAAAGGCAATGTTATATTAGCTGGTGATTTTAACTGCATTTTTGATGGTTCAGACTCTACTTCTAATGGTAAGAGAGGAGTTTTGAGCTCAGCCAGATTACTAAAATAATTTTCAAATTCCTTCTTATTGAAAGATATTGGGCTGGATTCACGAAACCTCCGTGTAAGACTTAATATGTCTTACTCAGAGGCTGCAGTTGAATGGTATGACGTCAGCGTGCCATAAATATTCATGAGGGCACGCTGACTCATCCGTAACTCTTACACGGACTGAGTAGGCAAGCAGGGGGTGTGTCCAACTGCCGAGCAGTCTAAAAGCCCATGCCCCTGCAAGGTTTTAAAAAGCATAGTGTCAACAGACAACAGCGAGTTCGCTCAAATGTACTTGCACACCACACCACACTCCCTGACACTGTAAACCCCATCACAGTTATAAAACATAACAAATAAATATTCTTTTTTTAAATCCACGATATAGCTGCCCATATTTGCGCTTGTTTGCACGGGTGTGCCCATTGCTTAACCACAGTTAACAAGTGTGATACTAAAGAGCATATAAGAACTACTTATGCAATTGAATCCAAATTGCAATAGCGTAATGGTAGAGAGTATGCACAAAGAAGAGGCATTCACGGTTTGAGTCCCACCACTCCCCTTCTTACTTATGTTTTAAATCAGAATTTGAAATAATACCAGACATATATGATTAAAATTTAATTAAAAACAGGGAAATGGGCAATGTATCAGTGAACAAAATATATATTTTTAAAGGACCCAGATATATAATAGCCTGCTGTTAAGCAGTGCTGTACCCAGGTAAATAGAGGTGCCCATAGTTTAATAGCACTTTACTCATCTAAACAGAGGTGCCCATAGTTTACTTGCACTTTATCCAGTTAAACAGAGTTGCCCATAGTTTAATAGCGCTTCACCCAGCTAAACAGAGTTGCTTATAGTGTAATAGTGCTTTACCCAGTGCAATAGAGTTGTCCAAAGGTTAAAAGCGCTTTACCCAGCACAATGTGTTTGTGAAGACATGCGCGCCACGCCAACCAGGGCACCGGGGAGCAATGTAGAGCTAGGTTGCTTAAATGCAGCCACACCCCCTAGCCTGTCTAGACAGTATTAAAATAAAAGAGTGACAAGGTTCGACCCCAGGACCCTGTGCATCATAATCAAAGCACAGAACCACTAAGTCATGACAGCTTAGGAGAAACAGCCACTATTAGCGTACATATACATAGAAATGGTAGATTAACCATTACTAAGCAGGTTTGCAGTCAGCGTAGAATTCTCAAAAACAGCCAATCACAACAAAGTGTGGGAAATGCAGCATATTTAAGTCCCATAGGTGGGAATACTCGCCATAACTGATTGTGGTACCCACTTGCAGTCAGGATGGCTGGCGTCGGAGAAGGTAATCGCTTTAGAGCACAAAGGTGGGGCATTGAGGAGTCTAAATATATGGTTTGGCTCCTAGTCCACCAACAAGAAGGCTAACTCATGCAGGGCCAGGTTCAATGGGGAGCGTACAAGGCAGAGGTGTGGAACCAGTTGGCACATGATCTTACCAGTGCCACAGGCATTCCTAGGACTGGTGAGCAGGTCCGTCACCACCATGTGGACCTGAAATGTTGAAAGGAGGGCCAACTGAACTGATGGATCCAGGAGGCCCGTCATATGCCCAATGCCCCACTATTGAGTAAGTATCCATGGAATTAAGTATGTAAGAAATGCTATCCTAGCCTATAGTATGGATATGTATGTTCCAATATCCCTTCATTTATATTACAGCTGCAGGTGTTTGTTCCATGAATCGGCAAGCCTATGCTGATAGGCTGTTAAGGCTGCGCCACCAGGCAGGTTAGTAATTATTCAGCTGATATTATTATAGAATATAAGTGAGACAGCCTGTAAAATAGTGTTGTAACCCAGTAATAAAGGTCAAATAAGCCTAGAATAAAGCTTCTGTTACTATTCTAAGATCAGATAAGTGATGCAGCCTGAAAAAGAGTATTGTAATCCATTAATAAAGAGTAAACAAGTCTCAAATAGAGTTTCCACCTGTATTGTAATATCAGATAACTGCTACAGCCTGAAAATGAGTGTTCTAATCCATCAATAAAGGACAGAGAAGTCTTGAATACATCCTTGTATATACTGTCATATGAAATAAGTGAGTCAGCTGGAAAGGATTGTTGTAAGTCAGTAATAAATGTTAATAAAGCCTGGAATTAAGTACCATCCTGAAATGTAAATATAAAATAAGTGAGAGAGTGTGAGAAAGAGTTTGAAGCTACCAATAAAGGTGTAAGAAGTCTGGAATAAAGGTTTATTGCATGCACTACATAATGAAATGAATGAGACAGCCACAACCAAAGAGTGAAATGTTTTTAATAAAGTACAATACCTGGACTGTGTCCATCCCATATTTTGGATATGTTGTTGTACCCTTGCATTATGGAGATAGTATATATGTATGAAATGCTGAACATCCACAGTTGTTTAAGTCCATATAAACTGGCTGATGGGAATGCCAGTATCTCATAGGAATATTTATAGTCCTCACCTGTTTCATGTATAGTATGTACATGTTAATCTGGTACATGAGCAGCTTGTGCTTGTGATCCCACAAATGTCAGTGTGTTGCTAGAACTGTATGTAACTGCTCAAATGTAGCAGGATACTTTACCTGAACACAGCAAGATATGAACATATATGAATACAAATGGAATGTATATTAATGTAGCAGTAACATCTCCATCACCAACATTTCTAAGGTTACATACAGGGAACTGTACTAATACATGTAGGGGATATATATCTGCAGCTAGTAGGAATGTACAGTATATGTATAGGTATTTTTAGTTGTTAATGTAATATTTTACCATCCTATGTTATGTTCACAAATGATGCCATTCCACACCAAACTGGGTATGTCTATTCATAATTAATTCATATGGACATTTGTCCTGTTGTTTTATACATATCTGCATGTACGTTGATGCATGTGCCCTGTTCACATATCCAAACCTGATGGCCCATTGCCACCAGTCAACCCTGCATGCTGTTGGAATGTCCACTGTTGTTCTAAATATGCATGTGTTATGCTTGCTGTTCAACGTTTGGAATTCATGTGTGTTTGATTAATGGGAATACTAATGCATGCTGTTACAACTAATTTGGAATGGTGCTGTTTGTTACTAACCTAAAATACCATTAAATACTGCTAAATATAGGACAACAGGGAAGGCGGGTCCCAGCAGATGCACCTCTCCCACCTCAGCTAGCGATTGCACCTGGCACCAGTGCCCAGCCCAGGACCTCCTCCCCCGGTGGCCCTGTGCCACCTTCAGGTGGAAGCGCTGAAGGGGATGGGGCTTGCCCCCCCTCTGCAAGCATGGCCGGAGGAGAGGCTCTACTCACCCTCCAAAGGGTCCAGGCTGTGGTGAGTAGTGAGATCAGGCGTTCTGTGACTGATCCCCTACACCAGCTTGAGGCGAGAGTGGCGCAACTCACAGGTGTGCCTGCCCTCCTATCCAGCTCCCAGCACAGCCTTGGCCTGGGCTGTGAAGTCACAGTGGTAACTGCCCATGGGTGAGGATCTCAGTTCCATTGTTGCCATATGTGGACTCATGGGCTTGCGATATCCAAGCATCCGTCTCCATCAATTGTGTGTACCCACCACATGTGTCATACTCCGCCCCTGTACACGTCTTGTTTGTCTTGTCTGTTTTATACCTATCCTTCCC
>NC_056725.1:1455824678-1455952188 GCF_019279795.1 Protopterus annectens | reverse complement strand
TACCTAAAATAATAGACTTATATAAAGATAATAGAGGTATGGTAGCTACTATTGTCATAGAATTTAATAATTTAATTTTTACTCTAATTACCATGTACTGGATTACTGGCCTTGGACAGAGTTCAGCATAACACTATATAGATCATATTACTCAATTTTCTAAAGGCAATGTTATATTATCTGATGATTTTAACTGCATTTTTAATGGTTCAGACTCTACTTCTAATGGTAAGGGAAGAGTTTCGAGCTCAGCCAGATTACTAAAATAATTTTCAAATTCCTTCTTATTGAAAGATATTGGGCCGGATTCACGAAACCTCCATGTAAGACTTAATATGTCTTACTCGGAGGCTGCAGTTGAACGGTATGACGTCAGTGTGCCATGAATATTCATGAGGGCACGCTGACTCATCCGTAACTCTTACATAGACTGAGTAGGCATGCAGGGGGCATGTCCGACTGCCGAGCAGTCTAAAAGCCTGTGCCCCTGCAAGGTTTTAAAAAGCATAGTGTCAACAGACAAGAGCGAGTTCACTCAAATGTACTTGCACCCCACACCACACTCCCTGACACTGTAAACCCCATCACAGTTATAAAACATAACAAATAAATATTCTTTTTTTAAATCCACGATATAGCTGCCTGTATTTGCGCATGTTTGCGTGGGTGTGCCCCATTGCTTAACCACAGTTAGCAAGTGTGATATTGAAGAGCATATAAGAACTACTTATGCAAATTAATCCAAATTGCAATAGCGTAATGGTAGA
The DNA here is from genome assembly GCF_019279795.1 of Protopterus annectens. Classification (NCBI taxonomy): domain Eukaryota; kingdom Metazoa; phylum Chordata; order Ceratodontiformes; family Protopteridae; genus Protopterus; species Protopterus annectens. Next base: position 1,455,951,421 of record NC_056725.1, on the reverse strand, counting down.
GCGTATGCACAAAGAGAAGGCATTCATGGTTTGAGTCCCACTACTCCCCTTCTTATTTATGTTTTAAATCAGAATTTGAAATAATACCAGACATATATGATTAAAATTTAATTAAAAGCAAGGAAATGGCCAATGTATCAGTGAACAAAATATATATTTTTTAAGGACCCAGATATATAATAGCCTGCTGTTAAGCAGCGCTGTACCCAGGTAAATAGAGGTGCCCATAGTTTAATAGCGCTTTACCCATCTAAACAGAGGTGCCCATAGTTTACTAGCGCTTTATCCAGTTAAACAGAGTTGCCGATAGTTTAATAGTGCTTCACCCAGCTAAACAGAGTTGCTTATAGTGTAATAGCGCTTTACCCAGCGCAATAGAGTTGTCCAAAGGTTAAAAGCGCTTTACCCAGCGCAATGTGTTTGCGCAGACGTGCGGGCCGCACCAACCAGGGCACCGGGGAGCAACGTAGAGCTAGGTTGCTTAAACGCAGCCACACCCCCTAGCCTGTCTAGACAGTATTAAAATAAAAGAGTGACAAGGTTTGAACCTAGGACCCTGTGCATCATAATCAAAACACAGAACCACTAAGCCATGACAGCTTAGGAGAAACAGCCACTATTAGCATACATATACATAGAAATGATAGATTAACCATTACTAAGCAGGTCTGCAGTCAGCGTTGAATTCTCAAAAACGGCCAATCACAACAAAGTGTCGGAAATGCAGCATATTTAAGCCCCATAGATGGGAATACTCGCCATAACTGATTGTGGTACCCACTTGCAGTCAGGATGGCTGGCGTCGGAGAAGGTAATCGCTTTAGAGCGCAAAGGTGGGGCATTGAGGAGTCTAAATATATGGTTTGGCTCCTAGTCCAAAAACACTGTTGGCCAGCAGATACGTGTAACAGTAAAAAGATACAATTACTCAATTATTCGCTGATTATACATATCTTTAATAATCAGACCAGTTTCAGCAAAAGAATATATGCCTTCATCAGTGATAACAGTGCCTAACCAATGAGAGTGAAAAACCCTGCATAATTAATCATGGTTTGTTCCCACAATAGAAAAAAAAAAAAAAAAAAAAACTTTAAAAAGACAAATGATAAACACAAATGAATCAGTGTGTCTATGGGTTCACAAACAAATATAACCGATGGATTATAGAAACTGCATATACTTATATATCAATCAAAAAATGAATATAAATGGACATAAGCCAGGAATATGTATATATACTCCATTATAGAGTAATGAGCTGAACAATGTATGATAGGTAAAAATAGATATATGATAAGATAGAAATCACAAAATATCAAAATATACATAATAAATTTGTAACACTTTTGTTCTCAATAAATTTGTGGTTATTGGTAAGCATTCATGATAACACGACATCAAATAAGGTATCCACAGGAACCTGAAATACATAAATATGAAAAAACAAGTTATAATAGCATATAAATTAACAGTAAAAATGTTAATTATAAATGATCATTCAAACCTGGTGGGAAAAGTGCTCCCAATGTGGTAATCCAATACCTTTCTTTGTGATTAAGAATGCTATGCCAACCTTGAGGATTATTCCGATCTCCTGTGATTCTATCAATAATCATAAATGTATATTGGGCCTGTGAATGCTTCAAAGTATGTCTAAAAAGAGCATTATGGTCTTTCTTATTCTTGTCACTTCTATGTTCATTAATGCGTGTTCTCAATGATCTGGATGTTTGGCCAACATAGAAGGCAGAACAGTGACAAGTGGCCAAATATATCACCCAACTGCTGCTGCAGTTACCAAATATCTTGCAATCATATACTTTGTTGGTGTTTTGACTGGAAAATTGTTTGGATTTGCAAATTTGTTTGCAAGACCCACAGTGTCCACACGGAATGGTTCCCAGCAGTTTGTCTCCAGACATAGTAAGTTGTTGGTATACAGCCCCACCACTTTCTTTGTGTTTAAAGTGACTGAACAGCGACCCCAAGGTTTTGCCTCTTCTATAACTGAATTGACACTGAGACCCCAATATTGGTCTGAGCTGATCATTGGCCAATAGAATGTTCCAATGTTTATTGATAATGCTCCGAATTGCATTATGGTTTCTACCATAAGCAGTGACAAATCTTATGGAGGATGCACTTAAGTCCCTGGGTTGTGTCTGATATTGCAATAACGTATCCCTATTCATACTGGTTGACCAATCCCAAGCCTTAACTAAGTCCAGTTGTTTATAGCCTCTGTTGACAAATCTCTGGAACAAATCCAGACTAGCTTTCTCATATTCCATATTGGTGGAATTGATGTGTTTCATCCACATAAATTGGGACTTAGGAATGCTGCGGATGGTGTGGCGTGGATGTATGCTGGAAGCGTGCAATAAAGTGTTATATTGGGGATATTTATGGAAAGTCCTGGTATTTAAAGTGTGATCCATGTTTCTGCTAACCGTGACATCAAGAAAATTGATGGATTGTAGATCATATGTCACCGTAAATTAAATTCCCCAAATATTGCCATTAAGATAATCCAAAAATTCTTGTAGATATGTGGCATCCGCATGCCGCACCATCCAGCAATCATCAAGATATCTCCGCCAGATATCAATTTCCACCAAATAAATGTTATGTGAAGGTTCATAAATCATACATTCTTTGAAAAAGACCATAAACAAATCGGCATATATTGGAGCAAAGGAGGCTCCCATAGCTGTTCCTTGAAGCTGCCAATAGCATTCCCCATGAAAATAAAAAACATTTTTATTTAATACATGTTCAGTCATACATATCAGTAATGTATTAAATCCAGGAGAATATAAAGCAGATCGGTCTAGCCAGTATTGTAATGCCTACAGTCCAGCCCAATGGCGAATGCTTGTATATAATGCCTTAACATCCAAAGAGCACATAAGCCAAGTGGGTTCCAACTGAGCCTCCTGTATAATCTGTAAGTATTGTGTGGTATCTTGTAATCTGGCCCTAACAAAATTCAAAAGAGGTTTGAGATACTGTGTCAAAAACATGGACAATGGTTCAGTCAAGGAACCAATACCTGAGACAATGGGTCTACCCGGTGGCTTTGAAAGTGATTTATGAATCTTGGGGAGGAGATACAAAATTTGTTTTTGTGGATCATGAACAGTGAGATGCATGACACCAGTCTTGCTAATGATGCCTTCTTCCTCAGCTAAATGTAAAAAGGAATCAATTTCCTTTTTGAAAACTGGAGTGGGGTCCATATCCATATGCATATAGCATTTGGTGTCTGAAAGTTGAGATCTACCCTCACCAAGATAATAATTCATATCTAGAACCACCACTGCTCCACCCTTGTCAGCTGGTAAAATTGCAATGTTGTGATTATGACGTAATTGTTGTAAAGCTGATATTTCCTGGGGTGATAGATTATGACCAAGAATAGAGTATTCCTTGTGTTCAAAATGCAAGTCCCTAAGTACTGATTGCATAAAGATAGAAACATGTTTATTCATGGGCGGCTGAAAATCAGATTTGAGAAATCTGAATTCTGTAGATCTTTGAGACTCCCTGTCATGGAAAAACAATTTTCAGTTTAAATTATGCATAAAACTGGTAATGTCATTGACAGTGTGATATTCATCAGAAAAAAACCCTGGTACATATCCAAGTCCTTTATTCAATAGTTGTTCCTGTTCATCAGACAAAATAACATCAGACAAATTTAAAACATTGTGGTATTCAGTACTAGTTACGTTATGAATTTCTGTATTAATCCCTCTAGGGAGTTGTGTTTTGTGTTTGTGTTTGCGTCCACCTCGACGCCTGACACCATATCTAAAGGGACGGACATATTAGTTCTTTTATGATTGGGGGATTCTCTGTGTCCAGTACTATCATAATCAGTAAGGGAGGAATCTTCCCCTGAAGTGCTAGTATTTGGTCTATCTCTAGTTTTTAAAATCGACCTTGGTCGTTTTTGCGTCCTGACCGTTGTGGTCCCTTGATCAGCATCCACAAATCTAACATTCCTTTGTACCTCAAGTGGGCGTCCTCTTTGATAGTCTAAGCTATCTCTGTTAAATTTTCTTATTTTCCTTTGTTTGGTTATTGTCTCATGATTTGTCAAATCCTTTGATAATTTATTAATATATTGCTGGAATGTAGGAAGTGACTCAAATTTTTTACATTCCTCACACATAATTTTAACCTCACTAATATTGACATCTACCATTCTGCCATAATATTGGGCAAGTATATTGACAAATAACATGGATGCCTGTTGCAGGGCTTCTTTCCATTCTTGATTAAGTCTGTCCTCTGGTCTTCCAACTAATGGTTGTAACCGGACTCTAAGTCCTCTAGGGGCAATGTTCTTACTTAAATAAGCACGGAACAATATGAGGTGCCAAATGTTGGATCTTAAACTTTTTAATCCCTTGGTTAGGGAATGAAATGCCAAATCACTGTCTTGAGGTAATTGTTGTCCAGACTCGGATGGATTACTGCCTGGCGAGGACCCAATACCAAACACACCAATGTCATCCCGATCGGCACATAATCCTGACAATATTTTGTCTAAATCCATGCTGCCAATATTTGAATGGTATAACCTAACGTATGGACAAAACCAGAGACAATAATCTATAGTACTCCAAACAACCAATTACGAATTGTATAAATGCTGATCAAGGTGCCACAACAGTTATGAAAAGGACTAATAAGTAAAAAATGAAAAATATGTAAAAATATAAATTCAAAACCAGGAATAGTCCAAATACCGCACAATTAAGAATTTCTATCAGTCAAAAACATCAGTGATAGTAATGTTATATACACAGTTCAACATATAATAAGAGATACTGGCAAGGTATCTATAATGAAATAGGTACAAATCCTATATCCAATAACAGGTGATTGTAATAAACCAAATCTCAATATACACTCAGGATGGATGAAAATTGGTATACTGAACTAAAGCGATCCAAACCACTTGGATGAACCCTTTTAAATTAGTCTAAAAATACACCTGCCCCCAATCAAGGCTAAGATATAGAGATTGTGTCCTAATTAATGCAAAAAAACACAAAATGTACCAAGGTAACGCAAAAAGCATATGGAGTAACAATTCAATAAAGATAGATACAAGTTACCAAACCTATAATGAATATAACCTAAAAATTGCTACCAAAATCAGTGTTCCTGAGAACAGCTAATCCACATAAATTAGCCCAAAAAGGAGATTTGCATGTTCAAAATCATGAAATATGTCACCAAAGCACATAATCAACGTGCCCTGAGAAATAATATAGTAATATATCCAGCAAAAATAACCCTGGGCATATAAACACACAAATATTGCCACCACAGGATCATTATGAATAGAAAACAATGGCGGCCAGACCAAGCAAATCCCAATGTTACTTCAATGTGTTACCCTATAGCCTCAACGAATGTTCGGTACTTGCTAATGCCCCAAAAGAAATCACAGCATAAGGTGAAAAAAATATATGAAATTTGCTATATGACTGTACATCATAATACACACATAAAAATGAAACGGGAAAATTCACGAAAGACTATTCAAAAAAACTTTAGCCCATCCACTGAAATAAGATGTTAGAATGTCTATGTCCCTGAAGAAATGCTGGAACATGCAGTACCAAAATTGTCATATGTTGTTTCCCTTTATCGTAGTTGTAGTAAATCCATCTGCTCAGGTAATAATCCACCAAACTGATAGTCAATATGGCCCCAAATCACTGTCTGTTAGATGTTAAACACGAAAATGGCGTATGAACAAACCGTAGATGAAAAAATGTCCCCACGAACACAATATAGATGTAGTAAAAGTTGCAAAACACTACCCAAGTTCGTAGATGATACACAAACGTAAAACAAAATGTCCTAGTACTTAAGAAACAATGCACCAACACAATAGCCTTCCAAGCCGCTAGCTGATCATAAAGTCACTTACTGTGAACTCCGAACCACAAAACGGACATCCAGTATTGTATATATACCTCCAATAAGTCCTGAGATTCACATAAATGAAGTCCCGAAGCCTCAATGAAAAAATATAATCCACAGGCCCAAACGTTGATGAAAAATGCTATCTCAGCCTCGTGCATTCCATGTATATACAAAAGAAAGTAGTGAACCACACAGCAACACACTTTGAAAAGCGAAAAACTTTTCTACTGATACATGAATTCCCATTGACGTTAGGTAGATAGAAATGCAGGGGAAGATTCCCCCTTTCTTGAAAGAAGTACCGAACACGATCCTACAGCATAGCCAAAAGACTGTATTCAAAACACTGTGCTATGCACGTAGGTACTGCACGGCCGGAGCAAACCAAAAAACACTGTTGGCCAGCAGATACGTGGAACAGTAAAAAGATACAATTACTCAATTATTCGCTGATTACACATATCTTTAATAATCAGACCGGTTTCGGCAAAAGAATATATGCCTTCATCAGTGATAAGAGTGCCTAACCGATGAGAGTGAAAAACCCTGCATAATTAATCATGGTTTGTTCTCACAATAGAAAAAGAAAAATGGCTTATGTCCATTTATATTCATTTATATTCATTTTTTGATTGATATATAAGTATATGCAGTTTATATAACCCATCGGTTATATTTGTTTGTGAACCCATAGACACACTGATTCATTTGTGTTTATCATTTGTCTTTTTAAAGTTTTTTTTTTTTTTTTTTTTTTCTATTGTGGGAACAAACCATGATTAATTATGCAGGGTTTTTCACTCTCATTGGTTAGGCACTCTTATCACTGAGGAAGGCATATATTCTTTTGCTGAAACCGGTCTGATTATTAAAGATATGTATAATCAGCGAATAATTGAGTAATTGTATCTTTTTACTGTTACACGTATCTGCTGGCCAACAGTGTTTTTTGGTTTGCTCCAGCCGTGCAGTACCTATGTGCATAGCACAGTGTTTTGAATACAGTCTTTTGGCTATGCTGTAGGATCGTGTTTGGTACTTCTTTCAAGAAAGGGGGAATCTTCCCCTGCGTTTCTATCTACCTAACGTCAATGGGAATTCATGCATCAGTAGAGAAGTTTTTCACTTTTCAAAGTGTGTTGCTGTGTGGTTCACGACTTTCTTTTGTATATACATGGAATGCACGAGGCTGCGATAGCATTTTTCATCAACGTTTGGGCCTGTGGATTATATTTTTTCATTGAGGCTTTGGGACTTCATTTATGTGAATCTCAGGACTTATTGGAGGTATTTATACAATACTGGATGTCCGTTTTGTGGTTCGGAGTTCACAGTAAGTGACTTTATGATCAGCTAGCAGCTTGGAAGGCTATTGTGTTGGTGCATTGTTTCTTAAGTACTAGGACATTTTGTTTTACGTTTGTGTATCATCTACGAACTTGGGTTGTGTTTTGCAACTTTTGCTACATCCATATTATGTTCGTGGGGACATTTTCTCATCTACAGTTTGTTTATACGCCATTTTCGTGTTTAACATCTAACAGACTGTGACTTGGGGCCATATTGACTATCAGTTTGGTGGATTATTACCTGAGCAGATGGATTTACTACAACTACGATAAAGGGAAACAACATATGACGATTTTGGTACTGCATGTTCCAGCAGTTCTTCAGGGACATAGACATTCTAACATCTTATTTCAGTGGATGGACTAAAGTTTTTTTGAACAGTCTTTCGTGAATTTTCCTGTTTCATTTTTATGTGTGTATTATGATGTACAGTCATATAGCAAATTTCATATATTTTTTTCACCTTATGCTGTGATTTCTTTTGGGGCATTAGCAAGTACCGAACATTCGTTGAGGCTATAGGGTAACACATTGAAGTAACATTGGGATTTGCTTGGTCTGGCCACCATTGTTTTCTATTCATAACGATCCTGTGGTGGCAATATTTGTGTGTTTATATGCCCAGGGTTATTTTTGCTGGACATATTACTATATTATTTCTCAGGGCACGTTGATTATGTGCTTTGGTGACATATTTCATGATTTTGAACATGCAAATCTCCTTTTTGGGCTAATTTATGTGGATTAGCTGTTCTCAGGAACACTGATTTTGGTAGCAATTTTTAGGTTATATTCATTATAGGTTTGGTAACTTGTATCTATCTTTATTGAATTGTTACTCCATATGCTTTTTGCATTACCTTGGTACATTTTGTGTTTTTTTGCATTACTTAGGACACAATCTCTATATCTTAGCCTTGATTGGGGGCAGGTGTATTTTTAGACTAATTTAAAAGGGTTCATCCAAGTGGTTTGGATTGCTTTAGTTCAGTATACCAATTTTCATCCATCCTGAGTGTATATTGAGATTTGGTTTATTACAATCACCTGTTATTGGATATAGGATTTGTACCTATTTCATTATAGATACCTTGCCAGTATCTCTCATTATATGTTGAACTGTGCATATAACATTACTATCACTGATGTTTTTGACTGATAGAAATTCTTAATTGTGCGGTATTTGGACTATTCCAGGTTTTGAATTTATATTTTTACATATTTTTCATTTTTTACTTATTAGTCCTTTTCATAACTGTTGTGGCACCTTGATCAGCATTTATACAATTCGTAATTGGTTGTTTGGAGTACTATAGATTATTGTCTCTGATTTTGTCCATACGTTAGGTTATACCATTCAAATATTGGCAGCATGGATTTAGACAAAATATTGTCAGGATTATGTGCCGATCGGGAGGACATTGCTGTGTTTGGTATTGGGTTCTCGCCAGGCAGTAATCCATCCGAGTCTGGACAACAATTACCTCAAGACAGTGATTTGGCATTTCATTCCCTAACCAAGGGATTAAAAAGTTTAAGATCCAACATTTGGCACCTCAAATTGTTCCGTGCTTATTTAAGTAAGAACATTGCCCCTAGAGGACTTAGGGTCCGGTTACAACCATTAGTTGGAAGACCAGAAGACAGACTTAATCAAAAATGGAAAGCAGCCCTGCAACAGGCATCCATGTTATTTGTCAATATACTTGCCCAATATTATGGCAGAATGGTAGATATCAATATTAGTGAGGTTAAAATTATGTGTGAAGAATGTAAAAAATTTGAGTCACTTCCTACATTCCAGCAATATATTAATAAATTATCAAAGGATTTGACAAATCATGAGACAATAACCAAACAAAGGAAAATAAGAAAATTTAACATAGATAGCTTAGACTATCAAAGAGGACGCCCACTTGAGGTACAAAGGAATGTTAGATTTGTGGATGCTGATCAAGGGACCACAATGGTCAGGACGAAAAAACGACCAAGGTCGATTTTAAAAAATAGAGATAAACCAAATACTAGCACTTCAGGGGAAGATTCCTCCCTTACTGATTATGATAGTACCGGACACAGAGAATCCCCCAATCATAAAAGAACTAATATGTCCGTCCCTTTAGATATGGTGTCAGGCGTCGAGGTGGACGCAAACACAAACACAAAACACAACTCCCTAGAGGGATTAATACAGAAATTCATAACGTAACTGGTACTGAATACCACAATGTTTTAAATTTGTCTGATGTTATTTTGTCTGATGAACAAGAACAACTATTGAATAAAGGACTTGGATATGTACCAGGGTTTTTTTCTGATGAATATCACACTGTCAATGACATTACCAGTTTTTGACGCAATTTAAACTTAAAATTGTTTTTCCATGACAGGGAGTCTCAAAGATCTACAGAATTCAGATTTCTCAAATCTGATTTTCAGCCGCCCATGAATATACATGTTTCTATCTTTATGCAATCAGTACTTAGGGACTTGCACTTTCAACACAAGGAATACTCTATTCTTGGTCATAATCTATCACCCCAGGAAATATCAGCTTTACAACAATTACGTCATAATCACAACATTGCAATTTTACCAGCTGACAAGGGTGGAGCAGTGGTGGTTCTAGATATGAATTATTATCTTGGTGAGGGTAGATCTCAACTTTCAGACACCAAATGCTATATGCATATGGATATGGACCCTACTCCAGTTTTCAAAAAAGAAATTGATTCCTTTTTACATTTAGCTGAGGAAGAAGGCATCATTAGCAAGACTGGTGTCATGCATCTCACTGTTCATGATCCACAAAAACAAATTTTTTATCTCCTCCCCAAGATTCATAAATCACTTTCAAAGCCACCGGGTAGACCCATTGTCTCAGGTATTGGTTCCTTGGCTGAACCATTGTCCGTGTTTTTGACACAGTATCTCAAACCTCTTTTGAATTTAGTTAGGGCCAGATTACAAGATACCACACAATTCTTACAGATTATACAGGAGGCTCAGTTGGAACCCACTTGGCTTATGTGCTCTTTGGATGTTAAGGCATTATATACAAGCATTCCCCATTGGGCTGGACTGCAGGCATTACAATACTAGCTAGACCGATCTGCTTTGTATTCTCCTGGATTTAATACATTACTGATATGTATGACCGAACATGTATTAAATAAAAATGTTTTTTTATTTTCATGGGGAATGCTATTGGCAGCTTCAAGGAACAGCTATGGGAGCCTCCTTTGCTCCAATATATGCCGATTTGTTTATGCCCTTTTTCGAAGAATGTATGATTTATGAACCTTCACATAGCATTTATTTGGTGGAAATTGATATCTGGCGGAGATATCTTGATGATTGCTGGATGGTGTGGCGTGCGGATGCCACATATCTACAAGAATTTTTGGATTATCTTAATGGCAATATTTCGGGAATTGAATTTACGGTGATATATGATCTACAATCCATCAATTTTCTTGATGTCACGGTTAGCAGAAACATGGATCACACATTAAATACCAGGACTTTACGTAGATATCCCCAATATAACACTTTATTGCACGCTTCCAGCATGCATCCACACCACACCATCCGCAACATTCCTAAGTCCCAATTTCTGCGGATGAAATGCATCAATTCCACCAATATGGAATATGAGAAAGCTAGTCTGGATTTGTTCCAGAGATTTGTCAACAGAGGCTATAAACAAATGGACTTAGTTAAGGCTTGGGATTGGTCAACCAGTATGAATAGGGATACGTTATTGCAATATCAGACACAACCCAGGGACTTAAGTGCATCCTCCATAAGATTTGTCACTGCTTATGGTAGAAACCATAATGCAATTTGGAGCATTATTAATAAACATTGGAACATTCTATTGGCCAATGATCAGCTCAGACCAATATTGGGGTCTCAGTGTCAATTCAGTTATAGAAGAGGCAAAACCTTGGGGTCGCTGTTCAGTCACTTTAAACACAAAGAAAGGGGTGGGGCTGTATACCAACAACTTACTATGTCTGGAGACAAACTGCTGGGAACCTTTCCATGTGGACACTGTGGGTCTTGCAAACAAATTTGCAAATCCAAACAATTTTCCAGTCAAAATACCAGCAAAGTATATGATTGCAAGATATTTGGTAACTGCAGCAGCAGTTGGGTGATATATTTGGCCACTTGTCACTGTTCTGCCTTCTATGTTGGCCAAACATCCAGACCATTGAGAACACGCATTAATGAACATAGAAGTGACATTAAGAATAAGAAAGACCATAATGCTCTTTTTAGACATACTTTGAAGCATTCACAGGCCCAATATACATTTATGATTATTGATAGAATCACAGGAGATCGGAATAATCCTCAAGGTTGGCATAGCATTCTTAATCACAAAGAAAGGTATTGGATTACCACATTGGGAGCACTTTTCCCACCAGGTTTGAATGATCATTTATAATTAACATTTTTACTGTTAATTTATATGCTATTATAACTTGTTTTTTCATATTTATGTATTTCAGGCTCCTGTGGATACCTTATTTGATGTTGTGTTATCATGAATGCTTACCAATAACCACAAATTTATTGAGAACAAAAGTGTTACGAATTTATTATGTATATTTTGTGATTTCTATCTTATCATATATCTATTTTTACCTATCATACATTGTTCAGCTCATTACTCTATAATGGAATATATATACATATTCCTGGCTTATGTCCATTTATATTCATTTTTTGATTGAGATATAAGTATATGCAGTTTATATAACCCATCGGTTATATTTGTTTGTGAACCCATAGACACACTGATTCATTTGTGTTTATCATTTGTCTTTTTAAAGTTTTTTTTTTTTTTTTTTCTTTTTCTATTGTGGGAACAAACCATGATTAATTATGCAGGGTTTTTCACTCTCATTGGTTAGGCACTCTTATCACCGATGAAGGCATATATTCTTTTGCCGAAACCGGTCTGATTATTAAAGATATGTATAATCAGCGAATAATTGAGTAATTGTATCTTTTTACTGTTACACGTATCTGCTGGCCAACAGTGTTTTTTTGGTTTGCTCCGGCCGTGCAGTACCTACGTGCATAGCGCAGTGTTTTGAATTGGCTCCTAGTCCACCTACAAGAAGGCCGACTCATGCAGGGCCAGGTTCAATGGGGAGCGTTCAAGGCAGAGGTGTGGAACCAGTTGGCACATGATCTTACCAGTGCCACAGGCATTCCTAGGACTGGTGAGCAGGTCCGTCACCACCATGCGGACCTGAAACATCGAAAGGAGGACCAACTAAACCGATGGATCCAGGAGGCCCGTCATATGCCCAATGCCCCACTACTGAGTAAGTATCCATGCAATTAAGTATGTAAGAAATGCTATCCTAGCCTATAGTATGGATATGTATGTTCCAATATACCTTCATTTATATTACAGCTGCAGGTGTTTGTTCCGTGAATCGGCAAGCCTATGCTGATAGGCTGTTAAGGCTGCACCACCAGGCAGGTTAGTAATTATTCAGCTGGTATTATTATAGAATGTAAGTGAGACAGCCTGTAAAATAGTTCAGTGCTGTAACCCAGTAATAAAGGTCAAATAAGCCTAGAATAAAGCTTCTGTTAGTATTCTAAGATCAGATAAGTGATGCAGCCTGAAAAAGAGTATTGTAATCCATTAATAAAGAGTAAACAAGTCTCAAATAGAGTTTCCACCTGTATTGTAATATCAGATAACTGCTTCAGCCTGAAAATGAGTGTTCTAATCCATCAATAAAGGACAGACAAGTCTTGAATACATCCTTGTATATACTGTCATATGAAATAAGTGAGTCAGCTGGAAAGGATTGTTGTAAGCCAGTAATAAATGTTAATAAAGCCTGGAATTAAGTACCATCCTGAAATGTAAATATAAAATAAGTGAGAGAGTGTGAGAAAGAGTTTGAAGCTACCAGTAAAGGTGTAAGAAGTCTGGAATAAAGGTATATTGCATGCACTACATAATGAAATGAATGAGACAGCCACAACCAAAGAGTGAAATGTTTTTAATAAAGTACAATACCTGGACTGTGTCCGTCCCACATTTTGGATATGTTGTTGTACCCTTGCATTATGGAGATAGTATGGATGTATGAAATGCTGAACATCCACAGTTGTCTAAGCCCATATAAACTGGCTGATGGGAATGCCAGTATCTCAAAGGAATATTTATAGTCCTCACCTGTTTCATGTATAGTATGTACATGTTAATCCGGTACATGAGCAGCTTGTGCTTGTGATCCCACAAATGTCAGTGTGTTGCTAGAACTGTACATAACTGCTCAAATGTAGCAGGATACTTTACCTGAACACAGCCAGATATGAACATATATGAATACAAATGGAATGTATATTAATGTAGCAGTAACATCTCCATCACCAACATTTCTAAGGTTACATACAGGGAACTGTACTAATACATGTAGGGGATATATATCTGCAGCTAGTAGGAATGTACAGTATACGTATAGGTATTTTAAGTTGTTAATGTAATATTTTACCATCCTATGTTATGTTCACAAATGATGCCATTCCACACCAAACTGGGTATGTATATTCATAATTAATTCATATGGACATTTGTCCTGTTGTTTTATACATATCTGCATGTATGTTGATGCATGTGCCCTGTTCACATATCCAAACCTGATGGCCCGTTGCCACCAATCAACCCTGCATGCTGTTGGAATGTCCACTGTTGTTCTAAATATGCATGTGTTATGCTTGCTGTTCGTCGTTTGGAATTCGTGTGTGTTTGGTTAATGGGAATACTAATGCATGCTGTTACAACTAATTTGGAATGGTGTTGTTTGTTACTAACCCAAAATGCCATTAAATACTGCTAAATATAGGACAACACGGAAGACGGGTCCCAGCGGACGCACCTCTCCCACCTCTGCTAGCGATTGCACCTGGCACCAGTGCCCAGCCTGGGACCTCCTCCCCCGGTGGCCTTGTGCCACCTTCGGGTGGAAGCGCTGCATGGGATGGGGCTTGCCCCCCCTCTGCAAGCATGGCCGGAGGAGAGCCTCCACTCACCCTCCAAAGGGTCCGGGCTGTGGTGCGTAGTGAGATCAGGCGTTCCGTGACTGATCTCCTATGCCAGCTTGAGGCGAGAGTGGTGCAACTCACAGGTGTGCCTGCCCCTCCTATCCAGCTCCCAGCACAGCCTTGGCCTGGGCTGTGAAGCCACAGTGGTAACAGCCCAAGGGTGAGGATCTCAGTTCCACTGTTGCCATCTGTGGGCTCATGGGCTTGCAATATCCAAGCATCCGTCCCCGTCAATTGTGTGTACCCACCACATGTGTCATACTCCGCCCCTGTACGTGTCTTGTTTGTCTTGTCTGTTAACCACCCAAACCCACCTCCCTCAATATTCCTACTTCCTTTACCTCACATTACACTCCTACCTGAAAAAAAAATAAATAAAAAAAAAGGCAATCTGTGCCCACAAAAAAATTACGCCCCATACATAGCTGCCCATTTCGCACACATGTCTGCTGGACATGTAAACTGATAATTACAATTGGCTGTACAACATACTTTGTTGTCCTCACTCCTCTCTCAGGGGTGGAAGGTTTCAAATTTCACTCTAAATTTCTAACATATGCACAGCTGTTGCTGGTAAAGAATTGGGCAGCTATCGGCCTTCCCTACATCCTTCCTGCACATCCCGAGCTTGTTTTCCTACTGTCCTACCCTCTTTGTGCCCCCTTTTTCACCACTTTCCTATTTCTCCATTTTCTTTTCTTTAAAAGAAATTAGCGCGGGTGTTAGCGTGAGTAAGCACTTTTAAGCAGTAGTCAGCGGGTATGCGCTTGTATGCACTTAGCTAAGCGTAGATAAGTGTAGCTAAGCATCGCACAAACCCATGCAAACCTGCTAACAACTGCTTAAAAGTGCCTTAGTCACTCTGTATGACAAGGCCTGTAGTCAGCTCATCAGCAAAATCAAATACCCCTATCAGTCTCTAACCCCGGACTTTGGACACACTAGACTGCATGAATTACCACTGAGCCACAGCAGATATACAATAACTTGTTGCTGTAATAAATATATCATGCATTACTATGAGGGAATGTAAAGGGAAATAAGAATGCCATAACACAAATCTTGTACTGTGGGCCTTAACCAGCAGGTGTTGTTGAATTGCATGACATGACTGTGAAAAGAGAATCAGCCATGCTAGTAGGGAATAAGGTTACAGTAGCAGCTTACAAACCCCACACAATATCAGGGCAGGATAAACACTGGCATATTTGCATAGGTCACAGGCCAGACCTCCCAACAGTGACTGCTCTACAGTGATGACCCTGATTTGTAAACAAATATCCGTGCCCCTCTGACTCCCTGTGAAATGTACTAACAGTAGGCAGAAAGGTGTTGAATCTCACTTAACAACAAATGTCAGTAAGTGAGAGTAGACACCACACACCACTTGCACATCAGAAAAGGTGTAGTAATAGAAATGCTCTGAATCACACAAAGTCTGAACTGCAAAATGTCTGAACTATATGACAGGTGTATCCCAGTTATATGTACCTTTCCCTGAGGCTGTTCAAATATATACATGAGAGTATCTGAGGCCTGGAAGAGTCAGAAACACACAGGCATATCAGCTTGTCTGCTGTTTCACACTCTGCAAATAGCTGTAGAATGAATCCCACAAGCATGCCCTTATGTAGAAGTACAACACAGAAATAGCAAAGGATGTAGCCATGTACTGCTAGCAACCACCTGTGACAATGCCATTGTTCAGGTGCTGAAAAGACTGCTGTGGTGCACAGTCAAAGAATACTAGGCTGACCTCTGTTTACTATCTGGATATGTTCACAGGTGGGAGCTACTCAGACAGACTACAAGCCATCATAGACTTACAGGTACACAGCAACTCTGCATGTTCAGTAAGATAAACATCACACGATAATAAATAATGTACACTGCAGTTCTGCACCCCTACCCAAAGGTACTATATACCCGTGTAGTCAGGCACAACCAAGGGTGTAGGTAGGCATACACAGTACAGAAATATGTCCAGTCGTCCTGAGCAGACTGTGCTAATGCCAACACAAACCACAAACTGCTCAGATGTGAGTAACCTACTAATGACAGTATAGCAGTTCACAAACAGTTCATGTGCCTGATATTCATAATTGGTAGTACAACATGCATAGATGTCCTCACCACTCTCTCAGGGGTGGAAGGTTTCAAATATCCCACCTAATATATTGCATACGCACAGCTGTTGCTGGTAAAGAAATGGGCAGCTATGGACCTTCTCCACACCCATCGTGTACATCCCAAGCTAGTTTCCCTACTGTCTTCCCCTCTCTGAGCATCCTTTATCACCACATTCCTATCTCCCCATTTACTTTCCTGTCAAAAGCATGAGCGCGGGGGTTAGCGGGAGTGAGCACTTGTAAACAGTAATAAGCGGGTTTGCACCACTGTGCGCATGTGTGTGCCAAGCTTAGCATTGCTAAGATATGATAAGCTCCGCCAAGCTTAGCTTACTATTGCTAACATAAAATGAGCTAAGCTAAGCTTAGCTTAGTATTGCCAAAATACACTAAGCTGAGCTAAGCGTTGCTTAGCATCGGTAAGCGTCACGCAAACCCGCACCAACTTGCTTACAACTGCTTCAAAGTGCCTTTGTCACTCTGTATGACAAGGCCCTTGTATTGCTCAGCAGCAAAATAAAATAGCCTTGGTAGTCTCAAACCCCACACCTTGGACTCACCACTCTGCATGATGTACCACAAAGCCACAGCATACATACAATAACTTGGTGCTGAAAGAAATATAACATGCATTACAAGGACTGGATGTAAAGGGAAAATAGGAAAGCCATAGGAATACATTGCAATAAAGAAATATGACATGCATTACAAGGACTGGATGTAAAGGGAGAATAGGAAAGCCATAGGAATACATTGCAATAAAGAAATATGACATGCACTACAAGGACTGGATGTAAATGGAAAATAGGAAAGCCATAGGAATACATTGCAATAACTACTGTTATATGCCAGTTAATTCCCTAATTCCAAAAGAAAGTACATATACAAGTATATATATCTATATATACATATAGATATATATATATATATAGATATGTGGATATATATATATATATATATATATATATATATATATATATATATATATATATACATAAATAGATATATATAGAGATATATAGATATATACAGATATATATGGATATCTATGGATATATATATATATAGATATGTATATATAGAGTGATATATAAATGTATATGCATATAAATATTTATATATATATATATATATATATATATATATATATATATATATGTGTGTAGTGAGAGAGGAAGACACAGGGTCAGACGTATTGCAACAGGTGCCTGGTGACCAAGGCATGGACTGAACACCAGTGTTGATACTGCAGTGCCATACCCCATTCCAAAACACTTTACCCACTAACTACCAAATAGGTGGTTGCCTGACTAACACTGAAGGTGTCAGAAGGGAACATAGGACACAGGTGGACAGTAGCCTGCACTTTGAGATTCACAGATATTTCTCTGACAGACGAACAGATGCTATATATGGCAGTTAACTGATATCTGTACTGTATAATGTTAAGTGTGCCACATGACTTGCTCACACATATCGTTTACTTGTCTTCCAGGCTAATGGCTCATCACAGGATCCCCTGCTACACAGCTGCAGAGGAACAGGAAATCCACCACAACCTGTTACAGCACTATACCCTGCTGTTTTCAACGGCCAGCCAGCACCAGCAAGAGCGTACTGCACTGTGGCAAGAACTTGTTCGTGGGGTAAATGACATAGGCATGCATAACCGGACATATGATTTAATCAGACATGTCCGGCGGCATGCGTCTGATATCCCCAGACAACAGCTTGCCGCAGGTGGTGGGGTGGCCATACATCCCCCCTCACCAGAGTGGAGGAACTGCTGCTAAGTGTGGTGGCCCCTGGCCTACAGCAACAACAACATCACACATGTGTCATCATGGAGGCTACAGCCACCCAGCATATTGACATGGAGCATGCAGGTAACATGCCCTAGCTGTAGACTACTGTTACCTGTATTGTTAGATTATGCATGTGTGAGATGTGTACTGTGTTTAGCAGTTGTGCTGCCTATTGTGTGCAATACTGATAATTTGAATAGTATCTGTACACCTATGCCTGTTGTTCTACTGTAGTTTAGCACACTCACAGTAGCAATGCCACAGGTGTGGCCACTGACAAACTGTGTCATATTCGTGCAGGTCCCTCTGGTGTGACAGCAGGGCAGACATTAAATGCTGGTGTGTGTGTTAACACTTTAAACTTGGTATTGAACTGTGCATGTCATCGGTGAGGTATAGGCCATATACACATAACACACCTACTCATAATGCATGCTGTTCATGTTTGCTGTGAGACGTGAAACATCTCAGTAATGTCAGTAGCTGCCTCATTCACATGCAATACACAGAGCATCAGACACAAATGTGGCAACACTGTACTGCACATTGCATAGGCATAGTTGACACACATGTACACAACATAACACGTTTGTTATACGCAGTACACCTCAACATGCTACACATAGTGTAACCAGAAACCCACTGGCAGGTCACACTTCAGTATCCCACGTCATCCATACACCACACATACCATACCTGATGGGTAGGGGCCTAGCATGGGGCTGTGCAACACTCCTCAACACATAACACAGTCATGTTAGGCAATGCTCCCTATTGGACACCTCACACACCCTTGTGCAACATGGCTGTGTAATTGTGAAGTTAGCCACAGCACTGCAGTTCAGGTACAGATTGCTAGGCGGTGGTCTAGCACACTTTAGTGGCCTTGAGTGACCACATGATGCATGATGATGATGGCTAATGGTACTACACCCCATACTGTTACAATGGCCATATCCAGGATTGGTATCCCATCATGTATACATGCACCACCCATCCCATGTGTGTACATAGCATGCATGTGCTATACCTGTGTCCACAATTATCTGCTACAGACACAGACACTGCAATCAGACATGGAAATCCATGTGACACACAGATAACACATGCAGCCATGGTATGTATACCTGTGTGTGATGGTGCACAGGACATTGCAGAGCTTATAATACTTGCACAGAAATGCCGTGTCCTTGTACACATTGTGTTCCAGGGTGTAGGCAATCACTGAATATCTACACACATGCACCACAGCCATGTACACTGTCATCAACTATGGCTGTTTACACTCACACTGCATGGACTTGAGCAACACTTATTCTGCATGCTGACATGTGTGCGTGATTGTTTGCCTTGTAATACTGTCACCCACCTTCAACCAGTATTGAGTATGATTTGGATTTCTGTTGTGTGTGTGTATCTGCTGTAGTGAGGAGTGTGCATGTGTTCCTTTGTGCATGTGTTCCTGTGTGCATGTGTGCATGTGTGCATGTGTTCATGTGTGCATGTGTGAATGTGTTCATGTGTTCATGTGTGCATGTGTCCATGTGTTCATGTGTGCATGTGTGCATGAGTGCATGTGTGCATGTGTGCATGTGCAGACTGTAACGTGTGTTTCCTGTCTTCCTCTCACAGGTGCTGAGGTAGGGCTTGGTGAAAGCAGCAGGCAACCTGAAGCCACTGCCACAGATAGTGGTGATGATGAAACATGTATTTTGGCACAGGGAGATTTGACAGGGTCTGTCGTTGGTCCACCAATCGACAGTACACAGCGTTCAACCCCATCTATGCACACACTCATACTGCCATTACATCTCTCACCACCAATGGCCATAGGGGAGGGACAGCATATAGTTGGCATTGACTAGGAGAGTGTGGTGCCATGGTATGTGCATCCCCTCACAGCAGCCATAGCTGTAGACCTGCAACGGTACCACATAGGCAAAGGTCCAGGGGTTCTCGGGGGAGCATCACTGGACATATTGCCCCTGGCAGGCATGCCCTCACAGGTCTTACAACGACCACTATGTCCCAGGCTGTAATGCAGGCTCAGGCACGTATGGAACGGTACACCAGGCAGGGACTTAGGGCACAGAGGGCACATAACACCACTATCAATGACAGCATCCGTGACCTTGCCAGTGCCATCTGGACATACACTGAGATCATTGATAGGTGTTAGGGGGAGACAATAGATGCCCTCCACAACATGTCTTCCTCAAGCCAGGACCATGCGGGACAGTTGCAACGTCGACGTGGACACATGCCAGCAACAGCTGGCAGTGGTCGCGGATGGCCCACAGCTCACAGCCACTCCTGTAGTGGCAGTACCAGCCCCAGCAATGCTGTGGCTGGCCTGTCCATTGTCCGTCCCAGTAGACCATGTGCACGTGGCTCTGCCAGTCCCAGCAGGGACATGGGTCCAGTCATCATACCTCTGCCTCTGATGACACTACCCAGTCAGGGTTGGTACCCGATACCATCTGTAGCACCCCTGTCAGGCACAGGTACTGTGTCTGTGGCCAGAGACAATGATCTGTACAGCCAATCAGGTACAGTCTGTGGCTGTCCCACAAACCACTATATATGGCAGCCATATGGTGGAGCTGTGTGCATGCAGACGCACACACATTAAGCAAACAACTAGGGCTCACACATACACACACACATTACATCAACATTGGCCCATGCTGTACTGTTGTCCCACACACACACACACACACACACACACACACACACACACACACACACACACACACACACGCACACGCACACGCACACACACAGATATGTCGATTGGATGGGTCAATGTCAGGCTCTGGCAAACAACAAAACGCACTGTGCATATGATGATACCTGTGCCGCCTCCTGTCATCCGCATTATCGACGGAGGGACAGGCTAACATGGTGCTGATGCACAGGGTGATACTATAGCAGTGTAGCAATAATAGCGTGTTGTCAACATGAAAGTCTAACTACATCCTTGTAGGTGTATCTGAGCAGACATTATGCATCAAAGCTCTGTTTGTCAATGTAGCATTGTTTACACCACTGTTAGGTCTGAGTATGTATTATCCACCCATGATGTGTTGCCAGCATGTGTTAGTGAGTGGGCAGTATGTGTGTGATGTGTGCAGTACAGATTAGCAAGTGTACATCTGTGAACATGGTGGGTGCGCACTGTCTGGATGCACGTGCATAGTGGACACATGAGACGTGTGGCATACCCTGTCGTACACATTATTAACATCCCATTGCATCTATCAATGGCCAGTATGCATTCTACTACAGTTATGTACTAACATGGGTAGACATGTGTATGACATGGGTTGACACTATGCTGCAGGTGATACCGTTAATATTAGTCAATGATTTGCAGTCTGGTAGTATACACAAACTCAACAGTATGACTATAACCAATCATTGGATGATGTCCTGACAATTGACACACAGTAGTGGGGAACCCAGTATCAATTGGATCCTTCTGGTGCTGCACTATAACACTAACCAGTGGTGATGACCACCACACATTACTGTGACCACACCTGTGTGTCATATAGCCCCCTTAGGTACATGCAGACACACTAGGGATGTGTCCATCCAAATCTGGGAATGCATGGAATGGCATACAATGCATTCCCTGGATGGGACGCATATCCTACACAAGGGTATCATACAGACAGATACCTGTTGTGTGATACATGCTGTATAGCAGTAAGCCGACTATGGCATAGTCATCCTCATGTACTATACATAGTATTCCATCAGTACCACACCGGTGGTAGCCCTCAACATGTATGTCGGGTACCATTGTGTACATACAGACCCATGTTATGTCATGTGTCCCTTCATATCCACATATCCATAGGTATTATGGAGTTCCAAAGTGTATCACAGACATTAGAGGCCTGAATGCATATCCACAAGGCAATCATACACCTATAAAGACTGTCCATTCTTGGCAGACTTTGTTGTGTATGACCATGTCTGACATATATCCCAGCCATATACCCTCACTCACACTACTCTTCAGTAAGTGTCATGGGTGTGTGTGCCACAGATGACCTTTGTCACAGAACACGACAGTGGATGGCCATGTCACATACATACATATGTGACCTACGATTTGAGTAGCAGTGGCACAACCTGTCAATGGAAACAAATGTATTTATGTAGTATGCAGGCTTCACACCTATGTACTGATTGAGAGGACATGTACACATATATATTTGCCACGCAAATACCTGATGTCTGCAATGCACTTACTGTTGTAATCATACTTTGTCATACCATAGTAAAAGCAAAACCCACAAACTGTTAACCAACAGTGACACATACACAGTCAGCATTTGCAGGATTCAAACCCCCTACCGAACAATGTTATGATACTAGAAAGTGACGCATTAACACAGCGCGCTATTTGCTTTACTAGCTGATTTACCTTCTTCTGCTGTATTTGTAGGATGGTGACATCATCAGACTTTCCAAAGAGGAATGTACCTCCTTTACTGGGTTTTCCCAGTCTCCAAAAAAGAACACCTTTCAAAGGAAACTGTACACATACACCCCCCCCTCACACACGACACTTTGCAGGATTCAAGCCCCTACCTAATTATGTTATGATACTGGAAAGAGACGCATTAACATGGCACGCTATTTGCTTTACTGGCTGGTTCATCTTCTCCTGCTGTATTTCTAGGATGGTGACATCATCAGTCTTTCCAAAGAGGAATGTACATCTTCTAGTGTGTTTTCCCAGTCTCCAAAAAGTGCACTCCTTTCAAAGACAATTGCACACATACCCACACCCCCACACACAGTCAGCATTTGCAGGATTTAATCTCCTACCTTGCTATGGTATGATACTAGAGAGAAATGCATTAGCACGGCGCGCTATTTGTTATACTGGCTGGTTTCCCTTCTTCTGCTGTATTTCTAGGATGGTGACATTATCAGTCTTTCCAAGGAGGAATGTACATCTTCTAGTGTGTTTTCCCAGTCTCCAAAAAGTGCACTCCTTTCAAAGACAATTGCACACATACACCCACCCCTCACACACAGTCAGCATTTGCAGAATTCAAACCCCTATCTAATTACATTATGATACTAGAGAGACAAACACATTAGCACAGCACGCTATTTGTTATATTGGTTGGTTTACCTTTTCCTGCTGTATTTTTAGGATGGTGACATCATCAGTCTTTCCAAAGAGGAATGTACATCTTCTAGTGTGTTTTCACAGTCTCCAAAAAGAGAACTCCTTTCAAAGACAATTGCACACACACACACACCCCACAGATACTGTCAGTGTTTGCAGGATTCAAACACCTACCTATGGTTATGAAACTAGAGAGTGACACATTAGCACGGTGCACTATTTGTTACACTGGTTGGTTTTCCTTCTCCTGCTGCATTTCTAGGATGGTGACATCATCAGTCTTTCCAAAGAGGAATGAACATCTTCTAGTGTGTTTCCCAGTCTCCAAAAAGGGCACTCCTTTCAAAAACAATTGCACACATACACACAACCCCCCCACACACAACACTCACTGTTTGCAGGATTCAAATCCCTACCTAACTATGTTAGGATACTAGAAAGAGATGCACTAACACGGCGTGCTATTTGCTTTACAAACTGGTTTCCCTTCTCCTGCTGTATTTATAGGATGGTGATATCATCACACTGGACATGGTGATGTGTGTACACTTTGTTTTATGCCATTCCAGGAATGGTCCATGTGGGTCAACAGGTGTCAACAGCTTGAACATGACCTCAGTATCCTTACCTTGTGTGATCTATCTGTGGACACATTGACATTCCATCATATGTCAACACATATTTATGCACAGCTTCTTGGTTTTGTGGATACTACATGTGTCTGGGATGTTGATAAAGGGCTATTCAAAGTCTATGTGCACATGTGTAGATGTGTTCATTGATGTATGTCCTGGGTGGCTGCCTTGCAAACAGTCTAGCATGTTTGGGTAACCATGATCCACACATGAACATACCACAGTTGGTAGGGTTGTGTGTGTGTCAGCTTCCAATAGCTCTGTTTATGACTGCAACCATGATGGACTCCATGACCTTGCAGATCAGCCCTCATAGGTGTACTGGACTTGACTTCCCATGGTGTGTTGTGCACCAACACTTGTGGGGAGTGCCATATGTAGCTGTGACACACTCAACGGTTCCACATCCTGTGTAGGGGGTGTGGCTCAGCTAACAGTTCAGGTGCATGATCTGTTTGTTCTGTAGTTTGTGCATGACACATATTGTGAATCAATGTATTCCACCTGCTGCCATGCTTATGGCAGTGGGGGTAGCTGCTCATCCATTCTACGTGTGATATCTCCTGGTATGATGATGTGGACTATTGTCAGTGGGGTATGGGTATGTACATATGGGCCTATCTGTCATGATGTCGGCATTGACACTCAGGTACAGTTGGCCCTGACTCAGGACATATATGTGTGTACATTGATATTTATGATATAGTGGAAGGAGGTGCCATGATTCAATCTGGACTCCTTCTCAGCTCCTCTTTACAACATACTAACGAACATCAGCACTAATCCCTGTTATACTCATTTACATGCTTAACACCCTACTGATCCTTTGTGATCAGGCTACAGAGTATGTCATGATAATATCCTGCATGTCCAGGGGTCAATTTTGTGTGTACTCTTCAGTCCAGCTGGTGGATATTGTGATATTGACACAATGTCACATCTGCCTCAAGTACACAGACAACCCTCTCCTCCTCCCGACAAACTCAGATATATGTGTGAGATGCACCTATATAGACATACAGGGAGCTGAAGTCTCTCGACCCATGACTGGCACAGTGTATCAGGTGGTGAAGGTAACCACACACACCACATATCAGTCTCACATATCCTCTAGCAACAGCACTCAAACCACATTAGCACACATTGACATACTCGGATGCTGTAAATGTACTCTACCTAAGCAGCAGAGGCCTCCAAAGCAGGCAGACACACACACACACACACACACACACACACACACACACACACACACACACACACACACACACACGTGCTACCCCACTACAATACCCACATATCACTAAGTTCACAATGTCTGTGTGCCACACAGTCACTGCCCTTCTGGCTAAACAACACAACTAATACACTTGTAATAGCTGACACTTATGTTCAGACACACTGACGTACCACTCACCATCCCTGACAAGGGAATAGTCACTTTGGGCAGTCTGTTGGATGCCAGGATCTGCCACATAACACAGGCAGTCAGGTCACTCCAAAGCAAGTACAAGACTGGCACCATCATTGTCCATGCTGGTGTGTGTCACCTCAGACGTTACTCCCGGGACCACATGACATGGTACATGGAGGTACACTCTGATCATGTAGCCCAGGCCAGTATGATCCTGACCTTATCTAGCATCTTACACCCGCCAATTATGATGTCACAGTATACGAACACACATATCACATTTAACAGTTGGCTAACACATTTGTTTCATTCATAGGGGATACAGTGTCTGCCAGCGTATGGTGACATGCTCAACATGCCACGTAGCTATACTATGGACAGCTTGCACCTGTCACCCTTGGACTTTGGTATGCTGGCTAAGGCTCTTGCTACCACCAGAGTGCCTTTTTTACACAGGGCTCAGAAGACAAACCCACCTCCATAGACATTACAGGTTAAATTAAACTAAGGGTAATGCTGCTCAACAACAGTTGTGTTAACCTCATATTGTGGCCACTCAGGACTCTCCTCAGTATGGAGCAGAGCAATATCTGTGCACTGACAGACACCTGGTTCAGGCTCGCTTATGCACACCAGCACTACCAGGTTATGTTCCATACCATGCTGTCTGACAACAAGACTTGGAACAGACAACACACCTAGGGGGGTTATCCATATACATCACAGTTACACACACCTCCAGGTTAGTAGCACTGCACAAAGCATCACAGACCATACACAGACAACTACCATTGTGCAATACTGCCTTTCAGTTTGTTGCCTGCTACAGAACACACTCCCAAACCCAGGAACCACACTCGGCTTTTGTGGGAACTATGGAGAATATGCAGGTCTCCACAGACACCATTATATTGTGTGACTTCATATACACTTCATATACACACATATTGACTGGGGATACTACTCAAGCCCTGACAACCTCACCCAACAGTCTCTACAATTTGTGGACTCATATTTTTTATTTTATTTATTTTATTTTACATTTGTTTACCGGGCTAGTCCAACTGGATACATTTCCATTTTCAGCAGAGGCCCGGGGAGAAAAGCTCCACATTGAAGTTAATACAAACAAGTCATTTACATCAAGAAAGTAAGTAGTTAGTAAAATCATATGCTTTGGCACAACCAGTCAGCGCAATCACAAGGGTGAATACATATTGGACCTGCTCATCACCAACATGGGGACTCTATGTTCCACACCAGCAATATACCCCTCATTGGTAAGGTCAGAACATACATGTATCTCACAGGACATACATATACCCTCCACACACCCATCCTGGGTAATCTTGGTGAACTTCTCATGAGCCAACATCTCACTTCACCGAAGCAAGGTGGTATCCTTCAGAGATCCTGAGACAGTAGCATATACAGCCCACACTACTGCATCCTTTACATACACATTCTATGGACACCTAGTGGACCGCATGGATTGTGCTTTCCCAAATAACAACAAGACCACTATTACAATGGCAGGGGACCTGTCTGGTAGACCCCAGCCATTAATAAGCTGTACAACATCAAGAGGACGCTACTAGATGATAGAGCACAATCCCAGACAGGGAAGGCATCTGTGATCTGTACTAGCAGACAGCTACAATCACTCATGGACTTTTCTAAGGGCCGCTTCTACCAGATAATTGCACCTGACATGTAGGGCCATCACACGGCCTTCTTCAGTTATGTCAGGAACCTGGGTGGACACTCACTGATATTCTGTGAGTTACTGCATACTGACTAAACCTACCCTGAACCCACTGCATTGCCTACATCCTGGCAAACAAGTTCAGTGCAGATGTCTCCCACCCATCCCCCCTAAGGAGCAACTATCCATCCCAACAGAGTATAACCTCCCTGACATCACACAGTAACAGGTGAGTGCTGCTCTCCCCACAGCCTACATCACAGTATCACTGTGACCAGATGGTGTCCCAGCCTGCATCATACACGAGCATCATGACAAACGCATCCCTCACATTACATCACTGTTCAATATCGGAGTTACCACAGGATATGTACCCAAGGAATGGCATAGTGGGACAGTGGTCCCGCTCCACAGAGTTGGTGCCACAACAGGCCTCAGACAATATTGACCTATAAGCCTATGTAGCCTGTTCTGCAAAGCTATGGAGCATATTGTCATAGGACTCCTACACATAGACATTGGGAATGTACAGACACTGTGTCCTACTCATTTCAGCATTGTTGTGGGCAGATCTTGCCTCTTGAACCTGTAGGTGTTCTTTAAATGGCTAACAGGTCCATCGACATAGGGACGGCTATCCACACAGCCTACCTGAACCTTGCAAAACCATTCAACACAATAACCCACTGGACCATTATGCATAGGCTCACCAGCGTCAATTTGGACTCATATCTCACACAATGGATTGATACCTAGATCAGGGATAGCACCCACATGGTCAGGATTGCAGGTGCCATGTCTGACTATATACCAGTTACACATGGCATCCCACACAGCTTGGTCCTGGGATCTCTCTTGTTCAGTATATATTTGTCTTACGTACAGGCTATCACAGGGGAAATATGGCTGAACATGTTTGCACTTGACTGCAAACTGGGTGCCATGATCAACTCTCCAGCTGCCACATGCATACTCAGTCAGGGTCTCACAGAGATGGATGACTGCTGCCTGAGCCATGGCCTACAGCTAAATGCCATTAGTTGCATAGTCATCCCCTTTGGGAGTAACAACATTCCCACACATTACCACATAGGTAGCACTCCATTACATACGGTAGGAGTTGTTAGGGGTTTGGAGACATCACTTGTTCGTACTGTCGCCTTTAACATTCACGTTGCCAAGGTGGTTTCACACCTTCTATGTGTGTCACCTTATCCCATATGGTTTCACATCTAGATCGAGTGAGGTCATTGTGCCCCTATACTCATCACATCCATGCTTGGTTACAATGCCACATTTGGGGTGTACCTTACCTGACACCTGCAGCAACTGTACTGGCCATGGACGGTCCTCACCAACCAGATCTAGGACTCACACAGATGCCCTGCATAGTTCAGATGCAGTAACTCCAGCTCTACTGAGTCGCTTACCACCTACTCAGATATGATGTGTGCCTGTTCTTTACAGCTATACCCAAACCAGAATTACTGGACATGCTCCACCTCAGGATATCCAACTCCCTTGGAGCTACACACTGCAGGGATGTATACCTCAGCACAGATGTTAATAGGACATTGTGGAGGGACGGATTCTTATCCAAGAGGCTCCACTCACTACAGAATGTAATCCAAGTTTCACATAGGCAGAGCCACCCACTGACCACCTACTGGAGACATCTTGATGACTGTATGGGTGATTGTATATTTACCCCTGGGATATCTTCTGTGTCCCTGCTAGACAGAGGCACACTAGCATAAACGTACATGGGCTATCTTGTGTGACCTACTATTCACACACACAGTGTAGTAATCTGACAGGGTTGCGAATGCCAAACACACTCTGGCTAGGCTTGTACATGCCCTAGGGCAGATAGCCTAGTATCGACCTCTGAACTTATACTAATTTTCAAGATGCACAATGTTTATTGCTGATACTGTTTGCAGGTCTTTATCATCTTTGCTTTACCAGTTTCCATGAAGAACTTCAGTATCTGCAGAACATATTTGATTATGACAGGGTTCCACTATATTATAGATGTGTCTGTTGTCATATAACTGTGTGCACAGGGTGGATTGCTATATAGTGACAGGTTCCTGGGTTAACACATGCAACTGCCAGATATGCGTGGCCCACTGCTGTACTCAGACATGGCCTAAGTGTGTGAGCATGCCCAGTTCTGACATTACATGTTTTGTTGCCTGACATTTGTCTCATTTATTCAAGTGTGTGAGCATGCCCAGTGTGACCCTTCAGTTGTTGCTATCTGAGGTCCACTACATTTGCTGATGTGTGTGAACATGACCAATATTAACATTTATACTGTGTGTGTTTGAAGTCAGGTTCTGTTCTCACTGCAGGACTCACCTTTGTGTCATAACTCAACAAGGATTATCCTGTGCCTACAGGGTTTCCATGGAATACTTTGCATAGACTTATCAACATTCTGTCATACAGGTGGACCACTGCAGTACTGTCATGGTTTAATGGTTCAGTACTTTGGCTATAGTGCACAGTATCCTGGGTTCGAGGCCCATCACTGCTTTATATTTTCATACTGAGCAGACCACACTGCTTAAGGGCCTGTTAAGCAAATATGAGCATGTTGGCTTTTGTTCAGCTATGCCCTACTTAGACCAGGCTTGTCCGTCATTGCTCAATATTCACCAACTTTTCTGGACATTGCCCAATATTACTGAACATTGAACACAGTTGTGCTAGTTGGTGTGTGTGATTTTGTTTGCTTATACTACATGGTGGTAATTGCTGTTTAGCACTGCTTTATATTGCTTAACACATGGCATTCATGCCTTAGGTGGTGCTGCAGGGCTGCCTATGTCGGATGCACATACTACACTCCCTGCACATGTTTGGAAGCAGGTAGTGTCAACTTAGGCATCCCTTTTACTTTATGTGTGAGTTGGAGAGGGGTATCATTTTGAGAGTTCCTACTGAGCCAGTGTATGTGCTATGCATTGCCTCTTTGCCAAGGCCAAAGCATACTGGGCACGCCTCCTTCTGCCTACTGGGACAGGCTCAGGTTGTTCCTCCTCCGAGTCACGGTCTGCCTGTGATGGCCTAGGTAATGGCGGGGGGGCTGTTTGGCCCAGGCCTATGATGGTCCTGCTGCAGCTGTTTTCGCAGGATCATATTATGTAGCATAGCTCATACCATGACAATTTGGGTACATGTAGTTGGTGAGTACTGCAAGGCTCCACCAGATGTGTCCAGGCACCGGAACCGTGACTTGAGCAGCCCAAACACATGCTGTATTACATTACATGTTTGTGCGTGTGCCTCATTATGGCGTTCCTGTTCAGGTGTGTATGCATTTCTGATGGGTGTCATCAGCCACGGCTCAAGTGCATAGCCAGCATCCCCCACTAGGTGACCATGTGGGATGTCCCCACTGGCAAATGTCTGGTACAGCTGTGTCAGACGCCAGATATGGGAATCATGGTAGCTTCCAGGACAGCCTGCACACACATTCAGTATTATGCCCTGGGCATCACACATGACCTGGCAGTTGATGGAGGGGAAGCCCTTGCGGTTGAAGTAGACCCTACCCCGCTCACCGGCTGGTGCTTTGATGCGTATGTGCATGCAGTCTATTGCACCCACTACCTCGGTATTCTGCTATTTGCTGGAAGAGATGCATATTGCTGGCCAATACCTCATGGGAATTGGGGAAATATACATGATCACCGACATGTGCTGACATGGCATCCAGGAACTGGTGTAGTACCCTGGATGCTGATGCCTGTGATATTCCCATCATATCACCAGTTGGTCTCTGGAAGGTACCTGTTGCTAATATTCTTAGGCCAACACATACCTTGGTTTCCACTGGGATGGGTTCCCCCTCTGTTAGTTCTGTGTGTGAGGCGTGGCCTGCACAGCTCAACAATTTGCTGCAGGAGGTCTCTGTCCACTCTATAGCGCTCCACTATCTCCAGCTCATGTAGCCCCTGGTAGGCTACCCTGGGCCTGTACACTCTTCTCCGTCTCCTCACTGTGGGTTGTCCAGCAGCATTTCCACTGTCACCACCCTCAGCATGTTGCATATGTCGCCTTATAACAGCAATGGCAGCCCCTAACATTTCTTTGTCTCAGTAAAGCTTTTTCAGTTTTCACTTCTATTAGCTTACTGCAGTGTCTCTTGTGTGAAACATAATGGACTGATGTTTGTAGAGTTTTAAGTGCTAGGCTGGGCTAGTGTACTGCCTGTGTAATTGCCTGATTCTGATTGTTTTCACCTGCTAGCTCTGCTAGTACTCCCTGGTAGCTTCCTACTATTTGTTGTGCTTCCTTTTTCCTTTCTGTTTCCTCAGTCGGGGGGGAGCATCGCTCACACAAGCGCAAACACGCGCACAGCAGCTAACATGTGCGCACACATGCTTACACAGACTAAAACTTGCTTATTCGGGTTAAAATGCAGGCACACCAGCGCAAACACCCTTACAACTCTTTAAACAACCTTATACATGCTTACTACGGCTTAAACGCGTGCAGTCATGCTTACACGCGTGCACTCTGTCTTACTCGGGGTTACAGGCTTGCACATGCGCACATGCACGCTCAACAAGAAACTTTGGTGTTATCCATGGTATACACCTTCCATTTCTTGGCTTTCCCTAGCCTACCTGTTGACACACCTCTTTCCATGATGTCTAAATGACAGCGGACACATGCCACTCTGCTCCAGTGAGCTTCACTTCTTTCATACATACCCCCCTTGTGATGTCACCTATCTTCTACTCTGTTACTCCCCATATCCTACTCCTACACTCCACTGACTGTGCTCATTTGCTATGTTCATAGGTTCATAGGTTCATACTAGGCTATCTGCCCTAGAGCATTTATAAGCCTAGCCAGAATGTGTTTGGCTTTCGCCACCCATTTTAAATTTATTTTGCTATGCCCTTTTTCGAGGTTAGTATACTGTGCCTCTGTCTAGCAGGTACACAGAAGTGATACCCGGGGTAAACCTACGATCTCCCATCCACTCATCAAGATTCCTCTTGAAGAGAGTCAATGAGGGACTCTGCCTAACCTGGACTGGGATTTTATTCCAGAGTGAAGGGAGCCTCTGGGTTATGAATCTGTCCCTCCAGCATGTCCTATTTATTTCAGTGCTGAGGTTCAAGTCTCTCGAGCGCGTAGCTCGATGGGATTTGTATTTTCTGAGGTGCAGCATGTCCATTAATTCCGGGTTGGACATGGCTTTATATGTCAGGCACAGATCGCCTCTGAACAGGCGGTATGCCACTGAGTAGAGCTGGAGTTTCTTTAACCGGGCAGCATATGGCATCTGTTTGAGCCCTTTGATCCTCTTGGTGAGGTACTTTTGGGGTCTTTCCATTTGCTGCAGGTGTCTGGTATGGTACATCCCAAAAGGGGCATTGTACTCAATTATGGGCCTGATGAGGGATGAGTAAAGAGGCACGATGACCTCCCCTGATCTAGATGTGAATCCCTTCATGATTAGGTGGGCTATATAAAATGTTTATCTAACCACTTTGGCCACATGGTTGTCAAATGAGAGATTGCTATCAACTTGGGTCCCCAGGTCCCTAATTACTTCTTCTGTACTTAATGGATTACCACCTATGTGGTAATTTGTGGCACTTTGTTTTGCCAAAGGGATGACTATACACTTTTGGCATTTAGCTTGAGGCCATGGCTCTGGCACCAGTTGTCTGTTTCTATGAGGCCCTTTTGGAGGATGCTTGTGTCGGCTGGATAGTCGATTATGGTGCCCAGTTTGCATTCATCTGCGAACTTGGTCAGCCACAGTCCTTCCGTGTTGGCCTGTACCTCCGAGAAATATATACCGAACAAGAGAGGTCCCAGGACTGAGCCTTGTGGGACACCACTTGTAACTGGTTTGGAGTCTGACATGGCTCCAGCAATTCTAACCATGTGGGTTCTGTCCTTGAGCCAGTTTGCAATCCATCTAGTGACATAGGGGTTTATATTTAAGCTGGTGAGCTTATCTATAATGCCCAGTGGGTATTGTATCGAAGGCTTTTGCGAGGTCCAGGTAGGCTGTGTGGACCACCTTTCCCTCGTCAATGGCCTTGGTGACTGTTTCAAAGAAATCAACCAGGTTTAAGAGGCAGGATTTGCCCTTAACAAAGCCAAACTGGGTAGGATCCAGTGTTTGTAGGTCCCCAATATCTTTATTTATGAGGTCCATGATGATCCTTTCCATAGCTTTGCAGACCAAGCTAGTCAGGCTTATGGGGCGATAGTTTCCAGGATCCGTTGAGGCACCACCTTTATGGAGAGGGACCACTGTTGCTGTACGCCACTCTTTGGGCACATATCCTGTTGTAAGGCAGAGATTGAACAGTAGTTTTATGTTTGGGTTTAGCTCTTCTTGGAGTTCATGTAGGACGGAGCCTGGGACACCATCTGGTCCCATTGATGCTGTGTTTTGCTTTGGAGGCGGCTCTTACCTGAGCATCTGAGATGTCAGGGGCAGCACTCTGCTGGGATAGATATTTGCCCTTTTGGTGGGGAGGGAGAAGTTTGCTGAACCTGTCAGCTAGGATGTTGGCAATGTCTGTGGGTTCGGTGTATTTTTTGTCATTTTGGACTAATTCTGAGCATATCTGGGAATTACCACCCAGGTTCCTAACATAACTAAAGAAAGCCTTGTGATTATCCTTAGTGTCCTGTGCAATTTTCTCTCGAAGCTGGCCTTAGACAATTTTATATGTGCCTGTAGTTTTTGCTAATACTGATCAGTGATGCCTTCCCTTTTTGGGATTTTGCTCTATCATTTAGTAGCTTCCTCCTTCTATTGTATAGTTTGTTTATGGCTGGGGTCCACCAGACAGGACGTCTGCCTTTGGAGGATTGGGTCTTGGTTTTATTTGGGATCGCATGATCCATGCATTCCTGAAGGTGTTCATAGAATGCGTTTATAAAGGATTCTGCGGTCTGGGCGTATTTTCCACAGGCGGGGCTTTGAAGGATTCCACCTCAGTTTTGAGGAGTGTGAAATTTGCTTTAGAGAAGTTTTTCACTGTGGTTTTCTGGGCAGGGGGTGGGGTCGGGATGTGAATATCCAGTGAGATTAGTTTATGGTCTGATCTTACCAGTGAGGGATACACTTCTGGTCTGGAGCATAGAGTCTCCATGTTGGTGATGATCAGGTCCAGTATGTTTTCCCCTCTTGTGGGAGTGGTAACAAGTTGTTCCATAGCATTTGAGTTTATAATTTCTAGGAACCTTTGGCTAGGGTGTTGGAGTTAGAGTAATGCTCCCAGTCTATGTTTGGGTAGTTGAAGTCACCCAATATAATGGTGTTGGAGATACCTTCATATTTTCCAGTGTTTTCAGGAAGGCCGAGTGGGGTTCCTGGGTTTGGGAGGGTGGTCTGTAGCAGGCTATAAACTGGAAGGCAGTTTTACCCACTGTTAGTTGCACATGGATAGTCTCTGATGCTTTGTGCTTTGCCACCAACCTGGAGGTGTGGGTATCTTTGATGAATATCGATACTCCCCCTCCTTTTGTGGTTTGGTCTAAGTTTTGGGGCCGAAAAGCATGGTATGAGGTATAACCTGGTAGTGATGGGGTGCTCTCAGGAGCCCTGAACCAGGTTTCTGTTACTGCACAGATATCGATGTTCTCCATGCTAAGGAGAGTTTCGAGTGCGTGCATCTTGAGGTTTAGACTTCTGGCGTTGAGTAGCATTACTCTTAGTTTCTTATCCCTTGTGATACCTATGGAGGTGGGTTTGTCTTTTGAGCCTTGCCTAAAAAAGGCACTATGGGGGTAGCAAGAGTCTTTGCCAATATCCGAAAGCCCAGGGGTGACAGGTGCAAGCCATCCCTAGCGAAGCATCGTGGCTTGTCGAGCATATAATCCCAAGCTGACAGGCATTGGATCCCCTTTGAATGACACCAGTACTTAAGCCAATTGTTGAAATTGATCATCTTGTCTTCATATTGTGGCATCATTCTTGGTGAGGGTAAGATGCTACTCAAGGTCAGGGTCATACCGGCCTGGGCTACATGCTCACAGAGCTCCTTTATGTCTCTTTACATGTAGTCCAGGGAGGTACGTCTCAATGTAAACTAGTGATTCACTATCCTAACACTCATTTACATAGGATTGCCTACTAATGCTTGGTTACATGTCTTAAACTGAGCTTCCCCCTTTAGCAACCTCTACTCAGTGGCCATCTTCTCTTCAGCCTGCCATTTCCTTGCATTGTACATTACCACTTTCAATAAAATCCACATTTGTGGGTTTTAATTTGTAGTATTCTGGTTTTTAGACCGCAGCCCGTTTGCACGGTGCTGCGCTATGCTTAAACATCGGAAATCGGCGAAAAAAAATATATTTTTACTTTAATTTTGCATCAGGGAACATTTCCAATGGCCGTATATTTGGCCACTGGCATGCTTCCTGCACTGGATGCAACCTTTATTTCGAGCTGTCACGGCTCCGTTTTGCTATTTCAGAACGGTATTCAGTTGTCAACTGAGTACATTTCTGCAAATAACACTGCTCTTACTCGGACAGGTATGGGTTTCCTGAATCGCAAATCTACCTCATTTGCATGCCTTTCACTTGCAATTGAGGTGATGTGCATGTCCCAGCCCTGTCCATGTAAGAGCCGTTTTAAGAGCTCTCTTACACATCACTCGTCGGACATGATGGCTGCATGGAGTCTTACTCTACTCTTAGACTCCATGCAAGCCATAGTGAATCCTGCCCAATGACTTTGATTCATCTTTATGGCTTGATTTTCAAGAGGCTAGAAATTATATCAAAAATAAATTTGATTTAATACCTTCCTCAGCTAAAAATTTAATTCCTAAACTTATTCAGTACTTGATTAATTTTACTCAGCAAAATAACTCAATTAAAGTTAGCCTGTCAATTATATATATATAACTATTAAAACTGATTTCGATATAATTCCAGACAATTATTGGAAATACTTCTCTGACATTAATAAATGTAACCCCCACAGATAAAGACAAATCTAATTTTCTTCACTCAGCAGGTAAAACTACTTCATCACCTACATGGAAAATATTTACCTGGAGATTTTTGAATAGATCCTTCATTACTCCACATAACATAAATAAAATATATAAAATATTCTTTGTTGGAGATGTATGAAGGTACAGAATGCTGATTGGGCACACATATTTTATGATTGCTTACATACGAAAGAATTCTGGGAAGGTATCAACTCTTTCCTCCAAGCATTATTCACTGATAATTTTTTACTTACCAATCGTTAGTTTTATTTACTACTCCAGTCCCACCTTGTGTTAAGCTTAGTAAATATACGCTTCTTTAGTCTGTACTGTCTATAGCCAGGAAAGAAGTTACAAGAAATTTGAAATCATCACGTGTCCCCTCCTTTCAAAACTTTAAAGATCTTCTTCTGGAGGTATCCAAACTAGAATTAATGACAATCAAAACTAGATCTTCTAGGAATACAGCAGTATATAACAAATGGAAGAATATAATTGAATTATTAGAAAATCAATAATAGAAACACAATAATAAATTTGTATTCACTTATTTTAGCTTATTTTATTTGTCTATAGTTAGGTGAACATCTGTGTACATAGTTTATCATCTTAATTTTGATCCTTTATATCAATGTTCTTCTTTTTATCTATTTCATCATAAAATATGATCAGCTTTTTGTTAATAATTGTATTTTTATGAAATACTTTCAATAAAATTTATTTAAAAAAAAGGAGACACTGATGTGAAGTGAGCTTACCAGTTTAAAAAAAATATTTGTGCAGTATGTTGCTTTACTTCCAATGTTAAGCTTTGCACAAATGTATCTCCTGAACTGTACATATGACCTCGTTTATAGCTAACCTGCAGACGGGCAGCAGCAGAGAGATATGTTAAGAAACAAAACGTTTATGAGATGGTGGACAAAAGCAAGTACTAGAATAAATAAGTTATATACATAGGCTGATCTAATGCACTAAATGCTTTAAACTGGCATACTTTTCAGTTTATCATAGGGACCAGAAAGCATCCTAGAGCTGTACTGCAGGATACCAAATTAAGCATAAGAAATACTGAGTATTTGAGATGTAAAAGATATCATACGGTAATTTTTGATCACAAGCTGTGTGTGTGTGTGGGGGGTGGCCATTCTTTTTAGAAATGACAGAAAGCAGGATAAAAAAGCAACTAAAACTGAGGGAGTAAATGGCTACTCTGGATAAGTAATGGCTACACTAGATAAGTAAAGCTGATGGCCAGCCCTGGATGCTGGTTAATGCATATGGACTCAAGGAGGATATGCCATATTTTTTCAAGTTTTCTTTCTGGTCTGGGAGGAATAGGCATAACAAGGGTATTATTCAATCACAGTAGGAGACTCTAAGGTTAGGACAGCAAGCTAGCTAATAATCATTTGTTCTTGTTGCGTTCCTGCTTATTCCATCTGTGCCTTCCTTATAGATTCTAACAATATTTTAGCTTTGTTTTTTCACTTGTCATTCTTAAACCTAAACTGAAAATCTAGTCAGCAACAGTACATGTACTTTCTACTATTCAGATAAAAGACTGTAATATTATTTAAGTGAGTGCCTTAACTTTAGATTGAAGCATGTAACTTCGATCGGCATTTTGTCATGCAGAGTACATTGAACATCCACATCGGCAACTCTGTAAAATGCCATAACAAAATCAAAACAATGACTTCAGTCTATAAGGCTGCTCATTATAGCATGTGCAGCAGTAAAGCTGAAGAACATAATTGGGAGCAGTTTCCCCCATCTGCTTTCTAGTGTAGTACCATGGTACAATACATGCCAGCTCTGTGGTTGGTGGCTTCAGCCTGCTTGAAAGATGTATTTTTTTAATATTATACTTTCTTCTTGTCTTGTTTGATAGTTTGATTACACTTTTTCAATTACTTACAGTTTCTTAGCCTTTGTTTATTTATTTATTTGTTGCATACTGTATATCACAATACATATTGCACCACATTGAGTGAAGACTACTTTTTTCCCACCCTATTTAGGTTTTTTGTCATGGCATTCCCAATACCTTAGCTCCCAAAGTTCAAAGTCTTACCCTGCCTGAGGCTGAAGGTGCAGCTGTCAATGTTTTTTACATCATCATACAAAGTCACCAACATGGCTGTTTGACTTATTCTGTACAACAATAATAAGCAAACAGAAGTTAACCATTACAAATCACAAAGTTTATTTTCAGATGTACTATTTTGTGCTCAGATCATGTTTTACTCACTGTTTATCTAGGAAGTTTGCCTAGACTTGGATTTCATTATTTAATATCCAATTATCTGCACCTGAGCCAATTTTCATAACACCTGCAATTTTGCATAACTTGCTGCTGACAGAACTGCATAGTGACCATGTGCCAAAAATATTTTAGTCTGTTAGATTTGTTTGAATTGCTGAAAGCATTTTCCCAGTAATTGTTATCCCTAGCTACTTACAAGGTAAACAAGAAAGCATGAACATGGCTTTGTACACTTAATATTTCAATAATGATAACTGGATTGATCCACAGAACACAGACATGCATATGCACTGGTGGTCAATAATGCTTACCACTAAATCTCTACTAAAAATCACTAGAAATGAGAAAACTGAAGGGTCATGCATCAGCCTGATTTGTATAATCGATGTGTATACTGAAAACAAGAAAATGATAAACAAAGGTATGGCGTCTGGATCCAAGGAAGTTATTGTTCCACTGTATTCAGAATTAATCAGACCTACTCAATGAGTAAATGCCCCCTTCAGTATGTACCTAACCAGGTACATCAGTAATTGGAATGTCCACAGAGGTTTCTCATTCAAAGAATACAGGGATAGAGCTGTGCTTTGCAGACTGCCTCAAATCACTATCCCTGTATTCCATCTACAGAATCATGGGAAGGTAATGAACAGAAAGCTCATGGAAAGGCATTAATTTATTTATGTTTTACAGTAAGGAAATGTTTCTTTACTGCAACACATAAATAAGTAATGCATGCTTAACTAAATAGCATCACTGGCCAGTGCTATGGAAATGGTAGGCAGGGAAAGGATCTCTTTTAATTACAGTTAAAAATAAATGCTTTGTTAATAGTGACTAAAATGAGTTGGCAGTGCTGACCATAGTAAAACCTTTTAAAAAAATATTTCTGATTGTTTGGTTATGGCTCTCCCCCTGGAGCTTTAGCCCTGGGTGCCCACCTGAATTGTCAATATTATAATCTGCCACTGCTAACGGATACTGAATATAATACAATTCTTGTGATGGGTCCACTTACTGAAACTGATTTATCCACAAGCTCAGTGATTACTACAGTCTATAACTTTCGAGGAAGTTGAGCCAATATTAAAAGAACAGGTAACAATGAATTCTTCCAGCATGGATGATGTACCAGTAGTGTTGTAGAAACTGGTAGACAAGGATCCTCTTAAAATTTTCACCACTCTAATGAATCAAGTTCTTAAGGGTTAATAAATAACTAGTACACAACATAGAGCAGTTATACAGTTATATTATAAGAGGAGAAAGATCCACTCCTCTCATCCTCTAATAGCCCAGTATTTGTGTTTAGTCATGATACTAAGATATTTCTGGCTATTTTAGCTAAAGGAATGCATTGTAGTTTATCACGCATAATTCTGTGAAGTCAATGTGAATTTGTGTAAACGCATATGACTTTTAGTACTGAATTCAGAGGGGCCATGTTGATTCAAAGCAAACAAGGAAAGAAAAATGTTATTAATATTCTTAAGTCCTGATGCAGAAAAGACTTTTGATAGAGTTCAGTGGGAATATTGGTTCAAAACCTTAATTAATGTTGGTTTTCCTATGTTCTTTCTGGAGCTGCTTTTGGGAATATATGAGGAGAATTCAGTGCAAGTTAAATAATGGCAAAGTTATCAGAGAGGAATTTGAGCTTTCACAGTGAATGCACAAAGGATTTCCATTCTCTCCTTTTCTTTTTTGCTGTATACCTAAATCCCCATTGTAAAATCCTGAACACAGGAATCAATTCATTAGCATATCTGAACTTTAATTCTCTGGACGAATACATGGACAAGGTTATAGAACACAATTTAGGCATTTTAATTTAACTAAATTGCTGATGGCATATTAATAATGCTGCCCTCCTCCTAAGAAGATGTGCAAAAGTTCTTTGAGATCCTTTCTATATTTGAAAAGATTTATGGTATAAGATAAACATTTTTAAATCTAGAGGCCTGTCAGTAAAGTTTACACAAGATGGATCATTATGAGGGCATTATCCTTTTCTGTGGGTGACATGATAAGTTTAATTACATGGGAATTGCTGGGATCAATCAGTGATGTTAACAAATGACAAAGTGAAGGAGAAAGTTAAGCATTTATTTTGGAAATGCAAGGAGGAAGCTTTTTTATTTATTTTATTTTTATTTATTTATTGTCATTTATTAACCGGGTTAGTACACCTGAGCCAGGGGCCCATTTTCAGTGAAGACCAGAGCAGAAAAGCTCCATATACAAGTAAAAAAAATTACAAAAATACATATATTTACAATAGTATAGTATGAAGAAGTTATACATCCAAAATAAAATCCACTGTTTATACAGTTGTATTCTAGTTGCAGAATGATAGTACTGAAACAACAATATATTCTGTATGCAAAAATATATACAAGTAGCAGCAATAACTGCTTGTGCAATGGTATTATCATGAACATGGTGTAGGTATACAGTAATAAGCTTACTAGAAAGACAGATAGAAGGTAAGAAATATGGTTAGAGTAAGGAAGTAGAGATTAGGAATAGAACAGCAGGATATCAGATAGGAGTTTGACAAGGACAGGACCAGGTCTTTAGTAGGTAGTTTTTAAGCTCACATTTGAATTGGGCTTTATGGGGAATACTTCTTATATTAAGGGAAAGAGCAGTCCAAGTATGAGCAACAGAGAATTTATATAGGGACTTTCCTATATCTTTGTTGGTTTGTAGATGTCTAGCAGATGTTTGTCAGATGTGCGAAGCTGACATCTGTGGTTATAGAGTGATACAATGTTTGAGATGGATGGACAGGAAGTATTAATGTGTAATGTGTAGTTGTGGAAGAAGTTGTTTTTGGAATTCAGGCCATAGTAAAGACCTAAGAGTGAGGCAGTGGTGGGATTTATATTGTAGATTGGAGGCAAACCTGGCTATTTTGTGGTAAGTTTGTTCTAGTTTGGAGATGAGAGATGACTGAAGGTTAGTAAAGATTGGAACTGCATACAGAAGACAGGGTAAGAGAAGAGACATGGTGAGGGAGGGTTTGGTGGAGGGAGAGAGTAGTTTATAATTATGGTACAGAAGAACAAGATTTTGGGGTTTTTTTACAATGATTGATATGCATGTCAAATTTTAGTTCGTCATTGATAGTAGCACCAAGTAATTTAGTATAGGGTTCAGGTGTGATGATAGTATTGTTAAGTGAGGTAATAGAGAAGGTGGATTTATGATGTGCCAGTGTTTTAGGAAGGAAAAATAGAAACGTTTTTTTTTTTCGGATTTAATATTAGTTGATTATCGGTGAGGTGAAGGTGTCTTGGGTATGAAA
The DNA here is from genome assembly GCF_019279795.1 of Protopterus annectens. Classification (NCBI taxonomy): domain Eukaryota; kingdom Metazoa; phylum Chordata; order Ceratodontiformes; family Protopteridae; genus Protopterus; species Protopterus annectens. Next base: position 1,455,909,612 of record NC_056725.1, on the reverse strand, counting down.
TGTTGTGGGTGGTGATAATAAGAGTTGAATCATCAGCATATTGTAAGAGTGTAGAGATGTTAGTAGCAGAGTGTAATCTGTTAGTAAAGATGTTGAACAATAGAGGACCTAAGATAGAGCTTTTGGGAATGCCAGTGTTGATGAGCAGAAATGGCGAGGTGACAGATTGCCAGTGTATAGATTGTTGTCTATTAGATAAGTAACTAGAGAATCAGTTTATCGAAGGAGTGGATAAATGGAGGTCAGAAAGTTTAGATATCATTTTGGGATGAGAGACTGTATCAAAGGCCTTGGAAAGATCGAGGAAAAGGCAAAGACTAGAGACTAGATGGCTATTAGCATGGGCTTCTGCTACAGTTTGGGTGAATGAGAGTAGAGTGGTAGATTGTGCTGTGGTGGGGTCTAAATCCATGCTGGGTGGGAGTTATCAGATTGTTATTCAGCAAGTGTTTAAGTAGTTGAGTGAGGACACATTTTTCAAGAATTTTGGAAAGTGGGGAGAGTATTGCAATGGGATGCTAGTTGGATGGGTCAGTGGAGTTACCTCCTTTATGGAGTGGGATAGTGAAAAAGGATTTCCATGTGTCAGGGACAAGGGCTTTGGTAATACAGCAATTTATAAGAACAGAGACAGGGTAGGCAATAGATTTGGCAGTTAGATCAAAGTTTTGGAGTTAGGTCAAAGATTCTAGGCTCTTCAGCTTTTTATATTTCCATATTTCTTGTCTTGCAGGCATTCCATTTTCGATGGAGTTTTTATTTGAAGGAGATTGGAAGAGGAAAGATGTGAAGTCTTTTGGTAAAAACTAGAAGAGGTTATGAAAAATATATGTACTTCCTCATCCTTAGAAGCTTGGCTGAGAGCTCTTAATCCTAGTAAGGGGAAAAACAAAAAAATTAACAACAGTCTTTCTTTTTATGATAGAATTCTTCTTGACTCCCCTTTAAAATATTGGCACCCATTAATTGATGGAGGTAAAATATTATCCTGGCATGAAGTTCAAAAAAAAAAAAAACAGTTAATACAGAATTTGAATTAACTCTTTCCAGGGTAATGATGGAAACATGAAATTCTGTTTGGTATACAGTCGATCTAACCCTTAAATTACAATTTAGTTCATTGTCAAATGACATTATAAATGGGAAGATGATTTGTAAAAAGTCTTGTATCTAAATAATGTAGGCGATTAATATACTAAAGGAACCAACAATCAATAATATAAGGTTAGGATAGAGAAGGTTAATAAATTTTGAAATTACAAAGGAAAGAAGAAAGGAAGGATGGATCTTCCTGGTGGTCATGATAAAAACATTACTTCCACTATTTCCTGAAATTACTTGCATAAGTAATTTTACCCTCTAGTCAGGTTAATAAAAATGTTCCCAAGAGCCAATGCAAATTTTGTCAAAAGTCAAGTTTCTGTAACACAAACTCATAGCGTCAAAAGGCGTTCAAAGATTCTGCCACCAGTAAACAAACAATTAAAAACCTTCTTACCTACCCCACTAACTAACCTATATTTGAATTGTGACTATCTCTCTTTCCTTCTTATTATAATAGTTGACATATTTCAGCACTTACCAGCAAAATAATTAAATGAATTGCCTAATACATTAGTCCTATGAGTAGCAGCATTGACCAACTTGTTATTATTTCTAGTATTCAATAACTGCCCACCTTAATATGGTCTCTCACTGTGAATGAATCATTCTAAATACATTTATGTACCATTATCAGATCTCCCTTAATAAATCTATAGCTTATTTGAAAAAGAGACAAAACTTCCAAATGTCTTGCATAATCTAGCCCTGTATTACCTGTAATTTGTCTTGTAAAAAGTTTTTGAATTCACTCTGATTTCCTCATATGAAAAATGCTGTAAAAACAGACTACAGCCCTTTGCTCTATAATAGGTCGAATAAATGGTATAATGGTTAAGGAGGGTTGACATAAGATTAAGGTGTTTACCTCACAGACATGAGGTACAAGATTTGATTCTCATCTTTGAAAGAGAAATTGGTGATGTTAAAATGACCTACAGAAGCAGATAGCCCAGTACGTACCCATGAACCTATAATAGGACCTTGGCTTCTCTACTTCAGATTGTTCTTAATATGTTACCCAATTAATAGTATCAATGGCTGATGTTACCTAAACAAAATGGCTCCAAAATTGAACCTATCATCAATACTAATGCCCAAATCTGTAATAACATTAACATCCTTCAAAATTAAACTCTTCAAAGCATAAGGATAAAATGGATTATTCACACCCATGTACATAACTCTAATTTTACTAACATTAAATTCCACAACATTCTCCTTTGCTCAGCTGCCAAGCCTATCCAGAAATTCTTGAATATGATGCTGGTCATTAATTGAGATAACCCCCAATCCAAAACATGGAGTCATCTGCATATTTTCAAACCTGTATATTTTCTTCCAATGGAAAACTAGAGATAAAACTTTTAAATAATAAAGGCCTAAGCACTAAACCCTAAGGAACACCACAATTAATTTCAGTTACCTCTAGGATGAAATCCCCAATATTTACGTGACAAAACCTTTTTTCTTTCTCTAGCTACTTCAATATTCATCTTATCCCAAAACTGTTCACATCATATTTTAACAATAATGCCAAAATCCTCACTTGTTGAACAGTATCAAATACCTTGCTCAAGTCCCCAAAAAATATATAAACTGTCATTCCAACATAAAGACTTTCCCAAACATTTTGGCAAAAACATAAGTTGGCTACATAAGACCAACCCTTAACAAAAACATATTAGAAGATATCCAATGAGTATTTCAGGTGATCAAAAAATATCTCAAAGCATTTCCTCAAGATGCAGGTTAGCCTAATGCATGTAGGATTTTCATGATCTAAGGAATCACCTGTGTTAGGAATGAGAATCACTAAAGCTTCTTGCCAAACAGCAGGATTATAATACATTTTGACTGCATTTTGAAACAAGTAAATTAACCATGGAGCAGAACTCTCAATTACATCACCCAGAAAAAAAGTATTAATTCCATCAGGTCAGGCCACTGAATTCTGTTTAAGCATTTTACAGGTTTTATTGACTTGATCAGTGGCAAAATATGTCATATTTCATCTAACAACAATTCATTGCCAATAATAAATGTTTTATCAAATCTAAAAAAAAAAAAACATTTTATCCAAAACGCTTTGCACAGTTCTTTAGGATCACTAAACTGATGCACTATTCTTAGGTGTGTACTAGGCCAAAGGCCCTGGAGCCTTTACAAGCCAAAACCATAGAAGTGCCCTGGCATCATGCCACCCAATATTAGTTACCTGTGTCTCTATCAAGTAGAACCACTGGAGTGATCCCCAGTGTGAACTTTCTATAGATTCATAGGTAAATTTATACCCCTACCAAAAGTTGAACCCCAGACCCTTTGTATCAAAGTCAGAGCAATGCACCATTAGACCAAATCAGCTTAAAGCAAGCATGTGAAAATGGGTTGTTTTCCTTGCAATTAAACAAGTGAATATTTAAAAACGTCTTTATTATTATTATTGAAATTATTTCAGTGTATGAGCCGAAACAATATTTTTTGATATTTGAATGTTAACTTTAACTACTTAGTTATTGTTTGGTTCTCTGTCTTGAAACTGACCATTTATATTACTGATAAGTTTAGTAAAAGTTGCCAATTGCAAAGTAAACAATATAATATTTAAAAGAATAAAACACTGCGAAACATAAATATAAAGAAGTAACCTACACATTTACAAACACCATTGAGTGCTAAAGGTATTTTTCATGAAGGAAGGGAATATCAAAGTGTGTGTATCCCCAAAAGAGAAACAAAAACAGACCACAACAGATAGCGAGCACTGAGAAACTTCTTTTTAAATCAGTTAACAGTAGACATAATATCCCATATTAGTTATTGTACAATTGACAAATGCTATGACAAATATGTAACTGCTCTCATCTAACAACAATTCATTGCCAATAATAAATGTTTTATCAAATCTAAAAAAAAAAAAACATTTTATCCAAAACGCTTTGCACAGTTCTTTAGGATCACTAAACTGATGCACTATTCTTAAAACCATAGATCCCCAGTGTGAACTTTCTATAGATACCAAAATAATAAAAAACCCCAGAAGAACAGAGCTCATTGGCAAAAATGGCAACAAGTTAAAAAAAGTTAAGGATGCCATTATCGATAGTTACTTGTGGAAGACCTAGAGTGAAGCAATATTTGTTGGTCTGTATAATTCATGATTCATACTTGCCAAGTATTTTCTTTCCCAGAGTAAAATTCCTGTGATCCGAGTGTTTGTGAAAGTAAGTTTTTGGTGAAGTCATCTCATCCTTTCAAGTTTAGGCAAGTGAAAATTTGATCATGTAAAGGGGATCCTTAGCAGCACATGTTCATGGCCAGAACACCTTCTAGCAGCCACAAATTGGTGTGCAGAGGGTCCAGTGCACAATATAAATCACAGATTATATAAACACACAACCTTAGTAAGGGAGCATGTGCTGACAGTGTGATAAAGGCAAGGGCAATTTGAATGAGATAATTAAGATACAGTGGAAGCTTAATGAGATAAGTATAGTTAGATATAAGTAAATTAGTGAACAAACAGCACTAATTAAATTTATTTTTAACTATACAGCTAATTCTATCCACTTAAGGACTCGTACATAATAAAATGGAAATGCTCGCAAAGGATATGAGAAGTACATGGCTACAGTGTAACAAAGGGTGCTAAATGTGATACATGTAAAATTTAAAGTTCAGAATTGAGGTAACCAGGGAAACTAAATACATTAGGGGATATTGTAAATGCTGCAGGTATTGCACATCAGGTATGTATCCAGAAAATTATATGCTGTAACCAACATTAAACTGTAGTCTCATCTCTCAGGTAGAACAATTTAAATGAACTTTAAAGCTGTTGCCCTATGCACTTCAAAAAAGGGATTTCTATTGTCAATTGTTTTTGCTTGTAACCATAGAAAGGCTATTGTAAAGATAAAAGTGTATTAAAAAGTAGCATGTATTGCATATTAATATAAACTGCAGAGTAGTTTATGCAGTTATAAAATCTAGCTATGCATTTTCCTCTATACATTTTATCAGAAGTGTACCTGGTTCAATTAGCTCCCCAGGTCGGTTCTATGAACCAGCGCCCCACCCCCTCAGCAAAAGTGAAGAGCAAAAAAGATACTTCTCTACAATAAGCCATAACTGATTGGCTTATTATAGTTAGATCTATGCACCCCAACCCAGCAAAAAAAAAAAAAAAAAAAAAAAAACATTCCTTCTATTGGCATACCAAGCAGGTGGCCAGATGCATGACACCCCCCTCCAGCCCCAGCCATTCATGTCCCATTTCTGTGCTCTGCCCCAACCCTCCTTTAAAATGTTTAATTTTGAAACTGTATCAAACCATTTGCTACATTGTAGCAAGTAGTTGGTACAGTTTAGAAGACACATGGAGAGATGCAGCACTCAGGTTTGAGTGCAAATGCATACTGGCTTTTAAAAGATGGTATTACATTAAAGAGCAATCAGGATTGGCTGATCACTTCCCCCAACACTTTGCTTCCAGGGCTGTCACCCCTCTTACCCTGCCTTAACTATACAATTGCATTTCACAAGACATGCTCAGAAAAATGTTGTACTCACATGATTATTTATTGAAAATGCCTAGCTACACCTGTGTTGTAGGTGTATGGAGGTATTCTGCCATTGTAATATATACTGTGCAAGTGATCAAAGGTAATAAATTACATCCACATGATTTATGTTGGAGCATACATAGGGGTTAAATAATTGTAAGCCTTACAGTGTCATGTTCACATGAAGGAAACAATAATCAAGTTGTCATGGCAATGTATACACCTGTGACAATGTGTAAATACTGAGAAGGATCACAGACACCTGTGCATCATTCCACTAATGCTAGTAACTGATGCAAAAAGCATTTGTAGCAGCAACCTTCATGTTGGGAATGGATTAAAGTTTGTGACTGTTCATACATGCTGTGAATGTATGTAGCAAAATCCAGAAGGACATGACACTTACACAGAAGTATCACTTTGACAGGATATCAACAGAATAATGATCTGATGTACATACTAACATACGTCTCAACTGCCCAGATTTTAGCAGAATGTCCAGATTTTTGCTTCACGTTTTTGGTCTGTGCCTCATACAATTTGTGGTTTTCCAGATTTGTGTGGCAAAGCAGTGAGGACTGAATTCCCTAAGTAATGACAGGCATTTGAGTTTCAGCCTTCATATCCTTTGGGAAAATGCATGGTAACACAAGACCTTTTATTCTAACAACTTTCTTAGTTAATAAGAGCAATATTTAAAAATTGTCCCTATTTTTGAGGGCCCCCCCCGCATTATTTTTGTCTTTGTCCAGATATTGTGTGCTAGGAAGCTGGGAGCTATGATACTAACAGTTTAATTGCAGCAGATATGAGATACATGTATGCAAAATGAGGCTCACACTCATGTTATATATTTTATTTCCAGCTGGGACAGAATGTATTTTCAGCAGAGGCCTCTTGCAGAAATGCTGTAGATGCATGCCTTTGGAATGTGGAAGGAAACTGGAGCACCTGGAGGAAACCTACATGAACACAGGCAGATAATGCAGACTCCACACTGAAGACACTCCAGCCAAGAATTGAACTGGAGAACCTCTTGCTGTGAGGAGACAATGCTAACCGCTGCACCACTGTGCCACCTGCAAACATGCACATAGATCAAGGTACAAAACATGTAGTCAGTCCCTTGACAAGTGAGTTGTGTGTGTATGAATGTCATTATGCATATCAATAGGCATAGGATGTATGTATGTGTATAACACAAATGGGTAGATAGCCCAGACAAGACTTGCAAAAAAAAAATGCATGCCAACATTATGGTCTTATTACATCAGCTGCTAGGGAAATGTATCAAATATCAGGCTATAATTATCTGATTATGATGCATTTGTAGTACAGTAACATAGGCACCGGAAGCTGTTGAAGACTGGGTGGAGGGTGAGAGGGGCACTTAGTGATCTAAAAAGGGCAATTTTTTATAACTATTTACTATCACAACATAGGTTAACTTGGAGGACATTTTAAGCTTAGCCAATTCTCTTTTGGTGCTTGAATTAACATTTTCTGATTGGTATTACCTATCCCATGGCTAATAATTGTAAATTAGCCGTAATGAGAATAATTGTGATCATACCATAGATAATTTGAGGGGACCCATGTAAGGGATGCAGCATTTAGGAACTGCCTCTATTCATTAGTGGCATGAGGGACAATCCAGGAGTACATTTTCTATTACCCATCCTTAGATCCAAGTTGCATTTGAATATGGATGAATGAGCTTTGTTTTATTTTTATGGCTAGTCTGTTCTGGAACAGTGGCAGACTCTGTAATATATATCCATTTCTCCACAATATTCAGTTTAGATACCTGGACTGAGTATTTCTGATGTCATTTGACTTGCTGATGTTCAGTAGGTCCATCTGTTTTAGGTCAGAGGATGCTTTGTATCCCAGACATGTCACCTCTAAGCACTCTGTAGGATACTGAGTATAGTGATAAATCTTTGAGGTGGTCCATGCAAGACCTATTGTTTAAGACTCGTATCCTTTTAGTAAGGTACCTCAGAAGGTATTCCAATTGTTGCATGGGGCTGGACAGAAACATGCCAAAGTGGGCATTATGCAAAATGATTGACCTAATGAGAGCTTTGTAAAGGGGACAACAACATCTCTAGATCTAGTTACAATCAATTTGTTTATAAGCTGTGCAATACAGAAAGGTCACTGTACACACAAATTCCCAAATGCCAAACAATTGGGTCAGTTCTCAGAGGGCATTGTCATGATTTTTGACACCAGTTATTATTTGGGACAAACCTTCCTGCATGATGGTTAAGTCATAAGGAGATTCAATAACTGCTCCTAGCTTGCAGTCATCTCAAACTTAGCCGGCCAAAGCTCTTTGGTATTTCCTTTTACTTTTGAGATATATATGCCAAACAGAAAAAGTCTCAGCACCAAACCCTGGGGGACTCCATTGGTGACTGGTCTCTTCCCCTATTTTGATCTCCTGCATCTTGTGAGTAAGTTGGCAATCCAGTTAGTGATGTAAGTGTTTGCTCCTACATTATTCATCTTTTGTACCACACCTGAGTAGGGGATTATGTCAAAAGGCCAGGCCAGGTCAAGGTAATGTGGTGTGAACTGTTTTACCTTCATCCATTGCTTTGGTAACAAGAGTAAAGCATAAAATTTGCCTAAGACTTTGAGCCTTCCACACTTTCCTCTGGGTTGTTTTCAAACACATTTTAGGGCTATGCATACATGCATGCATTCTTTGAGTCACCTTTCTGATTGTATTAAATTATATTCCTTGTATAATACAGCACCAGTTATTAGAATGTGTTTTAAATTTGTAGTTTTGAACAGTCTTCTAGTAAGCAATGAAACAAAATGTATGAACCAATAATGCCAAAACTACCCATTTAAGAAAATTTCAACCATAAAAGGCCACTCAGACTTCTATCATTACTATCCACTAATATCAGTAAATATGCAAAATGTCTGCAGAAGTAAGTCATCTAAATAATTCCACATTTAAGGGATCTCTAACTAATGAAGAGGTTGCTGCTAGGAAAGAACTTTATATTTCATTGTTTCATTTACAAATAAAGTGGCTGTTGCCCTTGAAGAATACATTTCCTATGTTACATTAAAAAATGATAAGCTAGGAATATTGCAATAGGGAATGGATGGCAAACTGATAAGAGGTTCATAGTTACTAGGTAACTCCTCCAAAGGAGGACATTCACAGGCCTGCAGCATCTATTCCCTTTAAAGTGTAGCACAGTACAGTATCAACGATTCATCTGCATACTGTGAGAGTAGAACCCATAGCCTTCTGCATCAAAAGTAAGGCTACTACCTGTTGTGCTACTAACAATGCAAACTGACTTGGAATAAGCAGCACTAAACTTCTCTTCCCCTGAAGCTCTCAGCTCCTTGCAAGATTATTTATTTATTTAACATTTGTTTACCAGGAAAATCTAACTTGGAAGAAAGCCAATTTTCAGCAGAGGCCCAGGGAGAAATGCTCCACACATTTCTTTGTAATGTGGGAAGAAACCAGTGCACCCACATAAACACAGGGAGTACATACAGACTCCACATAGAAAGCACCTCAGCCAAGAATCAAACCAGAACACCTCTTGTTATAAGGTAATAACATTACCACTGCACCTTACACCTGACACAACTAAATTGCTCAATTTCACAGCAGAAGAAATCTGGAAAAAGCCAAAATTTATTTGGGGGGGAGGGCAAAGGCCCAAAACCAGAGACACATTTTAAATATTGCTTGTATAATCTTAGAAAGTTGATAAAATAGTGTTTTGTGTTACCACGTGTTTCCAAAAAACATAGGAAAAATGAAATTTAAAGGACTATCATTATTTAGTGAGTTCTGTTTTCACTGATTTGCCAGAAAACCACAAATTTAAAGAGAACAGACCGAAAGTATGAGCCAAATGTTCTGTGAAAATCTAGACAGTTGAGAGCTATGGGCTCATCTCCCTGAATTACAAGTGGTGGTGTGGGTAGAGAATGCTGGCTGTTGTAGCTAAGGTACAGGGTTTAAGCCTGGGTAATTCTAACCACCAGGTATAAGTAACTGGGGCATTTTACTTACACACACACACACACACACACACACACACACACACACACACACACACACACACACACACACACACACACACACACAGTCGTCATCAATTGAGACAAATGTGCCCCCCACACACACACACACACACACACACACACACACACACACACACACACACACACATGCACAGTAGTCCTCAATTGAGACAAATGTGCCCCCATCTCATTCAGTTTTTAATCACAGATTTAGCCCTTGGTAAAGATAAATACAAAAGTTACATTACCTAAAAGCAATTGCCATGACAAAAGTTGCATAGGCTCATTTCTGCTACTAATCTAACATTTCCAAAAGAAGCCTGAACCATACAGCAAGTGTGGTGCGGTAGGCTACATTCTTTGGTTTCATAGCATAAAGCTTTTCTAAAGCCATTCTAATCACAATTTCAAAATAAAAAATATATATGTTATAATCTAAAGGAATAACCATGACACTTATTTCATAGTGAATGCCAGAGTTGTATGTACTGTCACATAATTTCAATACAATTTGATTACCTCAAACTCAAAGTAGATCATTTGATCTTTAACGCCTATACGGTAAAACATTATTTTTACAGGTACCGTCACTTAGTACAGAAATTATTTTTCCTTTTGTCGGTTACTCATCTTTCTGAGGAAACATTTCATGATGAGTCGTCGATGACCAGCTCTTACACAGCATGAGACCCACTGCATACGGAAATCATCAAACTTCAACTGCACCTGCTCTTCTATCACCCATCCCATTCACTGGGCAAGCCATGGCTGGGAATCTTGATTGGCCAAGTGTTGACTTGGGTGTGGTCTACAAAGTGCCTGTACATAAGGGGGTGTGGTGCTCTAGGTATATTGCTTGACATAGTGTTAAGGCAATCAAAATGTGGATGTAACACTCAGAGAGTGACTGCAGCAGTATCTGACACCCAAGAGATCCTCAAGTTTACCATGGGCAGACACTTTCCCACATATGCCTTCAAGGAAGAAAATATGAACTGGCTATGTCTCTTTCCTTCTGTCTTTCATCAGTGACTACAGGAGGCTTGATAAGGCATTTGCAAAACTGTCAAGAATCAGATGAGCGGTGTTGTTTGCAGCATAAATTCAGGATTTCATGAAAACTGTCCTTTTGCAGCCTTAACTATAAGCCATAAAGGCAGTCCTGCATCCATACGATAGGAAGTAAGGGTATGTGAGTACTTAACGTGGTACCTAATCCTCGGGTTCTGCCTCATCTGTCACCTGGATTCTGCCTCAATTGTCACCTGGTTGCACATTTTGGACATCTGCTTCCTAAGCCACGAACTAATGAATGCTGAAATATAAGTGGTGACCTGTAGACTGATGACCTAGCACTATACCTATTTGTTTGGTGCTGTAACAAGCAGTAGCTAACAGGTATAGAGGCATACTCCTGTCTTCACCCTGTACTAAGGAACACATTCACCTGCCTTGATGGATTTTTTCAAGGTAGTCTTCTGATTGACAGCGGGGCTTACTTACTGCTTCTTGCAAACTGTGAGTAACGTAACTTTATTTAGGTTGTTCAGTTCTGCTATATGTTGTGAGAAAGAATCCTGTTTCAACTCACAGGCCTTGCAGAGACTGTAATTCGTAACTTATGTACCATTATCGCTTTTTATTGTGAATTGACTTGCACCTCAAAAAAGTTTTTTTTTTTTTTTTTGTGATCTAAGATAAGGAACTACCAATGACAGCTTACTTTCTAGTGAAATAAGATATTCCACCCACCTTCTAGTTGCAAGCCCCCAGTCATACCAATAGTTTGTTTGCTGATAAATTCTGCACAAAGTCAAAAATAATGATGGAATTAAGGCTCAAGAAATATGAACACGCTTTTAAACATTGCTCATATTCACTTATAAAAGTTAATAAAAAGGTTTTATATAAACGTGCATTTTCTGAACAGTAAGAAGTATGACACCCTAATCCATGGCATTAATGACTGAGTCTAATTCTGCAGGAACCCCACTCCAAAAAAAAAAAAAAAAACAGAGACATTTAAACACACACACAGACACACACACACACACACACACACGCACACACACACACACACACACACACACACACACACACACACACACACACACACACACACACACACACACACACACACTTCATAACTGAAATGGAGCACAGCCTAGCCTTCATAACTGAAATGGAGCACAGCCTTGCCTATATAAATAAATAAAACGTAGCACAGCCTAGCTTTCATAACTGAAACGTAGCACAGCCTAGCCTTCATAACTGAAACATAGCACAGCCTAACCTTCATAAATAAATAAAATAAAGCACAGCCTAGCCTTCATAACTGAAATGGAGCACAGCCTAGCCTTCATAAATAAATAAAACAGAGCACAGCCTAGCCTTCATAACTGAAACAGAGCACAGCCTAGCCTTCATAAATAAATAAAATGGAGGGAACACTTCTCCTTACCATGGGTGACTCTAGTAGCAGGCTTAGCAGCAATGATGTGATCAGGAACATTTTCCATGCACCTTTGTGTCACGTTAGTGTGCGATGCATGCATGAGTCCATGGTCTTGCAGCTGTAAAAGTGGGGGGTCACTCCCTCTCCCTCACTGAATGGTTCTGGTGCCTATGTACAGTAACCAATGATATGATATGTGTCCTTCCTGCTACAAGTGTCATACTATACATGTGGCACTTGTGGCACATACCGCAATGTTGTACCTGATATTTAGCTTTGAAGTAAGGCTTCTTAAACACATTAGTAATACCTGTGTGACACCACAGTAACATAACTCACTCCAAGTTGAAATATAAATGTATTAGTAAGTAACCTGTTGACAATTTACATTTCACATACATGAACAACACACTGGCCTGTGACAAATGTTGCCATCCTCAGCGCATACATCAATAAGCCTATTGCAAGGACATTTGCACCTCCAACCTTCCAGAGGAGCAAATGACAAGAACTATCTCAGGACATTGATCATTTCATGTGCTTTGAGCCAAATGGCACTCATCTAATACATCATTATATTGGACGTGCTCATAAGGTAGTACAGCAAAGACTACAATAACGAACTGCCCAACACCAATGCAGAAGAAAGTATCACAACATAGGCTCACTCATACTTTGTGATGATTCTGCAGCATGGCATGCATTAAATAAATTATGAATAAGGTTTAATTTTCTTTAAAGCCCTATACTGTGAAAAAAACAATAAAACATACACATAAATGTTTACATAAAGTCATGCAATGCAGCTTTTTATTTTTGGGGAAATAAATAATGTCTGTGAGCATTCCCTGACATACTCACCAGTTACATCTTGCCAAACTCAAATGCATGCTGATGTCAGATTTCAGAGTGAAGTGTATCAAACACTGACACCACAGAATGAAGCATATCTGATGTGCTGCTTCTTTGTACCAAGCTGAACTGAGCTGGGCTAACATAAGTTGCCTGTTTTTTGATATTTATACTATTTACTGCACTTTTTTATTGCCTGTCACCTACTTTTATCTATATTTATTTACTGTGTACTAAACTACACTGTTGTACTGCAATTGTCTTCTTTACTGTGCCTGTTAAATAGAATTTTATTGCTGTTTTCACAGTTTACAAAGCTTTTTTGTTAGTTTCACTGTTTATTAAGTATTTACGGGTATTTTTCACTATTTTTAAGATATCTGTTCTGCTCATTCTGGTTTTCCTGCCAAACAGTGTTTAAACAACTGATCTGTTAACCCTTTAAAACATTCTTTAATGCCTCCTTGCTGATTTTCTGATGTTTTAAACATTTTTTTAGTGTCTTGCTGCTATTTTTCTGCTGTTTTAAACATTATCTAGTGTTTTCCGCTGAAACTAGGGTAGCTAGTAGCTGTAACATAGTCAGGACACAGGCTTGCTGTTCTGGAACTGGTTGTAGTGGTTTGTTTGTTCTGAGCACATTTTCGGGACCATCTTGGATTGGACGGGGCCTATCTGCACTTTTGTGAAAGAATTTTGTGGATTTTGACCTGTCTGGTAAAGGGGCGTCGGTCTATAGCTTGGAATAAGCATCTTCATTGGTCCTTTTGAATCTTTTTAAAGTTTTTTTCAAGTTTTTAGCTTCTGGTATTTAGGCCCTGCATTTAGCAAGTTTGTGCTTGCTGGTGCATCACACAGTTGTGTGCCAAAGATGGACAGTTAAATTTAACAAATTTTCCTTAAAAGTCAGGCAGAAATATCCATGCACTGAGCTCCTCTGTGATTGATTCTGAATAGCCACCCCTAGTGACAACAGTCTTCAACCTAGCATTATGGACAGTTGGACTACCCTTGTTTCTCCTGCCAACCTTGTTGACTTGGGTCTCTTGAGATAGTGTAGCAATTGTCTCATGTACACAGACAACCATCTACTAATAACACACTCTAGTACAGAGTGCAATCGATATAGTTACACCAAGAATCTAGAATCTATACTCTCTCTCACTCAAAACAATGACACAGAGAAGGTTGTCAACTCAGCCACCACTGCACATGCTCATAGTACCTCTACTCATACACATAGTATGCATAAAACACATAAATCCACATACACGGAGAGTCTGTCAAAAAACTTACTGAAACACTAGAGACCTCCAAAACACAAGACTGCTCTAATTAACACAGTCCCCACAGCACCCATGACACATAGCAACACCAGTCTCTCACCCACCAAGCCAGTAAGGTTTTACACTCAAAAACAAATTTTCTTGTCATTAGAGACTCAGTATTGAGACACATGGATGACTCACTCACCAGGTTGGACAAGGAAAAAGTCACGGTCAGCTGCCTTTCTGGTGCCAGGATTCACCAGATCATGCACGCACTCAGGTTTCTCAGCAACAAGTACTGTTATGACTATGTCATAGTTCATGTTGGTGTGAATGACCTGAGATGTACCTTACTGGACTGCATGAAGAGAGACATGGTTGAGCTCTCTAAGTATGTGCCCTAGGCAGGTATGTCCCTAGCCTTGAGAAGCATACTACCCTTACTTATAATAATGCCGCAGTATAAACAAAAAATTATTGATTTCAATAATTGGCACAGTTTTTGGTGTCACACAAAGGGGATTCAGTTCCTCTCAAACTGGGAAGCCATGGTCGACAAACCTCACTGCTTTACCAGAAAGGTTTTGCACCTGGCACCTCTATGCTTTCAGCTGTTGGCAAAGGCTCTTGCCACCCCCTTAGTGCCTTTTTTAGGCAAGATATTGAAAACAACATTACTGACACGAAACTAACCAATCAGAATAAAATAAGGGTCATGCTGCTAAATGTTAGGAGCATAAACCAAAAACTGCACTCCCTGGAAGCACTTCGATCACTAGAAGATGAAGATGTCTGTGCAGTCACAGAAACCTGGTTCAAGGCCACAGAGAGTACCCCGGCCTTGCAAGGCTAAAATGCCTTCCACACCATTAGACTGCAAAATGAACATACAAAAAACAAAGGAGGCAGTGTTTCAATCTATATTAGAGATAAATTCACCTCCCGTCCAGTTAGACTGGACAACTCCATGGAGTTACTCCAGGTCAAGGTTACGGTGGATAAGACCCCCATTCAAGTCATACCCAGTTATAGATCCCCCTCCTTGGGTCATGATGCCCATGAAGCCTACTTGACTAAACTAGACACAATCCAAATTTTACTGAACACACTGGTTATGGGAATTTCAATTATCCCACCATCATCTGGGAAACCTACACTATCCCTAACTCACTAGCACAAAAGTTCATTGAATTTGTTAATTCAAATGCCCTGGAACAAATTGTCCATACCCAGATAAGGGGAACAAGCATTCTGAATCTGGTTTTTACCAACAAGTCAAATAGATGCACTGCTGCAACTGTTGGACCCTCATTAGTTAAATCTGAACACAAATCAGTCACCTTCGAGCTCATACTAACACCAGAACTCACAAAGAGTGAAATTAGAGTAAAAAATTGACCAAGACAGACAATATTCTCCTAGGTGAAGGTATAAATGCATTCCAAGCCCCACACCAAGCTAGATATGGTAACTACGCCAAAGCTTCCAATAAAGCCCTGTACAATCACTTGCATAAGTGTATAAACTCAGCCATACCAAAAGAAAATCAATGCTAGAGCCCCAAGTAAAAAAAGG
Organism: Protopterus annectens; assembly: GCF_019279795.1. NCBI lineage: Eukaryota > Metazoa > Chordata > Ceratodontiformes > Protopteridae > Protopterus > Protopterus annectens. The sequence continues at coordinate 1,455,893,719 of NC_056725.1, read as the reverse complement.
CTGCCATGGTAGACATCCAGTATGAACAATTTTTATAATAAATGCCAAAAGTTGCTGTCCAAGAAAACAAAGGCAAGGCCCCAACAATGGAAAAGCACTGTCCTCAGCTTCAACGGGTAAATAAGATAATTTGTTAAGTCTTCCAAGGGCTCCTTTGAGAGAAACTTAGAAAATGCAGCCAGTTGTAATCATTAACCATAAGGTCTTTTACAGCTATGTACATAATCTAAAGGGCAGGACCCAAGCATGTGCAGAACTAGTGGCCAATGGTATCATGCACACTGACCCCACAGAGATAGCAAACCTGCTAGTGGATAGTTTTGGTGAAAATTTCACTCCCTTATCCCCCTCCTAACTAACAACAAACCTTCTCCCAAACTCCATCCCCCCACTGTACATATCTGAAGAGCAGAAGAGCAGGTTCTCAAAGCCTTGTCCAGGGCAAAAAACACAGCCTCTATGAGACCATATGACATCCCAGGCTATCTTCTAAATATACCAAAACATGGTCTAGCATCACCATTAAGTGCCATTTTCAATCATAGCATAACCACAGGCTTTGTTCCTGCAGAATGGAGAACAGCAACAGTTGTTCCCCTCCACAAAGGTGGCCTAGCAACTGACCAAGGGAATTACAAACCCATAAGCCTGACCAACCTCATCTGTAAGGCCATGGAATGTATCATTATGGACCTCATAAATAAAGACATAGGTGACCTCCAAACCCTGAATCCTACCCAATTTGGCTTCGTGAAGGGCAGACCCTGCCTGTTAAATCTGGTGAATTTCTTTGAAAATGTGACCAAGGTCATTGACAAGGGCAAAGTTGTGCACACAGCATATCTTGACCTGGCAAAGGCTTTCAACACAATCCCACATTCAGGCATTACCAATAAACTTAGCTAATTGAAGTTATACCCCTTTGTTGTAAGATGGGTTGCCAACTGGCTCACAAACCAGATACACACTATCAAAGTGGGTGACTCCACATCAACCAGCAGACTTGTTACCAGTGGGGTGCCATTAGGGGTCAGTGCTGGGACCCCTACTGTTTGGTATATATATCTAAGAATTTCATGTTAAAACTAAGGGGTTGTGGCTGACCAAGTTTGCAGATGACTGCAAACTAGGTGCACTCATTGATTCCCCAAGTGATGTCCGTATACTCCAAGTGAGCCTCTCACAGACCAACAACTGGTGTATTAGTCACAGTCTCAAACTGAATGCAAAGAAATGCATCATCATTCCCTTCAGTACAAACAATGTCCCCTCACTCTATCAAATCAACATCAATAGCCTTAGTACCCATGAAGTGGTAAGGGACCTGAGATCACAAGTTGAATGCGACCTTAAATTCGACAACCACATGTCTACTGTAGTAAGGAAAGTTTTCTATGTAACACAATTGATTAATAAAGGAATAACCTTGTGAGCAAAAGAAATTAAAAGCCCCCTATACTCGGCACTTATCTGGCCCATAATTGAGTATAATGCCCCGTTTGGCATGTACCATAGTATGCACATGCAGCAATTAGACAGACCTCAGATGTTTCTAACAAAGAAGATCAAAGGGTGCCAGCATGTGCCTTACACAGACTGACTAAAGGCCCTGTCACTATACTTCATATCATATAGCATTCTTAGTAGAGACTTACACCTGGCCTACACAGCAATCCAAGACCTAAACCTAATGAGCTTGCTGCATATCCATAAATCAAATAGGACTAGAGCTACACATTCCAGGGACCTAAATATAGCCTGCAACTTGAACAGGACATGCTGGAGGGACAGATTTATCTCCCAGTGGCTGCCACGTCTTTGGAACAGGCTACCAATTCATGTCAAGTAGAACACCTCTATGACACTATTCAAGAGGAACTTGGATGAGTGGATGGGAAACTGTAAATTCTTACTGGAGATAGAGCCTACAAACCTCCTGGACATGGGCAGTCATCACTAAATGCAGTCTTGGGTACTGACTATTTTTTCTATGGTATTACATTGGGATGAAATGGCTAGGCTTAAAATGACCTATGGGTCAATGGCCTAGTAATATCCTATGATCCTATGATCCTATGAAAAATACACTTGAAGAGATTACATCAGTATCCTACTGTAATGGTTATTGCTCCCTTTTCATGAAGTATGATACCTAAAAATGGTGTCCCTCTTATTCTTCCATATCTCCAGTCTTTGGTTAAGCTACTCCTGTCTATCATGATTGTCTGACAGACAGATCTTATGCAATTTAAACCCCAGCCTACCATGCACCACAAAGCTATGTACTAGCTGTGCCTGCCAAATGAGATTACAATGGCCAAGTATCATAAAGAACACACTTCAAGGTGTAGACTAAGAAAATCATTTTGCTGTTCATTTATCCAATACAAATTATTCTGAGGGATCAAAAGGATGTAGCAATGTTAATATTCAAACAAGTGTGATTTAGCCATATCAGCATTGGTTGGGTAAGCCACTCTTTCGCATTCATTTTGTTTTGTGCATATACATTCCCACATTTGAACCACTGCCTATCCAGGTACACATGCTGTATAAGTGAGTATTAACAGCACATGCCACAGGAGAATTCTCACCACAGGCATTACAGAATGCCTGTTTGACTGGCATGAAATCCCCAATGTGTTGAAAGGGCTTTGTTAGAAATAAATTGATGTATCACTGTATGTGTCACTGTGTCATGTCAGCACACTCACATTGTGTTGTCCTTTGCTGGAGTTGAACAGCTGCCTGTGCAAGTTCATAATCTACAAAACTGTGCATTAAACGCATGATCCCAGGTGAAGTTTTGCCGCAACTCTGAGATAGTACATATTTGAAGACATGACATTGTACTCATTAAAACTAAAGGGGGTGTAATTCTTGCATTAAAGTATACTGACACACACTCATTCTATTCACTGACTACAGGTTTTGACCATCTACCAGTCTAACTACAGAAGCTATAGGATTTTGCCTCAACTATAAGTGCCACAGAAGAAGTCTTACTACAAATGTGAAACAGGGTCTGTTTGAAGGCATGACATCATCTTAGTGCTGCAAGGCATATGAGATTGAAAGAATGGTGTGATCTGTTTCTTGGTCACAAATTGCTGCATGATGGTAGGTGTACCCAACCACATGTGTTACATAATACAGTTATCCCTCTGACTGTAGAAGTACAGTCAAGCACAATATGCAGATAATTCTAAATTCAAACTCATGGCTTTCCATGCCATCGCTACCTATCTTAGATTAAATATTTCTCCTGAGGAGAAGTATTGACATCAAATGTTTCAGTGAAGCCTATCCTACATAGCACTACAGAAACACACTCTCATAACAGTTCCACAGTGTTGGACTCAAACCACTTACTTATCCAGTTATACAATCTAGGATATGCAATATCAAATGGAAGTGCCACAGGAGTAGTCATCTTTTAAGGGTGAGATAACACACATTTGAAATGGTGACATCAGTGTGTAGCAGAACAAGTTTTAGTATTAAAATTGAAATAAAATGATGTGGGTGCATTCTCCTAATGCATATCTTTCTCCTGAGTGAAAGTGTACAAATTGGAATTCTCGTTCAAGCAATTCCTACCTGACAGTAGAGACACACACACTCACAGCAGTTTCACACTGTGAGATATGAACCACCTATCTGTCTAGTTACCCAATCTGGAATACACATTATCAAATGCATATGCCACAAGAGAAGTTTAACTACAGCAGTGAGATAGTGCACATTTAAAAGGATTACTTCATCAGTGTATTGCAGAGAATATGTTTGTGATAAAAATGAATGGAACGGGAACTCCACTCCAAGTTTAAATTTTTCTCCTAAGTAGAAGTGTACACCTCACATGCATGGGTAAAACCAGTCTTACCTAGTAGTAAAGAAGCATGCACATGCACACACACGCATGCACACACACACACACACACACACACACACACACACACACACACACACACACACACACACACACACACACACACACACACACACACACACACACACACACACACACACACACACACACACACACACACACTCATGCTAGTAGGTCACTGCTGTGTTCAAACATCTGCCTATCTAATTACAGAATCTAGAGTACACTGCATTAACTGCAAGCACCACAGGAGAAGTCTTATTTTGAATGAGGGGTACTGCACATTTTTTAGAAATTACAACACCAGTGTGTTGCAGAGAAGCTAGTGTTTATCACAGTGTTGTGTGAAAAGGAATGTGTCTCGACAATCAGAAATAACAGCAATGTGTTGATCACAAGTAATTACAAACTGTTCAAATAACTTATCTATCCTGTCATTCATGTGCATTGTGGTAGTGTGCCTGACGTGTATATGTTTCACAATATAGTACATTGATGACAATCACATTTGTGACACAGCAGCTTGACAACCAAACGTGAGTGGTCAGGATGACTGCAAACAGTAATCTTATGTTGTGCTATATTTAATATTTCCTCAGGCTTGGACAATGTGCAATGTAAATACAAACACAAAAGTCAAAAATATGAAACTGCAATACTTACTACCATTCAGGAAGTGTGTATTTGAAGCAGCCACACCATTGTACATTATTTGCAAGTCTAAATGTGTTCGAGTGTAGACATAAATTTACATCATGTAGTGTTTACACCGCATCACATTGAACTAATATTTGGAGTACAACTTTCCACTACAACACATACAAGTAATACAAGCCACTGGCATTATTTTCCTCTTGTCAAAAATCACTCCCTGAAGTGCATTGCTGATAAGCTCATTTGCACGACCGATGTCAAAGTATCCGAGCATGTGTAATTATACTATGACGATTTGAACTTATAACAACAATTAACAGTAGTCAATGGTGCGTCATGCCAGTCTTCATGTAAATAAGGAGTATAGACATAGAAACAGTACTAATGCTGATTCAGTTCAGAACATACGTGGGCTATGTTAATTTTTTATATGTCATGGTTTACCCATTTGTCATGATAACTGAAGTACAGTAATCATTATATGGATATAATATATATATATATATATATATATATATATATATATATATATATATATTATATATATTATATTCAGTTATATGTCTTTGTATGACATTGCTGTAGATGTCATAATTAAAAGACTTCAGAAAATGTAGGAAATGCAAATTAATCCATCCTATCACCTTATGGGTCTATTGTAGCAATATTTTCAACGTGTGCATAGTGTACTATAATTATTGTACCAAATGTATGTCATAATAATTAATGGTGGTCACACTTCCTGAGCAAATGTAGGTAAATGAAAGCAGCCATGATATTATAGGATGTGACACTTAAATTCACATTGAGATAGAGAAGAATTATATCACATATGACTGTCATTAACATGCTGAGTTATTATGACAGTTCGGAAGGATAGTGCAAACATTATGAGATATTTGCACAATGTGCATTTTGAAAGATATAACATATTGGAAAATAAGAATGGCAAGAATCAAACCAATCCCATCAATGTCAGTACTGACCTACAGTATGTATTACTTGTGTACACCACAGAAACAGGCCTAACACATATATGAGGAGGATCACCCTTGAATGGAATTATGCACCTCAAAATTCTAATGGCCGTGCATCCCATATGTAGGTGTGTGTGATGTTACAATTGTGGGAGAACAGTGTGACATACATAATGCCCTTGCATAAGGAACTCCTGCCTGACACAGTTATTGTGTCAACAGATAAGAAGAGATGCAATCACCACACTATGATGCAATGTATTCACCAGAGCTGTGTATTGTCAGCATCTGCCACAGGAAGTAGCAATAGGTGTTGTGACAATCAAATGAAATTAATGTGTGAAATAAGAAAGGATCCTTGAGAATCAATACCATATCAGCATGTCATACTGATGGCAATTAAATGAATATGTTCATGTACACACAGTTGTGATAATTCCTATATCAATGTTCCATAGTCAAGGAAGTTTTCTCTGTTTATATATATATATATATATATATATATATATATATATATATATATATATACATAATATGTTGTTGTTTGTCTTTCGGCTTTTCCCAGTTAGGGGTCGCCACAGCGGAACTTCAGTCAGCTAATGATTGGCAGTAGATTTTCACGAACACCGAGGTGCCAGCTCGACATCCAACCTTCAATGAAGGCACGCCCATTTACGCATGTCTTTCGAACGCCACTAAACCGCGGGGAGGACATGCAGACTCCACAAAGAAGGCACTCCCTGCACTCCAGCCGAGAATCGGACGGGAGAACCTCTTACTGTGAGTCAACAACGCTACTGCTGCACCACCGCGGCTGTCTATATATATATCTATATATATATATATATATATATATATATATATATTTATACATACACATATATATTTATATATGTATGTATAATATACCACCCAAGAACTGCACCACACTTTTGTACACTGCAGTACCCAATGCATGTCCCAAAGTACTCTCAGCATGATATTGGCAGAACAAATGTCTACTGCCATGAATTCCAAAGCTACATTCGCATGTGCTCATGCAACATATCAAGGGCTAGGACTAATGTGATGTAATGGTTGTTGTGTGACATCAGTATGTTCACACAAAATGAAACCCTATGCTACAATTGAATATCAAGCTGTACAACCCCTCCAAATAACAATATTACTATTAATTACATTCACCACAGTGGAACTGTTACCACAGCTGTTGAACTACACCTATGTGAAATCATTCAATCAGCTGTACTTGATTTGCCCCAAATTTTTATCTTCTAAAATTGATGAAGTAGGCCTCCGTCACTTTATATGTACAAAGAATAATTGTGAGGGTTGTCTTTCATGCAAAACAGTTAAGGACACAAATGCTTACAGTCACTCAGTGCAGGTTTGAAACAATTGCCTAAGCATTGAGAAAATCAGCACCATAGTGGGATCACTAAATGTGCCCTGGTATAAGGGCATCACCAAGTGTCATATGTGTGCTTATGTAAAAACATTACATCATGTGTATGAGACAAGGAGTATGTGTACCTGTAATTACATAAAAGGAATCTGACTGCATGTCAGACAACATTGTCTGATGCTAGGTATACCCAAACACACATGTAGCCCCCTGATGGTGTAACTGTGATAGTAGAACAGTGATTATGTACAATGTGGATGTGATCTTGTATTGGAAGACATGCTTTACTTAGGCAACAATATATATTACTTCATCTCATGTCCTCAGTCCTGAGAAGGTGCTTCACTACAACTGTCATTTAATGACAATCTATTCAAATGACAATATCAGTCTTGAAAACAGCCTTTCCAAAGGAAATGTACTATAAACACTTGCAACAAAATCATCTACACATGAACATAGCACATGTGGGTGTCAACACTGTTAACAACATCTACACTGACTGTAAGCTGTGATGCTCAGATATGAGTTATATGACTAACATTGCAGGCTTATGAAGGTTTGCTGAAACACAACTGGAAATGCAGATTTATTTGATGACTGTGACACGGCACTTTTCAATGGATGACATCACCATTGTGTATTATCTTCATGTTTCTGATAAAAATGGTTTATACAGCCCACTGTGTAGCTATACCTCACATATGTATGTGTAGCCTGTTCTGCACAGTGACAGGAAGAAACACAGACAACAGTCATTCCTTTACCTGAACTTCCTACCTATTGATTGACAGAATCTACACACCACTGTACTAACACATGTACCACAGAAGAACTCTGACTGGATGTAAGGCGCACAGCATTTTTGAAAGGATAACAGCTGTGTCATGCAAAAGAAATGCATGTGAAAAAATGACTTCTGGAACGTGGACTTCTAAATGTTGCAAATAGTAAGAGGTGTATTACACCCCCGCATCCATTCACACACACACACACACACACACACACACACACACACACACACACACACACACACACACACACACACACACACACACACACACACACACACAAAATCAGAAGAGTCACACTGCTCTATTCAAACTCCCTATCTATGGACTGACTCATGCTACACACAAGTGTATTACATGCATGTACTATAGCAGAAGTCTGACTTGAGGGGTTTGAGAGTGCATTATTGAAATAATGACCTCATCAGTGTGTTGCAGACAGTTTGCATTTCAGGACAAAGTGAAAAGGGGAAGTGGGATTGATCTGACCATGTAAGTGTTAATCATGAGTGGGAGTTAACTGAGCACACATGCTGAAATCATCCTTTAGTAATGCAATGGTCCCATTATCACTCACTCTCTCACACACACACATGCACACACACACACACGCACACACACACACACACACACACACACACACACACACACACACACACACACACACACACACACACACACACACACACACTGGTTGTTGTGAGATTAGACCCCCCTACCTATCTAGGTCCACAATCTAAAGGACACAGTACTTAATACAAGCACCACCACAGAAGTCTGATTTTCATGGTGTGAGAGTGCACTTTATAGAGGATGACATCAGCATTGTGTTACAGAGAAGTTGATGATGGGAGAAGGATCTGAAATAAAAGCGGACTCACCCTACAATGAAAAAGTCCTTCCAGGCTACTTCTATATTGAGGCCACCACTAGTTAAATTCATATTTACAAAGTTCCATACACACACAAGTTGACTATCATGAGATTAGAACTCCCTATCTATGCAATCTAGAGTACAGAGAACTTAACTCAAGTGTTACCACAGAAGTATGACTTTTTCTGCGTGAGAGACATCAATGTTGTATTGCAGAGAAAATGATGTTGGCAGAAGGATCTGACATTGATGTGGACTCACCCTACAGTGTAAAAGTACTTCACGGCTACTACTTTACTGAGGCCAGAAGTAGTTAAGGTCATATATACAGAACTCCATACACAGGCAGACACACAAACACACACACACATATACACACACACACACACACACACACACACACACACACACACACACACACACACACACACACACACACACACACACACACACGTTGACTGGTGTGAGATTAGAACCCCCTACCTACCTAACCGGCTATACAATTAACAGTACAGAGCACTTAATGCAAGTGTCACTGCAGAAGTCTGACTTTTATAGTATAAGAGGGCACTTTATAGATGATTACATCAGTGTTATATCGCAGAGAAGATAATGTTGGCAGAAGGGAATGACATTGATGTGGACTCACCCTACAGTGTAAAGGTACCTCCAAGTCACAAGTAGCTAAGGTCATATTTACAGAATTTCTTACACACAGACATACACACTCAAGCTGACTGTTGTGTTATTAAAACTTCCAATCTATCTAGTTATACAATCTAAAGAACACACTACTTAACACAAGTGCCACCATAGAAGTCTGATTTGTATAGTGTGAGAGTGCAGTTTATACAGGATGACACAGTGTGGTGTTGTAGAGAAGATGATGTTGATAAAATGGTCTGATATTGATGTAGACTCACCCTGCAGTGTAAAAGTAATTCAAGGCTACTAATTTATTGAGGCAACCTGTAGTTAAGGTCATATTTACACAATCCATACACATGCAGACACAACGACACATACACCCCACACACACACACACACACACACACACACACACACACACACACACACACACACACACACACACACACACACACACACACACACACTCAATACTGTGAGATTAGAACACCCTACCTATTTATTGACACAATCTAGAGAACACAGTACTTAATGCAAGCACCACTGAAGACATCTGAATTTTAAAGTGTGACACTGCGGTATAGATAGTATTAGCTTCTTAGTCTGTTTCATAGAAAATATTGTGATGTTGAAGGTTTTGTGCAAATCCATATTTATTGATACAGTGGAGTAAGTGCAAAGTTACAATCAATAATAAATAAGTACTGCTGACTTATGTCAGTTATGTTGTCATTAATGTATATTGTAGAACTGACAGTGACATGCACCAACCTGTCTTGTGTAGATGTGACACACATAAGTTTGAAAGACAGTATAGACAATGAATCCTTCATGGATCATCAGGTTTTGATGATAGCATGTAAACCTTAATGAATGGGAAAAACCACGGTGAAGAACTTCTCAAAAGCAAACTTCACACTTCTCAAAACTGAGATGGAATCCTTCAAAGCCCCCGGGCCAGTGGAAAATATGGCCCAAAATGTAGAATCCTTTACAAAAGCATTCTATGGACACCTACAGGAATTCATGGAGCATGCTATCCCAAATAAAACCAAGACTCACTCCTCTAAAGGCAGGAGACCTGTCTGGTGGACCCCGGCCATAAATAAGCTATACAACAGAAGGAGAAAGCTACTACATGACAGAGCAAAATCCCAAAAAGGGAAGGCATCACTGATCAGTACTAGAAAGAAACTACGATCCCTCATAAAATCATCTAAGGCCAGCTTCGAAAGAAAAATTGCACAAGATACGAAAGATAATCACAAGGCCTTCTTTAGTTGTGTCAGAAACCTGGGAGGCAAACCCAGATATGCTCTGAGTTAGTGCAAAATGACAAAAATACACTGTACCCACAGACATTGCCAACATCCTGGCAGAAAGGTTCAGTGCAAACTTCTCCCCCCCTTCCCCCACAAAAGAGCAAATGTCTAACCCAACAGAGTGTAGCCTTCCTGAGATCACAGATGCACAGGTGAAAGCTGCCCTCTCCAAAGCAAAGAACACAGCATCAATGGGACCAGATGGTGTCCCGGGCTGCATCTTACACGAGCTCCAAGAAGAACTAAACCCTCATATAAAGTCACTGTTCAGTCTCAGCCTTACTACATAATATGTACCCAAGGAATGGCGTACAGCAACAGTGGTCCCACTCCAAAAAGGTGGTGCCACAACAGACCCCAGAAACTATCGCCCTATAAGCCTGACTAGCCTGGTCTGCAAAGCTATGGAGCGTATCATCATGGAAATCATAAACAAAGACATTGGGAACCTCCAGACACTGGATCCTACCCAATTTGGCTTTGTTAAGGGCAGATCTTGCCTCTTGAACCTGGTTGACTTCTTTGAAACAGTTACCAAAGCCATAGATGAAGGGAAGGTAGTCCACACAGCCTACCTGGACCTCGCAAAAACCTTTGACACAATACCCCACTCAGGCATCATAAATAAGTTCACCAGCTTAAATATCAACCCCTATGTCACAAGATGGGTTGCAAACTGGCTCAGGGATAGAACCCACATGGTCAGAATAGCAGGTGCCATGTCAGACTCTAAACCAGTTACAAGTGGTGTCCCAGAAGGCTCAGTCCTGGGACCTCTCTTATTCGGTATATATTTCTCCGAGGTACAGGCTAACACGGGTGGACTATGGCTGACCAAGTTTGCAGATGACTGCAAACTGGGTGCCATAATCGACTCTCCAGCTGACACAAGCATCCTCCAAAATTGTCTCACAGAGACGGATAACTGGTGCCCAGAGCCATGGCCTAAAGCTAAATGCCAAAAAGTGCATAGTCATCCCCTTTGGAAAAAACAAAGTGCCCACAAATTACCACATAGGTGGTAATCCATTAAGTATGGAAGAAGTAATTAGGGACTTGGGGACCCAAGTAGATAGCAATCTCTCCTTTGACAATCACATTGCCAAAGTGGTTAGAAAGACCTTCTATATAGCCCACCTTATCACGAAAGAGTTCACATCTAGATCAAGAGAGGTCATTGTGCCCCTCTACTCATCACTTATCAGGCCCATAATTGAGTACAATGCCCCGTTTGGGATGTACCTTACCTGACACCTGCAGCAACTGGAAAGACCCCAAAAGTATCTCACCAAGAGGATCAAGGGGCTCAAACATATTCCCTATGCAGTTCAGCTAAAGAAACTCCAGCTCTACTTAGTTGCGTACCGCCTACTCAGAGGCGATTTGTGTCTGAGATATAAAGCCATGTCCAACCCAGAATTAATGGACATGCTTCACCTCAGGAAATCCAAATCCCTTAGAGCTACATGGTCCAGGGACTTGAACCTCAGCACAGAAATAAATAGGACATGCTGGAGGGACAGATTCATATCCCAGAGGGTTCCCTCACTCTGGAACAAAATCCCAATCCATGTTAGGCAGAGCCCCTCACTAACCCTCTTCAAGAGAAACCTTGACGAGTGGATGGGAGATCATAAGTTTACCTCTGGGATCTCTTCTGTGTCCCTGCTTGACAGAGGTACAGTAAACTAACCTTAAAAGGGCTACCTTCTGTGACCTACTATACAGAGGCACAGTCAACTAATCTAAAAGGGTGGCAAAAGCCAAACACACTCTGGCTTGGCTTATAAATGCCCTAGGGCAGATAGCCTAGTATCAACCTATGAACCTATAATATTAACAGTGGTATGTGCTTATGCATGGGAAATGTGGACTGTCAATACCAAGCAATACTTAATGTTTCAGTGCAAGAGGGATAATAAATTATTTATCTCTGTCTAGGCTGTATGTGGTTGTATATCATTTGTGTCAGTGCTGCAGTGCAGACCCAGCTGTTCAGAATGAAATGGTCAGTTAACCACACAGATCCTGCATTTCACATGAGTACAGTGAACAATGTCCATGTAATAAAGTATATAATCCATTAGCAATACTTATTTCTGTTCGAAATGTCTTCCTGAAGCACAATGCAGAGAAACGCATTTGCACAGATGATGGCAAAGTGTTAGCACATGCATGATTATACTTTAATGTGTTGAACTTGGACCATGAAGTAACAGTGTTTAGTGGTGTTCAGTGGTGATTCCTGCCAAAATTTTGAACAAATAAAAATCATATAGGAAATATTGTGATTCCTATTATATGTGCAACAGAACTGTTTTATCTCAACATGATGCATAAATATGATCCACGTGTTGTATTATACGTTTCCATGTTAGCTCAAAAGCTCACTTCAAAAATGAAGTGCTATGCTTGCCTTCCCCATTTGTGTGATTGTATGCTGTGAGCAAACAGGCTTACTGATGAAGGAAACCTTCTACAGAACAAACACGCGTAGTGGCAAGGTACAGCTGTCAGCACTGTGGACAGTATTTAGTGGAGAAAATCCACCTGTAAACCTAGCTTTCTCTGAGGCACAAGGTTTAAGCTCACCAAACTAAATTAAGAGTAGCGATGAAGCAGGGTTCAACTCTAGTATGTGGATCATTTTCCAAAGAGAGTCAGACTGTGATTATTATAGTAAGATTTTATCATGACTTTAAGAATACCTAGGAATGACTATAATAAATATATTGCCTGGTCAAACTGCATGAGTGATAACTGCTAAAATAATCTTTTATGCCTAGTGCATACAAGGCATGATTCAAGGGTAATCACATTTCATTGTGTGTACAATGTTCTTCCTCTACTCTGTATTCTGATAGCACAGCATGTTTAAGCACTTTTGGATGAGGAAATGGGTCTGTCATGGTGATAGAAACAACTGAGCATGTTTTGCCATAGGAAATGAACAGCCATTCTCCATCAATTGACCTTGTGGCTCGATGTCAAACTCTGTGCAAAGGCCGAGGACAGAAACTGAAGACTTTTGTACGGGCTATTTCTGCCTGTGTGTGCTGTGTGTGATTCTATTTTTTGACCATATTAAATGTGTGAAAATGGGGTTGACAGAAAGTTGTGAAATGGGGTGAAGCAAAGAGGAGGACACAGGGGAAAGAATACAGGAATTTGCAGGAAAATAGTGAAGAGAACCATAGCTATCCAGTTTTTCACAACATAAATGTAGAAGTGTAGCCATAATTTGCTGATTTTGGACTATCACCACACCAAGGGTAGGTGACAATAACACAATAATATTTGTTTTACAGCCAATTGTACCAAATCAAGTGCATCAAGAAGACACATATGTGAAGTAGAGAGCTATGTATGGGTCGTTGTTTTTTTTTTCTTTTGCGACAAGTGCTCGTTTTTTACTTTTTTTTTACTTTCAAATAGAGCAGAATGTTGAGGGAGGTGCATAAGAATCTGAGGGTCAGGTAGGAAGGTTAGGTAAGGAAGCAGGCACAGACATACAGGACAAACAAGACAGATAAGGATAGCAATGGACACAGAAGGGTGGGGATGGGTGGGGACACCATGATTGGGGATAAGTAGGGGATGTTGAAGGTGCACCCACATCAAGCATGAAAACAGTGAGAATCTATTCCTCACTCTTAGAACCATCATCACTGCATCCTGTCTCCATTTCTTGTGTCAATGCTCAAAGTGACATTGTCTTGGCAATATGGCAAAACACCTTTACAACACAGCCGATATGGGCACTGTGTCCCCTTTCCATTACACATTCCACCAGTCCTGTCAGATCTTGGTGGGTGACAAAATCACTGCCTCCACTAAAACCTCTCCTGGAGGTTACCAGAGCAACCTGTGGAGTTATGGGGCTGATCCACAGTGGTCAGTCTACTTCTCCATGCTGCACATCAATTGTTGTAAGCAGAAATGTGTGACAACAGAACATTCTTAAGCCATACTCAACCCCTATGTCACACGATGGGTTGCAAACTGGCTCAGGGATAGAACCCACATGGTCAGAATAGCAGGTGCCATGTCAGACTCTAAACCAGTTACAAGTGGTGTCCCAGAAGGCTCAGTCCTGGGACTTCTCTTATTCGGTATATATTTCTCCGAGGTACAGGCTAACACGGGTGGACTATGGCTGACCAAGTTTGCAGATGACTGCAAACTGGGTGCCATAATCGACTCTCCAGCTGACACAAGCATCCTCCAAAATTGTCTCACAGAGACGGATAACTGGTGCCCAGAGCCATGGCCTAAAGCTAAATGCCAAAAAGTGCATAGTCATCCCCTTTGGAAAAAACAAAGTGCCCACAAATTACCACATAGGTGGAATCCATTAAGTACGGAAGAAGTAATTAGGGACTTGGGGACCCAAGTAGATAGCAATCTCTCCTTTGACAACCACATTGCCAAAGTGGTTAGAAAGACCTTCTATATAGCCCACCTTATCACGAAAGGGTTCACATCTAGATCAAGAGAGGTCATTGTGCCCCTCTACTCATCACTTATCAGGCCCATAATTGAGTACAATGCCCCGTTTGGGATGTGCCTTACCTGACACCTGCAGCAACTGGAAAGACCCCAAAAGTATCTCACCAAGAGGATCTAGGGGCTCAAACAGATTCCCTGTGCAGTTCAGCTAAAGAAACTCCAGCTCTACTTAGTTGCGTACCGCCTACTCAGAGGCGATTTGTGTCTGACATATAAAGCCATGTCCAACCCAGAATTAATGGACATGCTTCACCTCAGGAAATCCAAATCCCTTAGAGCTACATGGTCCAGGGACTTGAACCTCAGCACAGAAATAAATAGGACATGCTGGAGGGACAGATTCATATCCCAGAGGGTTCCCTCACTCTGGAACAAAATCCCAATCCATATTAGGCAGAGCCCCTCACTAACCCTCTTCAAGAGAAACCTTGACGAGTGGATGGGAGATCATAAGTTTACCTCTGGGATCTCTTCTGTGCCCCTGCTTGACAGAGGTACAGTAAACTAACCTTAAAAGGGCTACCTTCTGTGACCTACTATACAGAGGCACAGTCAACTAATCTAAAAGGGTGGCAAAAGCCAAACACACTCTGGCTAGGCTTATAAATGCCCTAGGGCAGATAGCCTAGTATCAACCTATGAACCTATAATATTAACAGTGGTATGTGCTTATGCATGGGAAATGTGGACTGTCAACACCAAGCAATACTTAATGTTTCAGTGCAAGAGGGATAATAAATTATTTATCTCTGTCTAGGCTGTATGTGGTTGTATATCATTTGTGTCAGTGCTGCAGTGCAGACCCAGCTGTCCAGAATGAAATGGTCAGTTAACCACACAGATCCTGCATTTCACATGAGTACAGTGAACAATGTCCATGTAATAAAGTATATAATCCATTAGCAATACTTATTTCTGTTCTAAATGTCTTCCTGAAGCACAATGCAGAGAAACGCATTTGCACAGATGTTGGCAAAGTGTTAGCACATGCATGATTATACTTTAATGTGTTGAACTTGGACCATGAAGTAACAGTGTTTAGTGGTGTTCAGTGGTGATTCCTGCCAAAATTTTGAACAAATAAAAATCATATAGGAAATATTGTGATTCCTATTATATGTGCAACAGAACTGTTTTATCTCAACATGATGCATAAATATGATCCACGTGTTGTATTATCGTTTCCATGTTAGCTCAAAAGCTCACTTCAAAAATGAAGTGCTATGCTTCCCTTTCCCCCATTTGTGTGATTGTATGCTGTGAGCAAACAGGCTTACTGATGAAGGAAACCTTCTACAGAACAAACACGCGTAGTGGCAAGGTACAGCTGTCAGCACTGTGGACAGTATTTAGTGGAGAAAATCCACCTGTAAAACCTAGCTTTCTCTGAGGCACAAGGTTTAAGCTCACCAAATCAAATTAAGAGTAGCTATGAAGTGGTTCAAACCTTAGTATGTGGATCATTTTCCAAAGAGAGTCAGTAGACTGTGATGATAAGTAGTAAGATTTTATCATGACTTTAAGAATACCTAGAATGACTATAATAAATATATTGCCTGGTCAAACTGCATGAGTGATAACTGCTGTACAATCTTTATGCCTAGTGCATAAGGCATGATTCATGGTAATCACATTTCATTGTGTAAAAAGGAATGTTCTTTTCCTCTACTCTGTATTCTGATAGCACAGCATGCTTAAGCACTTTTGATGAGGAAATATCCGTCATGGTGATAGAAACAACTGAGCATGTTTCATTGGCGAAATGAACAGCCATTCTCCATCAATTGACCTTGTGGCTCGATGTCAAACTCTTAAAGGCCGGTGACACGAAACTTAGACTTTTGTAATGCTTATTTCTGCCTTCAAAAGCTGTGATTCTATTTTTTGACCATATTAAATGTGTGAAAATGGGGTTGACAGAAAGTTGTGAATGGGTGAAGGCCAAAGAGGAGGACACACAGGAAAGAATACAGAATTTGCAGGAAAATAGTGAAGAGAACCATAGCTATCCAGTTTTTCACAACATAAATGAAGTGTACTTACACTTGTTGATTTGACTATCACTAAGCGGTAGGTGACAATAACACAATAATATTTGTTTACAGCCAATTGTACCAAATCAAGTGCATCAAGAACACATATGTGAAGTAGAGCTATGTATGGTCGTTGTTTTTTCTTTATGACAAGTGCTCGCTACTTTTTACTTAAAGAGCAGAATGCTGAGGAGGTGTAAGAATCTGAGGGTCAGGTAGGAAGGTTAGGTAAGGAAGCAAGGCATGCGAGGACAAACAAGACAGATAAGGATAGCAATGGACATTGAAGGTGGGATGGGTGGGGACACCATGATTGGGGATAAGTAGGGATGTTGAAGGTAACCCACATCAAGCATGAAAACAGTGAGAATCTATTCCTACTCTTAGAACCATCATCACTGCATCCTGTCTCCATTTCTTGTGTCAGTTCTCAAAGTGACATTGTCTTGGCAATATGGCAAAACACCTTTACAACACACAGCCGATATGGGCACTGTGTCCCCTTTCCATTACACATTCCACCTTAGTCCTGTCAGATCTTGGGCGTAAGTGACAAAAATCACTGCCTCCACTAAAACCTTCCTGGAGGTTACCACAGAGCAACCTTGTGGAGTTATTAAGGGGCTGATCCACAAAGTGGTCAGTCTACTTCTCCATGCTGCACACTCAATTGTTGTAAGCAGAAATGTGTGACAACAGAACATTCTTAAGTTTTTACATAAAATCTCTATCCCAAAAATGAGACAGGAAATGGGTAGTTGATATAAAACAGAGAGATAATTAGATCCATGACACATCATGTGACTATATAATTTTAGAAAATAAACAATTATGATTATACAGTCTATACACCTTTTACCACATCCAGTTATATGATGGAAGGTCATACTCTGTTGTACCATTAATAAACTACACTGCTATGATATCAGAGATGCAACTGTTTATGACAGCCGACATATTACATGCAACACTTTACTATTAAGGTTACAGTAAGACCTGATGCATAAATACCCCATGCTTCTCTGAGGCACTTAACCTTTCTTGGTGTACCTCATGGTTTGTTGCAATGTCTTTAGCAGCTGTACAACAGAGAAGATGAGAAGAAGAGACATGAGTATAGTGAATAATAGTATTGTTGTGTCCACCCATTCTATAGCATTTAATAATGATAGATCAGTATATTTACACAACTGCGGGATGTCAGCAGTCCTAATCTCATCCTTGCATCAGCTGGAAGAAGTCCTTCCACTATTTTAGGTCACTGAAGTGGTGATGGACAATTTTCCAGTGCGTATGCCAGTTCCACTGAGAGCTCTTGGCTGATATGTTCAAAGCCCTCAGTGTTATAATGAGAATTCCAGTATAGTCCTCCTGCAGCAGCCTCTTATGGTTGTAGCATTTCATGAGGAGTTTCAGAAAAATATTGGTCTCCTGAACACCCAATTCTGTTCTCTAAATTCAGCACCATCATCCTCCCACACCAGCCATGTCTGGAGAAGCTGCTGTTAAATCCTTAAGTCTGAATTGGTATCAAATTCAATTTCAAGTTAAATGGCTAGTGCGCAGACAACACAGAATCATGCCAGCTGCATTTGTACAACAGAATGCACAGAGAGCCATTTGCAAACAAATAAGGAATTTTATCAACAGCAATGAAGGTGTTAAACACGCAGCAGTCGATTTGCTTCATGTATGATGCTCAAAACTATTCACACTTTTTCAGATGGTCAACACTGAGATGCTTAATGGCTTGGCTTTTTACCCTTGGTGTTTTGAGCTAAATTGCACAGACTTGGCACACAACTTTCTGGAATTACACACTGTAAAAAGTTAGGTTGACTCAATGTGCAATCAAACCAAGGAAGTAAAATCATGCATAGATTTCAAAGAAAGTGCATTATTCCACAAAGTAATGGCAGAACTCCTTTCAGCCATGTTCATTACAGATAAACTGAATTCAGTATGACTTATAGATTTACACACATCCTGCAGAAAAACAAACTGAGCCCACTGAAATCTATTCCATTCAATGAAGCTGTGTAATTTTTTAATTCCATCATTTCATTAGAATCCCTAAACAAGCCCTTGCCCCTCAGACTAAAGAGAATCAAATCGACATGCTCGCTGGCTGGCAAAAGCCACAAAGCAAGTTATGACCTCTAGGGACAAAGCTCTGGAAATCCTGGCAAAAGCAAAACACTCCTCCAACCTCATTCAGTACAAATAACTTTGAACTAGGTTAAACGTTTAGTTGCCAAAACAAAAAAAAGAATATATCCAATCTATTCAAGACCAGCATAAACAAAGTCCCCAAAAATTTGGGAGCTATTAATTCCCCATCTACCCAGTACCAATAATAACCCATGCCCAAACCCAGATAAAATTCCTCGAGCTAGCCACTGTCTTCAATACATACTTTATTGACACCATCACCAAACTTACTACTACCTCCCACCCATCAACCCAGATACAATTAGGAGCCCATCATCACATAATCCCTTAAATCTCCCACCCAACTTCTCACTCATCACCCATTCTACATCCACCATCCAAAAATTTCTTCTTAAACTAAAGCCTTGTACAAATGCCCCTGATAATCTACCCACAGAATACCTACAATTAGTAAGCCCCTATCATTGCTTATCCTATCAGCATCCTCCTCAATAGGTCAATTCAAGAATCCTGTATACCAGATATCTGGAAGAAAGCATTTGTCATTCCACTTCATAAAGGTGGCAACAAATCCAACATCCTCATATTGACTTCATCCATCACCTTCTGTGACCTACTATACAGAGGCACAGTCAACTAATCTAAAAGGGTGGCAAAAGCCAAACACACTCTGGCTAGGCTTATAAATGCCCTAGGGCAGATAGCCTAGTATCAACCTATGAACCTATAATATTAACAGTGGTATGTGCTTATGCATGGGAAATGTGGACTGTCAACACCAAGCAATACTTAATGTTTCAGTGCAAGAGGGATAATAAATTATTTATCTCTGTCTAGGCTGTATGTGGTTGTATATCATTTGTGTCAGTGCTGCAGTGCAGACCCAGCTGTCCAGAATGAAATGGTCAGTTAACCACACAGATCCTGCATTTCACATGAGTACAGTGAACAATGTCCATGTAATAAAGTATATAATCCATTAGCAATACTTATTTCTGTTCTAAATGTCTTCCTGAAGCACAATGCAGAGAAACGCATTTGCACAGATGATGGCAAAGTGTTAGCACATGCATGATTATACTTTAATGTGTTGAACTTGGACCATGAAGTAACAGTGTTTAGTGGTGTTCAGTGGTGATTCCTGCCAAAATTTTGAACAAATAAAAATCATATAGGAAATATTGTGATTCCTATTATATGTGCAACAGAACTGTTTTATCTCAACATGATGCATAAATATGATCCACGTGTTGTATTATACGTTTCCATGTTAGCTTAAAAGCTCACTTCAAAAATGAAGTGCTATGCTTGCCTTCCCCATTTGTGTGATTGTATGCTGTGAGCAAACAGGCTTACTGATGAAGGAAACCTTCTACAGAACAAACACGCGTAGTGGCAAGGTACAGCTGTCAGCACTGTGGACAGTATTTAGTGGAGAAAATCCACCTGTAAACCTAGCTTTCTCTGAGGCACAAGGTTTAAGCTAACCAAACTAAATTAAGAGTAGAGATGAAGCAGGGTTCAACTCTAGTATGTGGATCATTTTCCAAAGAGAGTCAGACTGTGATTATTATAGTAAGATTTTATCATGACTTTAAGAATACCTAGGAATGACTATAATAAATATATTGCCTGATCAAACTGCATGAGTGATAACTACTAAAATAATCTTTTATGCCTAGTGCATACAAGGCATGATTCAAGGGTAATCACATTTCATTGTGTGTACAATGTTCTTCCTCTACTCTGTATTCTGATAGCACAGCATGTTTAAGCACTTTTGGATGAGGAAATGGGTCTGTCATGGTGATAGAAACAACTGAGCATGTTTTGCCATAGGAAATGAACAGCTATTCTCCATCAATCGACCTTGTGGCTCGATGTCAAACTCTGTGCAAAGGCCGAGGACAGAAACTGAAGACTTTTGTACGGGCTATTTCTGCCTATGTGTGCTGTGTGTGATTCTATTTTTTGACCATATTAAATGTGTGAAAATGGGGTTGACAGAAAGTTGTGAAATGGGGTGAAGCAAAGAGGAGGACACAGGGGAAAGAATACAGGAATTTGCAGGAAAATAGTGAAGAGAACCATAGCTATCCAGTTTTTCACAACATAAATGTAGAAGTGTAGCCATAATTTGCTGATATTGGACTATCACCACACCAAGGGTAGGTGACAATAACACAATAATATTTGTTTTACAGCCAATTGTACCAAATCAAGTGTATCAAGAAGACACATATGTGAAGTAGAGAGCTATATATGGGTCATTGTTTTTTTTTTCTTTTGGGACAAGTGCTCGTTTTTTACTTTTTTTTTACTTTCAAATAGAGCAGAATGTTGAGGAAGGTGCATAAGAATCTGAGGGTCAGGTAGGAAGGTTAGGTAAGGAAGCAGGCACAGACATACAGGACAAACAAGACAGATAAGGATAGCAATGGACACAGAAGGGTGGGGACGGGTGGGGACACCATGATTGGGGATAAGTAGGGGATGTTGAAGGTGCACCCACATCAAGCATGAAAACAGTGAGAATCTATTCCTCACTCTTAGAACCATCATCACTGCATCCTGTCTCCGTTTCTTGTGTCAATGCTCAAAGTGACATTGTCTTGGCAATATGGCAAAACACCTTTACAACACATCCAATATGGGCACTGTGTCCCCTTTCCATTACACATTCCACCAGTCCTGTCAGATCTTGGCGGGTGACAAAATCACTGCCTCCACTAAAACCTCTCCTGGAGGGTACCAGAGCAACCTGTGGAGTTATGGGGCTGATCCACAGTGGTCAGTCTACTTCTCCATGCTGCACATCAATTGTTGTAAGCAGAAATGTGTGACAACAGAACATTCTTAAGCCATATAAAATCTCTATCCCAAAAAATGAGACAGAAATGGGTGGGTTGATATAAAACAGAGAGATAATTAGATCCATGACACATCATGTGACTATATAATTTCAGAAAATAAACAATTATGATTATACAGTCTATACACCTTTACCATATCCAGTTATGATGGGAAGGTCATACTCTGTTGTACCATTAATAAACTACACTGCTATGATATCAGAGATGCAACTGTTTATGACAGCGTCGACATATTACATGCAATTACTCTACTTATTAAGGTTACAGTAAGACCTGATGCATAAATACCCCATGCTTCTCTGAGGCAATTTAACCTTTCTTGGTGTACCTCATGGTTTGCTGCAATGTCTTTAGCAGCTGTACAACAGAGAAGATGAGAAGAAGAGACATGAAAGTATAGTGAATAACAGTGCTGGCTGTGTCCACCATTCTATAGCATTTAATAATGATAGATCAGTATACTTACACAACTGCGGGATGTCAGCAGTCCTAATCTCATCCTTGCATCAGCTAAAGAAGTCCTTCCACTATTTTAGGTCACTGAAGTGGTGATGACAATTCTCTCCAGTGCGTGGTATGCCAGTTCCACTGGAGAGAGCCTTGGCTGATATGTTCAAAGCCTCAGTGTTATAATGAGACCCAGTATAGTCCTCCTGCAGCAGCCTATGGCTGTAGCATTTCATGAGGAGTTTCAGAAAAATATTGGCCTCCTGAACACCCACCTCTGTTCTCTAAATTCAGCACCATCATCTCCCACACCAGCCATGTCTGGAGAAGTCAAGCAGCAACTCTTAAGTCTGAATTGGTATCAAATTCAATTCTCAAGTTAAATGGCTAGTGCGCAGACACACAGAACCATGCCAGCTGCATTTGTACAACAGAATGCACAGAGAGCCATTTGCAAACAAATAAGGAATTTTATCAAATAGCAATGAAGGTGTTAAACACGGCAGTCAGATTTGTCATGTATGATGCTCAAACTATTCACACTTTTTCAGATGGTCAACACTGACATGCTTAATGGCTTGGCTTTTTACCCTTGGTGTTTTGGAGCTTAAATGGGATGACTTGGCACACAACTTTCTGGAATTACACACTGTAAAAAGTTAGTTGACCAATGTGGCAATCAAACCTAAGGAAGAAATCATGCATAGATTTCAAAGAAAGTGATTATTTGTCAGTGCAATGGCAGAACTCCCTTTCAGCCATGTTCATTACAGATAAACTGAATTCAGTATGACTATAGATTTACGCATTGACATCCTGCAGAAAACAAACTGGAGCCCACTGAAATCTATTCCATTCAATGAAGCTGTGTAATTCTTTAATTCCACATTTCACAGAACCCTAAACAGTCTTGCCCCCCTCAGACTAAAGAGAATCAAATCAACACATGCCTGCTGGCTGGCAAAATCCACAAAGTAAGTTATGTCCTCTAGGGACAAAGCCTGGAAATCCTGGCAAAAAAGCAAAACACCCTCCAACCTCATTCAGTACAAACAACTTTGAAATCAGGCTAAACGTTTAGTTGCCAAAAACAAAAAAAGAATACATCCAATCTATTCAAGACCAGCATAAACAAAGTCCCCAAAAATTCTGGGGGAGCTATTAATTCCCTACTCCACCCAGGCACTAACAATAACCCATGCCCAAACCCAGATAAAATCTCCTCTGAGCTAGCCACTGTCTTCAATACATACTTTATTGACACCATCACCAAACTTACTACTACCTTCCCACCCATCAACCTAGATACACTAGGAGCGCCATCATCACATAATCCCTTAAATCTCCTACCCAACTTCTCACTATCACCCATTCCCACATCCACCATCCAAAAATTTCTTCTTAAACTAAAGCCTTGTACAAATGTCCCTGATAATCTACCCACATAATACCTACAATTAGTAAGCCCCTATCATTGCTTATCCTATCAGCATCCTCCTCAATAGGTCAATTCAAGAATCCTGTATACCAGATATCTGGAAGAAAGCATTTGTCATTCCACTTCATAAAGGTGGCAACAAATCCAACATCTCAAACTTCCATCCTATTGCCATTCTTTCCCCATCTCTAAAATATTAGAGAAGTGTATCCATACACAGCTCCTAATTCATTTAGTTAAACACCAAGTACTCTTCCTCACACAACATGGTGTCAGGCCCGGACATAGCAACAACACTGCCCTTATTTCCTTCTTAGACACAGTTAATAGAGCTCATGATATGAGCTCCTTAGTTTCTGCTCTCTTTCTCGATCTATCAAAAGCATTTGACACCATTTCTCACTCACTACTGCTTCCCAACCTCTCCAACCTTAGACTATCCACCCCTACCCTACATTGGTTTACCAACTACCTCAATAACAGGCAGCAATCCACCAAATTGCAGCACTCCTCGTCCACTTTCATTCCCACTAATACAGGAGTTCCCCAGGGTTCAATACTGGGTCCCCCCCTCATCACCATATTTGTCAATAACTTTCATCAAACTCTAACCCATAGTTCTGTCATCCAATATGTGGATGACTCAACAATAATCTGCTCCTCAAAATCTTTCACAGAATTACAGCATCTCACCCAAGAAGCATTCAACTCTACTGAGCACTGGATGTCCCATAATCACCTAGCCCTTAACCCCAATAAAACTAAACTCCTATTATTTACCCCCACAAAATCCAGCCCCATTGACAAATCTCTATTTACTGTTATTTTCCAAAACAACACTGTCATACAAGTTGTCCCTAGTACAAAATTGCTAGGTGTCCTCATCGATGATAATCTAACTTTTGACCTTCAGATCCACAGCAATATCAAAAAGATACATCAAAAGCTTGGTGCCCTATACAGACAAAACTATTACCTCAGTCTCTCTGCTAAAAGGCCCTAGCCTCATCATTCCTACTTCCAACTCTGCTATATGGTGCCCCCATCCTCACTGACCTACAATCCTCCCTAAAAAGTAAGCTTGACTCCTGCTACAATAAAATGCCAAATTTGCTACAAACACAAAATACTCTACCCACCACTGCTCCTCACTGCATCAACTGAATTGGCTAGAATCCCCCCACCATCTTACTTACCTACAATTAACCGCAGCCCACAAATTAAACTTCCAACCAGAAAGCTGCCCTTCCATATCTTCCATACTGACCATATACCACCTCAATCATCACCTAAGGTCAGAAAAGAAAATGCTGTTGTCTATAGATAAACCCAAACTATCTGCTGGACAAATGCTTTATTACTATGCTGTCTCTAAGCTGTGGAATAATCTTCCTCCATCTCTCAAAACTATCAGGAATCCTGCATCCTTTAAAAAAATCCCTAAAAGTACATTTTCTCTCTCATTGGCTATGCTCCTGTACACCACCATTAAATTCAAACACCTGATTTCCCATTCTAGATCCTCAAGCACTATCAATCTTTATAAACTCTCCACCATTCTTGTGTATACCTTCCTGTCTTTTTCTGTCACCTGCTTCATACTTCTAACTCATTGTTTTCACTTGCATTGCACCCTAATATCTACACTTTTCAACTACTAACCCTACACTGCAATATATCTTTACTCACGCTCTTAGCTCACTTACTCTACATTCCTTCTTTCCTGACTTCTATACCCTCTGCCATTTCTACTATCACTTCTATACTTTCTGCCATTTCTACTATCACTTTCTTCACATGATAGTAACTTCCCACATTATTTCATCCTATGTATTAACCTTTTTCTCTCTAACCGAATATGACATTCGTTTCTAATTAATGTAATTACATCATTGTTATATTTGGGGTTTTTTTATATATATTTGCAACCTTGTATCTAATTTTTCTATGTATCAACATTGTTTTTCATTTGTTTTGTATGTAATATTGTGAAACTTTTCTCTCTGGTCCTCCACTGAAAATGAGCTCATCCTAGGCCCAGTGGACTTTCCCGGTCAACAAATGCAATAAATAAATAAATAAATAAATAAATAAATACATACATACATACATGCATACATAAATAAATAAATAAAAAATACTCCACATAGACCTGTATGTGTTTATTTTAGGAAGTCCTGTGAAATGCATCTACATGAAAGAGGTAGTATTACTGTTTGCAAATGCATGTCAGATGGATAAACTTTCATGAGCTGATCAATACAGGTCAGGGTAGGATACATACATACCTCACTACACACCCTGTCCTAACCACAGAGTTGGGCTATGTGAGGAGCGAAGATGATTTAACATAAGTATTCTGCCTACTATAGATATGCAAGTGCATTTTTATTCCATTATCACAAATTTCCTGTTTAAATAATTACACACACATTCAACCATGTTTCATAACTAAATCAGTAATGATGTGCTACTTAGCAAAATTTATCAAAGCATTAATGAGACATGTATTACAATAAACATAATTATAATAGGCATTTGTATGTAGTGTTACTTTCCTAACCAAAGACACCATTAGAAATTCCATTCTGATACCCATTGTAAAGTGAGTGTTATCTGGATTAGAAGCCTGTATTACCTGTGTTCTGTCTCTAAATTCAGTACATTTACACCTTGTGTCACAGAGATGGTTACAAAATAGATGTTCTCCACTTAGCCCTGTCGAGAGTTCTGATGTCTGTGCATTGCCACTAAGCCTGTGTGCACTACAGGAGGCTGCCCAAATAAAATATTTCACTTTTTTCCTTAAGCAGGTAAGCTTGAGTGAGCAAGTGCAGAAGGCATTAAACAGAAAAAAGGCATATGAAGTTGTGTGGAAAGTAAGTTATAAATCTGGAGTAATAATTTACACATTCCCTTCAGACAACATGAATTTGAACCCCAGAGCAACTCTGTTAACATGCCATAGTCAATGCATTTACTGCTTCTGTCACATAAACAGATATCTATCGTGTACATCACTCACGCATTAGTAATATCACTCAACAGTGGCAAAACTGTTTCTGATAATGGAGATCACAGAAATGGATTGTTCACTCTTTCCTTCACCTGTGATTCCTGTTTGTGCTTTGCTAAGCAGTGCTAAAATTACATAGGCAAAAAACATATACAACAATTTATATTCCACACAAGAAAACACAAGCTGCATTTTCACATCTGCTTCAAAACTTCCAAGCAGCATGTGGATTCAAACCCGCATCATCTTTCCTGTTTCTGAAAATCATTTCATTTAACCCATGTGCAGCTAAGATACTTGGATGCAATATAGAATTTGTTTTACTGCCATTTAAAGTACTGTAACAAAGCACACCTGTGCCACTGTAAAATGTGTTACTGATGGCAAGACAAATTAAATGTCTTAGTTTGTATATTGAAAGGTGGAGTCTCGTTCACTGCTTAAAAATGCTGCCACTGAAGAGTGCACTCTGCCAAAATGTGTGCAAATGAGGAACAAAAAAAATAATAGACAATTATCAGTAGTAACAAATATCGGGGAATTATAATGAAAAGGCAGATTGTGACGTTTCCCAGATATATGAATGGTATAACCTGATCCATCCATCCATCCATCCATCCATCCATCCATCCATCCATCCATCCATCCATCCATTCTCAAAATATTTCTCAAAAAATTAATTAACTCTGTCAGACAAGACACTATGCGGATTTGAGCCCTCAATTCAGTGCAACAATTCACACTCAGATGTACTTCTTATCCATCTTTGCCACCAACACAGGACCAAAAGTATGTTACCTTCTCATTTGCTTGAACATGTCTAGATCAATGTGATATGAACACATTGGTATAATACCAATACAACAATGAAGCAGCCCTACAGAGTAAATGTTCCTGTAGTGTAGAATAAAAATGAAACAGGAAAAGCAAAGCACATCCACAGGAACAAAGCACAGCTGTGACTCACTTTGTCCGATGTAATAAAATTCTGTAAATACACAAAACGCTGCTGGACATACCACAGATTAATACTATGTATGTGCTTTATTGGCAGAGATAGGTAAGCGCTTCCACCATTAAGGCTTCATCAGACCAAACAGTAAAAACTGAATGAAGGAGCTTAAATACTTTCAAATCTAGTTAATCATGAATAATTAATCAAATGGCATCATTTCCTCAATGCCATAAATACATGTATCAAATTTAAAAATAATCTAGCATATCTTACTATATTAAAATATCTATTCGATACCATTTAGACAAAGACAAATCAATTATTCATTACAATCAATGAAAATTAAGAATATAAAAATTAAAAAATGTGTATATGAAAAAATAAGAAAAAATGAGAAAAAGAAACTTTCTTAAAATATTGCACATGATACAATACATATAAATGTTCAAAACTCTCAAACTATAAAAAACATAAAAATCATAAGAATACCTATCTGAACATGTATCAAAAAATGTACAAGTACAACTGAATCAATGGGTTCTCATTTAATGGCTTTTAATTTAGGGCATTATGGTCCGAATAGATGTAACCAATGTAAATTTATTGACACAAGAACCACCTTCGTCCATCCAATCACCCATCATGTGTTTACATTTCGCATGTCAGCTGATTGCCAGACAGAACATGTGGTATACCTCGCTAGATGTGTGTCATGTAGTGCATTTTATATAGGAAAAAACAACAGGAAATTGAGAGAAAGGATCAGGGAACATCTTTACCATACACATATTGGTTAGGAGCATAATGCCCTAGCAAGACACACACTAGCAGCAGGATCAGCACACCAGTTTAAATTTTCAGTGTTACAAGTTATTAATCCCAGTACACGGGGTGGAGATGTTAAGAACTTCACAGAAGGTTGAGAACTGAAATGGATTATTAGGTGTAGAGCAGATAAGAGACCAGGGCTTAATGATAAAGTGCCCTTAAAAACAGTATTACATAGCAAAAGATTAAAAGCCATTAAATGAGAACCCATTGATTCAGTTGTACTTGTACATTTTTTGATACATGTTCAGATAGGTATTCTTATGATTTTTATGTTTTTTATAGTTTGAGAGTTTTGAATATTTATATGTATTGTATCATGTGCAATATTTTAAGAAAGTTTCTTTTTCTCATTTTTTCTTATTTTTTCATATACATGTTTTTTATTTTTTATATTCTTAATTTTCATTGATTGTAATGAATAATTGATTTATATTTGTCTAAATGGTATCAAATAGATATTTTAATATAGTAAGATATGCTAGATTATTTTTAAATTTGATACATGTATTTATGGCATTGAGGAAATGATGTCATTTGATTAATTATTCATGAGTAACTAGATTTGAAAGTATTTAAGCTCCTTCATTCAGTTTTTACTGTTTGGTCTGATGAAGCCTTAATGTTGAAAGCGCTTACCTATCTATGCCAATAAAGCACATAGTATTAATTTGTGGTGTGTCCAGCAGTGTTTTGTGTATTTACAGAATTTTATTACATCGGAGAAATTGAGTCACAGCTGTGCTTTGCGCCTGTGGATGTGCTTTGCTTTTCCTGTTACATTGGTATAATAGTTAAGGTGTTTACCTTACAGACTGATTCTTATATGTGGTAATTGGCTAGGCTTAAAATAGCCCACAAGGGTAGTTAGTCTAGTACTGATCTATGAAAAAATACTTTATGCTAATAATAGCCCATACCATATTAATGTCAGGTTGTCAACACTGCCAGCTATTTTTTCTCAGTATCTTCCCTTCCTCTTAGCTTAAGTATAGAACTGCAGTGTCATGTCATTTTATTTGCTTCTTTTTTAATGTGTAATATAGCTGATCAGCATTTCAGACAGATTTTACCCAGATGATGGATAGCGTGTTCTTACTATAAGGATATCAATCTTGCTGAGGTTGTTTTCATGCTCTAAATTGCTTATGCTTTTTAATTTAAGTCTACTCTGCATAATATTAAAATTTCAGAGACAAGAGTCACTTAAGTAATGCTTGTTGCAGTCATCACAATTAGTAACACTTGCAAGCCATTAGCAGCCAGCAATTGTCTTTGCTCCTCCCTGCAATCCTAGGGCATGTGCATGCAGTTATGTAGCTACTTACATGATGTTTATATCTTCTACACCAAGTAATTGTTTTGGTATTCAGGAATGCTAATGATTTCACTCCTTCTAAACATATTCACAGTACTCAGAAGGTTAAATCTACAACATATAAAGGGAATGGTATCACTATGGAAATAATGTGATTAACTGGATAGAGACAGACCATTTTGCTAGTTACTTTGAGGAGATGGTTCTACAAATTGCTGCAATATTTCATAAGGTATGTTTGTCCTCTTCATAAACTGCTTTCATGTTCATATTTTGAATGCATTTCTATATACAACAGAAAAAAGAATTTTGATATGTATGTAATTTCAAAATTCACTGCTAGTATACTGGACATTTCTCAGTTCTTGTTGTGCTTTCCAAGTTAACAGGGTTAAATTACAGCATTATGTTATCTGCTGTTGTAATGTCACCAGGAACAGCAGACAACTGCATTGTGTTTATCATCCATGTCAAAGGGTTCTGCTTGTGTAGCTAATGAAGATGTTAGGCTTCTCAGATGGCTCTTGGTGACCTCCATAGCAGTGGAGAGACCAATGGAAATTGTATGGGTAGTTGGAATTTGAACTTTTGCCTAGGTATTGATAATACTGCCATCAAGTAGACATTTACACAACTGCTATCATCATTACAGATATGTTAATAGAATGGATCTAATGCTATTCTACTAATGTTTCTTTTTTATATTGGGGGCTCCCTTAGTTTGTGTGTACTCCAAAATGAGCAGTGTGTGCTCAATTGTTTTGTGATGAGGATGAGTTCACCAATCTAGTTTGAAGAGAATGCTTTCTGTATATACTACAGATATATTTCTTTTTTCATTTTCATGTCATACAGGATTATGGCAAACAGACCATCTGTCCATGAGTGACACCACCCAGTAATGCAGAGAACGAGGTCATCATTAAAGCCTTACTCATGCTATGAATCCTTCCTATACGACAGAGGCAAAGGCAATATGTCGACCAGAAAAAGCATAAGGCAGCAGTTGGTCACTGACATTAACACAGTGAGCAGGCATGCCATGAATTCTAATCAGGTGTGGCACCCTGACACTGATATGATTACAGCCACATGCAGTAGGGCAGCTGTGGTAGCATGAGAACAGATGGATACAGGTGTGGGTCATTCTATGAAACCGACACTCACTGAAAATCAGCATTTTTCTGACCCCTGCCAGAGGTCCAGATAGCTCAAGAGAGGGTTCACACAGATTCCTTGATGCTCGTGCTGATGTGGACACCCAGGCCAAATGGGTCCCAAGAAGAAATCCCAGGTATGCTGTATATTTAAGTCATGTAATGCCTATTAGACATCTTTATGTTTTACTACTTCTACATCTGAAAACATCAATATGTGCACCTTACAAGAAAGAGAAGTCCAACAGATATTATGCTTTTTTTGCGGGGGGGCAGTCTCATTGATTCTGACATATTTCTTAAGAGGAAGATAGGCAGAGCGTTATTCTCTTGACTTTGTGTTATTGGCTTTGTGATGCTTAGTTCTATTTCCACTACCTTCTCCTTTTTACAGGGACATCAGTATTACCATATGAAAGACCACCTGTAGATGGTAAGGACAAAATTTCTGTGATTAGTAATAACCACTACTTAGAGGTAAGTCTGAGGAGAGAGTAAAAAGTATTGTATTCCTTTAACATCTGAATGGTTTAACATGAGTATGTAGAACCAAATTTGGATAATTTCCACTCACTGTTTCTCTCCTGCTATTGTGTTGTCATTATTATCACAGGTGATTCTGACAGTGGCAGTGTAGAACTTGCTCCACCTGATGTCAGAATATCTGTAGCCTCTGATGATGATGGTGTTGATATAAAGGCCATGGGTTGCAGAGGTTCAGTATGACACTGATGTTGTGGCTCACACATCCTTTGGTCTTATTTTGGGCACAGTCAGTGTGCCTTTGCATACCCATTCTGATCAAGCATCAAATATAGGAAAGGTTGAAAGTGACACAGTTGATAGAGGTAGTGTTCTTACTCCAGTTGCAGACCTGGCTGAGTCTGCCCATACCTGTGGCACCACACACAAAGGTTACTTTAAGTGCTTGGAGGAAGCATACTATCCACCTTCATCCTGATACTGTTGTGTCATTACATGCCACCAGATGTATGTAGAGGGCCATTATCAAGTCACAGGTACATTCTACAAGGGCCTCAGAAGAGACTGTGTGAGTCCTAAATGTGGCTTATTCTGACATATGTGGCTGCTTCAGCTATGTGGGTGACTTACTGGATAGGATAACTGACACAGTGCATCAGGCAGTGTCTGTGATGCAACATCTGCTGGGGGAGGGCTAGCATCCACGTGTCCATAGACCTGCAACATCCCCTGGTGTTAGCCAACATGCCCATGCAAGATTCTGCTCCTGTAGTGGCAATTCTTCTATTGCTCTGTCCGTGATTGAGGTGGCCACACTCAGACATGGCAGATCATGGGGTTGTGGTTCTGGACGTAGTTGTGAAGAGAGCTCATCTAGCAGACATCATTTGCATTCGAGTAGCACCCCCACTTCAAACTGCAGATGTGGAAGTGGTAGTGCAACAACACAGAACTGACTCCACCATGCACATCTCATACCTGTCTGAGATGGCAAGAGGTAGTGCTAACACAGACCTTGATTGTGTTCATGCAGGCATGTATACACACACACACACACACACACACACACACACACACACACACACACACACACACACACACACATGCACACACACACGCACACATACAGATACACACATATTTCACAAAAACTGCCCATATCAACCACACAAATGCAAGTTAAGAAAACCTTAATGTTGATTGGGATATATCTCCTGTTAGTGGCCCTGATATATATTTCATACTTTACTGCATGTTCTATGTTTCTTGCTTAGACACACTCCTACTTTGGTGTCAGCTTTGGCCTACTGCACCACCCTGTACACATTATGATGACTGTGCCATGCCTTTTGTTCATTTAGGTTTGACTTAGGGTTACATATATGTGTGATACATAGAGTGGATATCTAAGAGAGTCTTTCTTATTATGTTGATTATATTCATATTTAGTAAATAACAAGATTGTGGATGTTTCTGTAAATACTCATTTTAGAAGGCTTTCTTTTATTTAATATTGTAAGTCATGCATTCAAACCAGTGATACTGCATTTGTGCTTATTGCTCTACTTGTGAAACTGTTGATACAGTTGTCCTGTTGATTGTTTTGTGTGGGTAAGTGACTGGCTTGATGACAGTTATTTTGTACAATGCATAGCTGTATATTGCAGACATCATTCCTATAAGCCAAGAATGTCATTGGTGGACACCTCGCACAGTTTCTGATTGAGCACATTTATGAGTGACAGTATTTTTTATTTATTTACTTTACATTTGTTTACTGGGAAAGTTGGACTGGATACAGTCCCATTGTCAGTGGAGGCTCAAGGAGAAAAGCTACACATTTACAACAGGACAGTTGTACAATATCAAAACATTACAACAGAGAAGTAATACATATATGCAGTATAATACATATATGAGTCGGGGGAGACAAAAACGAAAGGTGTCAGGGGAAGAATATGTAGGCCCTACAATGAAAAAATGTGGGAGAAAGTGACAAATCACTAGTTTGGAATATTTCAAATAGAATTCTTACCCAAGATGAACTAGAAGTTTTAAACAGAGGTTTAACTTTTATACTTTCCATTAAGAGTGAAATAACTAATTCTGTTATGGATGTGAAATTGTTTAGCCGCAATGTACAGTTGAAGCTTGACTATGGCAATTTTATACAAACTAATGTAAATACTAGTTTGAAAAAAACAAGTACTTATGTACCCAATTTACATCCACTAATTGACGCATTTTCAAAATTAGTTGAAGAAGATCTACATAAACAGAGTAATAAGAATAAAGACAGGAAATGGTATGGGAATTTAAGTCCTAGATTAAGAACTGCCTTAACCACACTTGTGACCTGAATATTATTATTAGACCAAAAGATAAGGGAGGTCCAGTCGTTGTGATGGACAGAAAGAACTATGTTGGAAGTATGGAGGACATGTTGAAGGATTCACATTTTTACTGTCCTATTGTGCTTAGACAGGTAGAAAGGTGCATTGATGAGATATCTGCATTATTAGAAGGTTTGTTAGATAAGAATATGATTACGGAACAGCAATATAATTTTTTTCATGTTAACCATCCACTAATCCCAAGTCTACAGGGCCTACCTAAAGTTCATAAACACCCTTTCAATCCACTAAAGAGACCCATTGTTGCAGGCCGAAGCTGGGTTACAGAACCCATATCTTTATATTTAGAACATTGGCTAAGACCAGTTGTTAACACATATAGTTACATTTTGAAAGATACTAAACAATTTCTTTTGATGCTGTATGAAAAGATGTTAGATTTACCATTAGACTCTACATATTGGTTAGTTACATTAGACATTCAATCCCTGTTTACTATGATTCCAAATAGTGAAGGTACTTAATGGATATGAAGATGTTTAGAAATGATTCCTACTTCCCTTGGATGTACTATAGATACTTTATGTAGGTTATTGGATATTGTGTTGACAATAATATTTTTACTTTCAACCAAAAACTCTATATTCAAAGGGATGGCGTGGCTATGGGCACTTCTTGTGTCAACAGCTACTTATGGCTGATTGGGAGAGGTATAGACTATTTGAACTAAATAGTTTTAAGAAGTTTGTGAAGTTTTATGCATGTTTTGTGGAGGACCTTTTCCTGGTGTGGACAGCCAGTGAAAGAGAATTAAGGGATTTTTTAGAAGTTAATATTTTAACCCCCTATTTGAAATTCACAATGAATGCATCATTGACCTCAGTTTCTTTTTTGGGTGTGTATGTAGAAAGACTCCCTAGTGGCTTATTGAATACAGGTGTTTTTAGAAAATCATGTTATAGGAATTCATTACTACATAGAACAAGCATGCACCCTAAGTTTGTATTTAGGAATATTGTGAGAGGACAAGCTATGAGGGTTTCTCGTCTTAATCCTTCTGAATTAGGATTTCATAATAAATTGTCTAACCTTAATCATCAGTTAATATATAGAGCCTATAGCCAAAGAGAAATTAGTGAAGGCTTTGAAGGGGTAGAAACACTTGGGAAAAATAGAGCGTCCCCTTATTTTATGATCAGAGTAGAAGAAGTGAATGATGGAAATAATATTTTAATTGATACATTAGGGTATAATAGTGGAACTAAGGTTTCGATATATTATACACAGGATGTCAATGAAATTAAAAATATTTATCTTAAGTACTGGGACATCATCACAGTTGATCCACAACTTTGTCATATAGTGGGGGATTCCCTTAAGTTCATATATAAAAATCATATGACCCTTCATAGATGACTTTGTTACCCTGATACAAATAGTAATCAACAATACCACGCCCTGTCTGGTTGTACTAAACCATGTAGGGAATGTAATTTTTGTAGCATGATAGATAGTAATGCATCTTTTGTACATCCCATCAACCAGCAATGTTTTAGGTTTAATGCTATGGCTACATGCGATACAGAACACATTGTCTATTTAGCTCAGTGTACGTTTTGCCCAGCATTTTATGTGGGCAAAACTGATAGAAGACTTAAAGACAGAATCAGGGAACACCAGTATAATATCCATATCAAATCAACCAAAAATGCCCTCTCGAAGTATACCCTAGAAACATCAGAACAACATAAGTTTAAGTTTTTGGTTATACAGGTTAATATTCCTACATTAAGAGGAGGGGATGTTATGAATTGTACAGAACAATGTGAGATGAGATGGATTATTAGGTTAAGAGCAGACAGGAAGCCTGGACTAAATGATAGAGTTCCCTTGAGACCTATGCTGAAAGGCAGGAAGTTGAAGGTTTAAAAGTCTAAGCTATGGACAATTATATGTATATACATACATATATATATATATATATATATATATATATATATATATATATATATTATTTTTTTTGACTATCTTATGAGTTCATGTAGTTAACATTATAAAGTATGAAGTATTTGTGAGATCATGTTGATTATGTTTTTAGCTGAATTATTTTATTTATTAACTTAGATTTCTGTATTTATAGAGATGTAATAGTTTTAATTAATTTTAGGCTATGTAATTACCTCACCGGATATGATGTCACTATTTTAAACATATATGGGTTTTTTAAATGAATGTAAAGCGTTTTGGCTTGAAGAAGCCCACGAGGGTGAAAGCGTTTGCCGAGTTTAACCATTTGTCCAATAAATCGAAGTTTGTACTGTCGGTGAAGTGAAGACTGCCTTATTTTGAGTATCTTATTGTTGTGAAGACCAGTTGATGTGGACTGTTTTTGCCTGCTTAGCTATACTTCTGTGTTTTGCTTTTATAATACATATAGAGTTCTCAAAACATCAGTTTTACATATATAGGCTAAGGTTTATACACATTTCTAATAAGAGAGGATACCAATATGTCTATCTACCAAATACTTCATGTATGTGCATAACTATGGAGAGATAACACAGGTAAACTACACTATATTATCAGGGAGAGATAATAATAAAGAGAAACTAGACTGGTTACTAATTGAGAAAAGCTGATGGATGTTTGGGGAACAGAGACTGAGTCAGG
The DNA here is from genome assembly GCF_019279795.1 of Protopterus annectens. Taxonomy (NCBI): domain Eukaryota; kingdom Metazoa; phylum Chordata; order Ceratodontiformes; family Protopteridae; genus Protopterus; species Protopterus annectens. The sequence continues at coordinate 1,455,856,903 of NC_056725.1, read as the reverse complement.
CTAATTACTGTGAAGGAATGGATAGCATGGAGAAGATAAGAAGAATGGGGAAGAGGGGATAGAGGAGGTGGGTAGGGGGGAGTGGGGGTAGCAGCTGGAAGGTACTCATAAGTTATTCAGGGTTGGTGCATAAGCATAGCTTTGTATTCAATAATTGGGTTTGAGTTTTTTAAACTGCAGAGTGTTGTAGTTGTCTTTATATCTGTCGGTAATGAGTTCCAGATTTTGGCTAAGCTTATAGAATAGAGGGAATCTCCAGCGGCATTGTTGGATTTGGTAACTTTTAAGAAAGATTTATTATTTGAGCATAAAGACCAGCTACTAGTGTAGGGGAGTAGAAGCTTTTGCAGAGCAGGGTTTTTTCAGGTTGATTTAGAAGTGCATGGGACAAAGTAAGTTGGTTATAAGTTAAGAGCTGAGGTAGTTCTAATCAGTTAAGCTGTTTGAGTGCAAGGCAATTGTGTGTTCTAAAGTTGAAGTCTCTTGCAAACTTTGCATTCTTATTGTAGCAGGTATCTATTTTTGCTAGGTCTGCTAGGTTTGTCAGAATGGGTGAGGCATATAGGAGTGTGGAGATGAGGTGTGTTCTAGCAATGGTAGCCGTTGTGCTATCGGTTAGGTATTGTCTATTTCTGTAAAGAGTATCAAGTTTTGTATTTACTTTTTTGACTGTCTGGGCTATGTGTACGTTGAATTTTATAGTGTTGTCAATAACATATGTTACATAATGTGCATATGTATAAGTATATCGGTACTTTATCTTTGTATAGGTTCATAGGTTCATAGGTGCTCACTAGGCTAATGACTACAAGGGTCTTTTTAAGCCTAGCCATGCATCCCAAATCTCTGACAAGTTCTGATAACCTTGATAAGTGCAAGCATGGGCCTGGGAGATGAACCATTTACAGGTTACCTCTGTCCATTAGAGACATAGGTGCCAAACCAGGGATGAATTTCCAGTTTCCCATCAAGTTGTCCAAGTTGCACTTGAATTGGATTAGAGAGGAACTCTGTTTCATATGGATAGGGAGCCTGTTCCATAGACGGGATAATCTCTACCTATCTCTCCAGCAGGTCCTATTTATATCATAGGCAAGGTTTAAGTGTTTAGTTTGGGTAATTCTGGTGCTGTTTGTTATGTGGATATGCAGGCGGTCCATCTGAGTGGGGTCTGACAAATGCCCTGTATGCCAGGCATAGATGTCCCCTCAAAACCCTGTAGGAGACAGAATACAAAGATAGGGCCTTGAGGTGGTCTGAATAAGACATATTACTTACACCCTTTATTCTTTTAGTGAGGAATCTCTGTGTAAGTTCCAGTTGTTGGATATTCCTGGTTAGGTACATACCAAAAGGGGCATTATACTCAATGACAGGTCTGATGAATGCTGAATACAGTGGAATGATGACTTCCTTGGACTTTGTTTATAAGTTGCACAACATAGAATGATTTCCTCACCACTGTAAACACGTGATGATCAAAGGCTAGATTACTATGTGTGTCCTAGGTCCCTGACTACTAGGTCACCTCTAAGGGGTGTGTTATCAATATGATAGTTACCAGGGATGGATGACTTCCCAAAAGATACTATTACACATTTCTTGACATTTAGTTTTAGTCCATGGCTCTGACACCAGTTGTTTGTCTGAGTCAGCCCCTCCTGGAGAACATTTGTGCCAGTGTGAGATTCAATGACATCTCCTAATTTGCAATCATCTGCAAATTTAGTCAGCTAGAGACCACTGCTATTGGCCTTGACTTCTGAGATGTAAATGCCAAAAAGGAGCAGTCCAAGGAGTGATCCCTGAGGGACTCCACTTGTGACTGGCCTCTTTGTAGAGGTGGACTCCCCAATTCTAACTTTCTGGGTCCTGTCTGTGAGCCAGTTGGCAATCCACTGGGTGACATATGAGTTTGTACCTAACTTCTTGAGTTTGTCAAGAATACCCGAGTGGGGTATTGTGTCAAATGCCTTGGCCAGGTTAAGGTAGGCTGTGTGAACAACTTTTGACCTGATTCATTGCTTTGGTGACCTTCTGGAAAAAGTCCACCAGGTTGAGTAGGCATGATCTGCCCTTTAGAAAACCAAACTGGGCTGGATCTGGAGGGTTACTATATCTCTATTGAACATCTCCATGATAATTCTTTCCATAGCTTTACATAGAAGACTAGTAGTTTCCAGGGTCTGTAGGTGGCCCACCTTTGTGCAGAGGGATGATCGCTACCTTCCTCCATTCGTGAGGCACAAAGCCTGTTTAGAGGCTACAGTTAAATAGCAATTTAAGAGGCCCTGATAGGTCATGTTTCATGCTGTTAAGAAGGCATCCTGGGATATTGTCTGGGACCATTGATGCAGTGTTCTTGATCTTAGAGAGAGCATTAAGGACCTGTTCCCTATTGATAGTAGGGGGAGTTATATGTGATGATATTTCCTGAGAGAAGGTTGAGGGGGAGAGAGGGGTAAATGTGAAGCTGAATTTATCAGCCAGAAGGTATGCTAGTATAGGTGGCCCCATTTGCAGTGAGCTCTGCACACAATTGTGTATAGCCTTTGAGGTTGCAGACATAGCTAAATAATTCTTTGTAGTTGTCCTTCGCCTGGGAGGGCAAACATACCTCAAACTTGGCTTTGCTAGACTTTATTTGTCCTGATGAGAGTACTTTTATCCTGCTGGGTGCTGCACCTCCAGATTTTTGCCAATATTTTCTTCCTCCTGTTTTACAGCTGATTGATTTTGTGTTTCCACCAGGGTGGCTTGTTTTTTGCGTTAGTTCTGTGCTTCTTCCTGGTGGGTACAGCTGCCTCTATGCAGCTATTAACATGCTTGTACAGGGTTTCTGTGAACAGGTCTGCATAGGTGTTCTCAGGGTTTATGTGTTCACATAATACAGGTTCCACACTTACCTTAACATTGCTTTGGGACATGTACTTTGGGGCTATGTCTGATACTATCCATACACAGACATTACTTGGGTAAGTAACATTTGAGGACATCGGATAACACCACTTTTAATATTTATATGTGCTTAGGTTGCTATATGTTTTCCTTCACTGGTGAGTGTGTATGCTATCAGTTGCCTCTTAGATGGTGAGTGGGATGCTAACCTTAAGTGTATGTGATACCCTTTGCCTCTTAGCCAGGACAAGGGCATATTGTGCACACCTATGTCTGCTGGCTTCCTCTGCAACTAGAGTTTCACCCTCAAAATCCTTGTCTGTATGTGCTAGAGGTGATGGCCCTGCCTGTTGTCCAGGAATGTGTGGTCCTGGGCCTTGCTCTCCCTGTTGCAGGTGTTTCCTCAAGATGATACTGTGCAACATGGCACAGACTGTGAGAATTTCTATGCAGATGCCTGGGTCATACTGCAGGGCACCCCATGATGTGTCTATATAGTGAAACCATTACTTCAGCATGTCAAAGGCATGCTCTATGATTTTTCTAGTTTGAGCATGGTCATCATTGTATCCTTTTTCTGTGGGTGAGTATGCATTTCTGATGGTTGCATGAGCCACGGTTCCAATGCATAACCTACATCACCCAATAGATGACCTTGTGGAACATCATCCCTAGCAAAACTTATGTAAAGCTGCAAGGTGTGCCATATGTGTAAGTTGACATAACTGGATTGGTTCATTAGCATGTAGTTCAGCTGTTATGCTTGCATTCATGTACTCTGCTGTTTACCTTTGTTTGACAGCTCTACACGACATGTAATGTAATGTAATGTTCTCTCATTTATCTGAGGAAGTTGTTGCACGAAAATGTAAAATTGAATCTGTCAGCGTTAATGTTTGTTTGTGCGTTCATTTATTAAAAACCTGTTGAGTTTTAGAACCTGTGGGGCCATTGTGCTTTTATTTCTGTTATGGTGGACTAATTCCCAGTGGTCAATCTAGCTCCCTGTTTTGGTGGTCACTTGTGTTGCAGCAGCAATGTTTTTGCACAGAAAAAAAAAAACAAAGAGAGATATAAGGTTGGGTAGAGAAAATATAGATAATAACATCAATGCCATGTCAGAAAAATATTACAATAAAACACATAACTATGTTAACGTGTACCACATCCAGATATGATGTAAAGATATTAATGTGCAATAAAATACCTCAGTCTCATTGCTATTATAATTAATATTGACACAGTTAGAGACTATGACATATCAGATAGTTGCATTCCAAGTAAATACATACAATTACAAAGATAGAATGTTTACGGTTATTTAATATTGCAGTAAAGCATTATTACAAACTATTCTGTAACAAAAGCTAATTGTTGTCACTGGGAATTGAACCCACACACCGTTATGTTGATTTATTGATTGCCTAATGCAATGATCAAGAGCTAATGGAGCAGGCATGTATAACTGGTGTGATGTTTAGGTATGCCTACTAAATTTCGTATGGACTGATGCCCTGAAATCTGGTAAGATTAACTACATTATAGAGTTACCATGATCTTGATTGCATTCATACCTGATCCATACTCCATGCCTCTTTCCAGTTTGCAAGTATTCCTGATGTACCTCCTTGTTCCTAGCAATAACCTCAGCAGCTGTACAGAAAGAAGAGGAAACATCATCATTAACTGTACTGGCTGGCTGATACATGGTATTGCATGGACTGGTGATAGATCACTACACTTAGACAACTTAGAACTATTTGCAGTTCTAAATTCTGCATTCCATCAGCTCAAGAGGTCCTGCTTGCACCTCTTCATATTACTATAATGATGATGACAGTGTTCCCTAGTGCATGGAAATGCCAGTTGCACTATGACAGCTTTGGCCAAACCATTTCAAGTGTCAGCTGTGTACTGAGACCCAGTACAGTTCTCCTGCTGATGCCTATGGCTGTATTGCTTTATGTGAAGTGCCCCAAAGGACTCTACCATTGGACTCTATAAGGAGTATCACCCTTACCTTCACCTGCCATGTTTTCTGAAGGACACCTAGAATTATGACTCTGAATTGGATACCAATTCAGATCTCACATGCACCAGCCAGTGCATGACAGACAGCCTCGCTAGCTGCATTTGTGCAAACAAAAGCACAAGAATAACCTATCAGGGAAATTGGAAAGTAGCCTTTCAAAATAAACTGGACGTGTAAAATGTGGCAATGAGACTTGACCGTGTGTGATGCTCACTGTAATTACAATGTTCCATTTTGAAATCATCAAATGCTTTATGATGCTGGTTATAATCAGTGTTGTTTAGAAATAAAATGTAATGAATTTGGACATAATGGTTTGGAAGGACAACAAACTACAAACTGTGAGTAATACCACGTGGTATTTGAACTCATGACTAAAAAGAAGGCTAAAATGTTAACTGTCACTTATTAACTGTTAATGCCACAGCAGAACTAACCTTTTTAACTTGTAAGTTAAGCTGTAACAATTTGAAAATTAATGGAGATCTGATTATAACATGCCTGTGTGTGTGACTTTCACTTGTTGAATTACTAGATTTATATATAAAAGCCAGTATTTATTTCTGTAAATAAATTTCATATGCATGGAGTTGCAAGTCCTGAGTAAAATGTATCAGGGTAGGTGCCATATGTACTTTATATAACATGTCCTACACACATTATAATTATATGTGATGAGTTATAGTATTTTAAAATAGCTATTATGCAGATTTTAAGGTATGCAAACGTAGTTTAAAATAACTACATTGTTATGCTTAACATACTTTACACAGATTATAGTTGCCTTATTTAGCAATCATTACATAGAGTAGTGTCAGTTCTAATTCATGTAACATTCTTTGTAAAAAAATTGTGACAATTCCTATTCTGACCCCATCATTAAACTTATCTGTAAAATTTTTATTTATTTATTTACTGGGAAAGCCTGACTTGGAACAAAGCCAATTACCAGTGAAGGCCATGGCAAAGTGCTCTAGACACATGTCTTTGTAACGTGGGAGGAAACCAGAGCACCCAGATGAAACCCACAAGAATGCAGGGATGACATGCAGACTTCACACAGAAAGCACCCTGGCCAAGAATTGAACTGGAGAACCTCTTCCTGTGAGGTGACAACACAATTGCTGCACCACTGCGCCATCCAAAATGGATTCAAATCTGCATTAATTCCACTGTTTCTTCAACCCTACTGTATGATCACCTTGAGCAACAAAGGAAATAATCAGCTGGTGTAGGTTTCTTAACTCAATACTGTCCAGAGTGCTGACAAGAACCAAGCTCATTTTCACTACTGATGGCAGCCCAAAGTAAATGTTTAGGTTTTTGCCTTCAGACACAAACTGTCACTAAATGATAGTGACCGCTGACAGTGACTGATTCACACTGACAAGCAACTTGCAAATGCAAAATACAGAAAATAAAAAGGTATCACTATCAATGAACACAATATTTATGACATTACCCAGATGCATTCATCATTTAATAGCATTTCCCATGTGATAATTGGCATTTATGTTACACACATCATAAGGCCTTCAGGTAATGACAATGCATAAGAAAGGGGCCACACAGGAGATTACATAAACTCATTTTAACATACCACATAAAAGTGATAATGAGGAACTGTGTTACTGGCATGACTACTTGGGAGATATGGATAATTAGTCCAGAATATATTATAAATATCCCCACATTCATCAAATTACTGACTTTTCTTTCTTGCACTTTAGCAAATGTCATTTTTCACATGTGCATATCAAATTGTGTTATTACTACTAAGAATACTTCAGTTTTCAACAACAAAATGTTTGTGTTACTGTGAGTGGTACCTTGAAATTATCAAAATTTGAAATCAGACCTTACATTATGGTTGCTGTTTCCCATATGTTACCACATTAACATGTTAAGACACCGAGAACGTTTCATAACAACTCTCTTTTTGTCAATCACTACTAAGCATTTTTAGAATTATACACATGAAATTGCTATTTCAATTTAATATGTTCAGGGTTATGCTTAGCCCAAATACTATAACATATTTAGCATTCATTACACAGAGTTTGGTTGATCGATTATTAATAAAAAGTGTGTGTCAATTCTTATTCTAAGCTTCTCAGTAAAATTATCTGTAATCTGCATTTGAACACTGCATTACTTCTGCTGTTTCACCAGACTTACTGTATTAACACATTAAACCACAGAGAAAGGTAATTAGCAGGTGTTTTCTTCACTCAGTGCTGTCCAGAGTGCTGAAGAAGTGTACAAGTTCCAGTCTTATTTGCACTACTGATGGCATTACAAATTAAATTTATGAGTTGTTACCTTGTGAAATGAATAATTGTTCACTGTTAGTGACTCCTCTGCAGAAAGGATGAAGCCAAAAAATAAATAAATAAATAAATAAATAAAAGCTAAAAAAGAAAAATCTGTATGTGTGATGATTTCCCATCTAGATGCTCATATAATATGAATATCCCTAGGTTCCCCACAGACATCACCCTCTCTAGATTTGAACAGTGAAACCATGGCATTGACATGAAACTTTGGGAATAGTAACAGTACGTGCTACATACAGAGAAGGGTTAATGAGACAGAGAAAGTGGAGCACATATACTCAAGTTCTGATATTTTAACACTTTATTTTTATAGTACAATTTATCCATATTATCAGAATTTTCATTTGTCATTTCATAGTTGATGTCTGCATGCTTTTGATGTTTGCAACAGTTAACCTAAGAAATCATGTCACGGTAATGGCAAATGATTGCAATGCAAGAGTGTGTTCTTCCCTTTCCTTTGTCAGTAGTAACCACCTTTTGATACACTTACAAAGTGACGGTATTGTGTTTTGCATGTCTTTAGATATGTCTTGTTTGCATATTTCTTTTTCATGAACTTCACAGAACTTCCACACCCTTTGTACTCTCGGGTACATCTACCTCTTAAGCACATCTTCAGAAATGTGTTATAATGTTTTATCTTCTAAGTCAAAGTACTTCCATATTTCTTTAAGTTTATTCTCCCAGACACACCCTCTATAAGTGTACATGAAAGTGTGAGGAGTACTAAACACACATCATTCATGAATTACCACTAATGAGATACACTTGCAAACCCTTAGCAGGCTCCACTTCTCAATACTCATTCTTATACTTCTAGGGTACGTGCATGACATTGTGTAGGTCCTTACACCATGTTTACCTGACAAGCATTTCATGTTGATTGATTCTTGAATGATAGTTGACTGACACCTGATTTGGATATTCACTGTACCCAGAGAGATTAATCTCCCCTACATATGCACAACCTCATGCTAAGCCACTTGTATCGCAGTATGGGAGACTGAATTCAGCAAGCTGAAATACTGCTGTTTGCCTACTGCAATTGCCCTAATTTGTTTTTGGACTTTCAAACAAATCCTCAAGGGATGTCATGTTTCTTTACAAAAATCATCAAAGGATGCAATGTTTCTTTACAAATAAATTACTTAAACAGTTTTGATGGCTTATATTTTAGATAACATTGTGTGATGTCTGAAGTTTTTCCATTTTTCTCTATTTGTGTTGAAGGTATAAGAGCTTTTATATGTAATAACATCAGCTAATGTCAGATGTCATTATAGAAGCATTTCTCTGAGGATGTGAATGTATGTGATAATATTTTATATGACTAATAGCAATTTGAAGGTTATATTTTAGACCAACAACAGTGTTAAGCTGCTTTCCCTGGCTTCAGCATGGAAAGCTGCAGGCTTAGATGAGGTCACAAGAGATATGGTTTATGATGTTGGGTAAGATAGGGGAGGAACGACACCTGATGGTACTCATAGCAGTATGGAGAGAAAGGCATATCCAAGATGACTAAAGAATAAGCATATTAGTTCCAGTGTACAACAACAAAGGGGACATCCACAACTATGGATACAAATGTATCCAATGCCTGTCACTCTGCATGAAAGTTCTGTCGAGAGTGATTGATAAATGAATGCGCACAATAGTAGAAAGCAAGATAGGAGATTAGCTGTTCAGACTCAGATCAGGATGCAGCACAACCATCCCAATGTTTGCAGTAAGACAGATAGTCAAGAAGAAGCTAGAGATGAAGAAAGAGACCAACTGTGAATTCATAGACTTAGAGAAGGCATATGACAAGTCCAAAGTTGATTTTGGTTGTCCTGTGGTGGTAAAAAGTCTCAGAAACAGTGGTAGAATTAGTGCAGACTATGTAAAAGGAAACACTGACTCAAATGTGAACAGTGTTTGGTCTAACAGAAGGGTTCCCAGTGGGAGTAGGAGTGCATCAGAGTTCAGCTCTAAGCTCATTGTTGTTCAAATGCATAGAATATGAAAGAGATCAGATTACAGTGTTGTGGGCACATGTGCAGAAAAGCAAAAGACAATCTGGTGATTTGGGACAGACTGAAAGAAGGCAGGAGGAAATGAGGGTGTCCATCAAAGTGATGGAATGATTGTACAAGAGAAGACCCGTGACTCTTAGACATGGCTGTCAAAGAAGGTAAGGGAGTGGCATTGAATCAAAAGAGATGGTGACAGCTGACACAACAACCTAAACCCATGCAGAAAATGAGAAAAAAGGGAATTGATGATGAATTATGCTAAACCTGTTGTTTATGCTTGACATCTACAGTGCTTAACCCATACGGTAACATATTGTATTTTTCTAAACTTGACTCATTGCTAATGCCGCTGTCTGTTAAGAAGTTATACATTTTTTCAGCCTTATCAGGTTTGTCATTGTTTTTTTCTTTGGGGGGTATACTTATTTATTGCATGTTTATATTCATATAGAGTAGGAACTTTTAGTGCAACTCCTGGCAGAGGGAAACATTAATGTGCAATGCACAGTACTGGGCAGATTAATATTTGCTATATATTTCACTAATGCATTACTACTGACATTCCTGTACAGCTGAGCCATGTTTTATCTTACTAACATATAATACTTGCATATGAGTGTAATATTTCTATCTCTTCTTTACATGTTTAGCACTTATCTTGCTTAATGCTGCTGCTATATAGCGTGTCTTCTGGGGGTGGCTCTTTCTGATGCTCATAGAATACAATTATTACAAGTAAATGCTGCTAATTTTGCCTGCATCACTGTTGCTCTTTATATGTGCTTAGCTACTTAGGTTTTCACCTATGTATTGACTGTGCGTTCGATCATCTGCCACCTACCCACTGCCAGAGCATATTGTGTACACCTATATCTGCCAGGATCATACACAGCAACTGGTTCTTCCTCAGACTCTTCATCTGTGTCTGGTGCCCTACTGCCCTGCCTGTGATGCTGGAAATGGTGGCCCTTGACCTTATTTTCCTTTTTGCACCTGGTGCCCAACAACTATATCATGCAACTGTTAGCATTTTGGCCACGGTGACTAGGTTATACTGTAGAGCACAACCAGAAGTGTTTAGACAATGGAACATTGGTTTGAGCAAGCCGAATACACACTCACTAATATTCCTGGCTTGAGCATGGGCATCATTGTACCCTTGCTCAGTGGGATTGCATGAGTTTCTGATATGTTTCATGAGACAAGGCTCCAGTACATAACCTGCATCCCCATCTAGATGCCCTTGTGGAAAGTCACCCCTAGCAAACGTTACATACTAGTTACAGTTGTGCATATGTGTGAGTCATGAAAACTGCTGAGGTTGCCTATTAGCACAATGTGGATGATCCCTAGAGCACTAAAACACCTGTCAATTACAGTAGTATCCTTTCTTATTAATGTACTGTGTGTGTGCAGTCTATTGCCCCTAGAACCTCAAGGGAAGTGTGCAATGGCATATAAATTTTGCATGGTAGTAGCTGTCTCCTCTAGGGTACATGGAAATCCTTTACAAGTTGTGGCACTGCATTAAGAAATTGATGTAATATTCTGGAGGGCTGGTGGCAGAGGTTACATATTTCCTCCTGGATATCCTGTTCACCCTGTAACACTGTACAGTTTCTGTATCATGAAGTCCATGATAAGGAAAATGGGGTTTCAAACCATTCTTGGCTGAGGTCTGGCAGCAACAGAAACACCTTGTATTAAAGCCTGTTGTACATAGAAGTTAATGATGGATGCAGCAACCCCTAGCATTTTCTTCTAAGTGTGTTTATGGCTGTATTCCAAAGCATATTGGAATTGAGGCCAAGAGGGAGCAAGGTGTGTATGCACATGCATTTTTTATGTTCTTTAAATACTCTGCCATCTTGAATTGCTTCATTAGCATAAATTCCACCTACTTATGTCTTAATTAGAATATTCTGCTGCTTAGCCTTGTTTTGAAGGTAGGTGCAGGAACCAGAGCTGTTTAATGAATACCAATTATCACTGTCACATCTTCGGGACACACACCCCTGCTTTGCGAGAAGTGTCGACGTTCATGAATCCAAGCCATTGTCTCTCTTCACATGCAAATCCTAAATACATTACAGATACTAAAAAAAAGTTAAATTAATATTATTATGACAATGGCAATACTGATATGTGAACTGCTTTCTGTGCCCTTAATGAATGAGTAGATACAGCATGAAAATAACTTCACAGAATGGAAACACATTTTTTAGAGTAAAGTGAAAAAATAGCAAGCAAACACATGAAAAATGTACAGAATCATAAAAAACTAATATAATCATATAATAATAACAATAACACATGGCTGGATGTGGAAAACACTTGTTTTACCCATGGCTGACATGTCTTCACCCACACACCCAGCACATTACAACCATGAATAAACTGAGCATTATGTATACCCATCCATGGGACATTGCTGAATTAGAAATCAGAAATGCAGCTCCAAGCTGTGAAGTAAAAGTCTTCATGAATATATCTATATATAGACATAGCTATATATAAAGTGTACAGCTATATATATATATATATATATATATATATATATATATATATATATATATATATAGGGCTGGATTCACGATGGCTTGCACGGAGTCTAAGAGTAGAGTAAGACTCCATGCAGCCATCATGTCCGACGAGTGATCCAGGAACAGCCTGCAGGGGCGTGCAAGAGAGCTCCTAAAATGGCACTTATACGGACAGGGCTGGGATATGCAAATTACTTCAATTGCAGGTGAAAGGCATGCAAATGAGGTAGATTTGCGATTCAGGAAACCTGAACCTGTCCGAGTAAGAGCAGTGTTATTTGCAGAAATGTACTTATTTGACAACTGAGTACCGTTCTGCAAATAGCAAAACGGAGCCTAACAACTCCAAATAAAAGTTGCATCCAGTGCAGGAAGCATGCCAATGTCCAAATATACGGCCATTGGCAATGTTTCCCGATGCAATATGAAAAAAAAATATTTTTTTCTCCGATTTCCGATGTTTAAGCATAGCGCAGTGCCATGCAAACAGGCAGCGCTCTAAAAACCAGAAAACTAAAAATTAAAACCCACAAATGTGGATCTTATTTAAATTGTGAATGTACAATGCAAGGGAATGGCAGGCTGAAGACAACATGGCCACCGAGTAGAGGTTGATAAGGGGGGAAGCTCAGTCTAAGAGATGTAACCAAGCATTAGTAGGCAATCCTATGCAAAGGAGGGTTAGGATAGTGAATCGCAAGTTTACTTAGCAAATGAGCACAGTCATTGGAGTGTAGGAGGAGGATAAGGGGAGTAACAGAGTAGAAGATAGGTGACATCACGAGTGGGGTATGTATGAAAGAAGTGAAGCTCATTGGAGCAGAGTAGCATGTGTCAGCTGTCATTTCCACATCATGGAAAGAGGCGTGTCAACAGGTAGGCTAGGTAAAGGCAAGAAATGGAAGGTGTATGCCGTGGATAACACCAAATTTTCTTGCTGAGCATGTATGCGTGCGTGTGCACGCCTGTAAACCCGAGTAAGACAGAGTGCGTGCGTGTAAGTGTGAGTGCGTGCGTTTAAGCCGGAGTAAGCATGTATAAGGCTGTTTAAAGAGTTGTAAGCGCGTTTACACTGGTGTGCACGCATTTTAACCCGAATAAGCAAGTTTTAGTCCATGTAAGCATGTGTGTGCACGTGTGAGCTGCTGTGAGCATGTTTGGGCTTGTGTGCGCAGCGCTGCCCCCCCCCCGAGGAAACAGAAAGGAAAAAGGAAGCACAACAAATAGTAGGAAGCTACCAGGGAGTACTAGCAGAGCTAGCAGCTGAAAACAATCAGAATCAGGCAATTACACAGGCAGTACACAAGCCAAGCCCAGCCTAGCACTTAAAACTCTGCAAACAACAGTCCATTATGTTTCTCACAACAGACACTGCAGTAAGCTAATAGAAGTGAAAACTGAAAAAGCTTTACTGAGACAAAGAAATGTTAGGGGCTGCCATTGCTGTTATAAGGTGACATATGCAACATGGTGAGGGTGGTGACAATATAAATGCTACTGGACAACCTACAGTGAGCAGACGGAGAAGAGTGTACAGGCTCAGGGCAACCTACTAGGGGCTACATGAGCTGGAGATAGTGGAGCACTATAGAGTGGACAGAGACCTCCTGCAGCAAATTGTTGAGCTGTGCAGGCCATGCCTCACACACAGAACCAACAGAGGGGAACTCATCCCAGTGGAAACCAAGGTATGTGTTGGCCTAAGAATATTAGCAACAGGTATCTTCCAGAGACCAACCGGTGATATGATGGGGATATCACAGGCATCAACATCCAGGGTACTGCACCAGTTCCTGGATGCCATGTCAGAACATGTCGATGATCATGTATATTTCCCCAATTCCCATGAGATATTGGCCAGCAATATGCGTCTCTTCCAGCAAATAGCGGAATACCCTGAGGTAGTGGGTGCAATAGACTGCATGCACATACGCATCAAAGCACCAGCCGGCGAGCGGGGTAGGGTCTACTTCAACTGCAAGGGCTTCCCCTCCATCAACTGACAGGTCGTGTGTGATGCCCAGGGCATAATACTGAATGTGTGTGCTGGCTGCCGTGGAAGCTACCATGATTCCCATATCTGGCATCTGACGCAGCTGTACCAGACATTTGCCAATGGGGACATTCCACATGGTCACCTAGTGGGGGATGCTGGCTATGCACTGGAGCCGTGGCTGATGACACCCATCAAAAATGCACACACACCTGAACAGGCACCCCATAATGAGGCACACGCACAAACATGTAATGTAATCGAGCATGTGTTTGGGCTGCTTAAGTCATGGTCCCGGTGCCTGGACACATCTGGTGGAGCCTTGCAGTACTCACCAACTACATGTACCCAAATTGTCATGGTATGTGCTATGCTATATAATATGATCCTGTGAAAACAGCTGCAGCAGGACCAGCATAGGCCTGGGCCAAACAGCCCCCCACCATTGCCAAGGCCATCACAGGCAGAGCGTGACTCGGAGGAGGAGCAACCTGAGCCTGCCCCAGTAGGCAGAAGGAGGCGTGCCCAGTATGCTTTGGCCTTGGAAAAGAGGCAATGCATAGCACATACACTAGCTCAGTAGGAACTCTGGAAATGATACCTCTCTCTGACTTGCACATATAGTAAAAGGGATGCCTAACTTGACGCTACCTGCTTTCAAACATGTACAGGGAGTGTAGTATGTGCATCCAACATAGGCAGCCCTGCAGCACCACCTGAGGCATGATTGCCATGTGTTAAGCAATATAAAGCAGTGCTAAACAGCATTTACCACCATGTAGTATATGCAAACAAAATCGCACACACCAACTAGCACAACTGTGGTCAATGTTGAGTAATATTGGGCAACGTCCAGCAATGTTGGTGAATATTGAGCAATGTCAGACAAGCCTGGTCTAAGTAGGGCATAGCTGAATAAAAGCCAACATGCTCATATTTGCTTAACTGGCCCTTAAGCAGTCTGGTCTGCTCAGTATGAAAATATAAAGCAGTGATGGGCCTTAAACCCAGGATACTGTGCACTATAGTTAAAGTACTGAATCACTAAACCATGACAGTATTGCAGCCTGTATGAAGGAATGTTGATAAGTCTATGCAAAGTATCTCATGGAAACCCCTCCAGGCACACCATAATTCCTGTCGAGTTATGACACAAAGGTGAGTCCTGCAGTAAGAACAGAACCTGACTTCCAACACACACAGTATAAATGTTAATATTGGTCATGTTCACACACATCAACAAATGGACCTCAGATAGCAACATACTGAAAGGTCACACTGGGCATGCTCACACACTTGAATGAATGAGACAAATGCCAGGCAACAAAACACGGAAAGCCTGAACTGGGCATGCTCACACACTTAGGCCATGTCTGAGTACAGCAGTGGGCCACAACTATCTGGCAGTTACATGTGTTAACCCAGGAACCTCTCACTATCCAGCCATGTCTGAGTACAGCAGTGGGCCACACATATCTGGCAGTTGCATGTGTTAACCCAGGAACCACTCACTATCCAGCAATCCGCCCTGTGCACACAGTTATATGACAATGGACACATATATAATATAGTGGAACCCTGTCATAATCAAATATGTTCTGCAGATAACTAAGTTGTTCATAAAAACTTGTAAAGCAAAGATGATAAAGACCTGCAAACAGTATCAGCAATAAACATTGTGCATCCCGAACATTAGCATAGGTTCAGAGTTTGATACTAGGCTATCTGCCCTAGGTCATGTACAAGCCTAGCCAGAGTGTTTTGGCATTCGCAACCCTGTCAGATTACTACACTGTGCGTGTGAATAGTAGGTCACACAAGATAGCCCATGTACGTTTAGGCTAGTGTGCCTCTGTCTAGCAGGGACACAGAAGATATCCCAGGGGTAAACATATGATCACCCATACAGTCGTCAAGATGTCTCCTGTAGGTGGTCAGTGGGTGGCTCTGCCTATGTGAAACTGGGATTATAATCCGGAGTGAGTGGAGCCTCTGGGATAAGAATCTGTCCCTCCAGCATGTCCTATTAACATCTGTGCTGAGGTCTATGTCCCTGAAGTGTGTAGCTCCAAGGGAGTTGGATATCCTGAGGTGGAGCATGTCCAGTAATTCTGGGTTGGGTATATCTGTAAACAACAGGCACACATCATATCTGAGTAGGTGGTAAGCGACTGAGTACAGCTGGAATTACTGCATCCGAACTGTGCTGGGCATCCGTGTGAGTCCCTAGATCTGCTTGGTGAGGAACTTCTGTGGCCAGTACAGTTGCTGCAGATGTCGGTAAGGTACACCCCAAATATGGGATTGTAACTAAGCATGGTTGTGATGATTATAGGGGCACAATGACCTCACTCGATCTAGATGTTAAACCATATGGGATAAGGTGGCCTATATAGAAGGTCTGTCCAACCACTTTGGCAACGTGATTGTCAAAGGCGACAGTATGAACAAGTCATGTCCCCAAAACCCTAACAACTCCTACCATATGTAATGGAGTACTACCTATGTGGTAATGTGTGGGCATGTTGTTATTCCCAAAGGGGACGACTATGCAACTAATGGCATTTAGCTGTAGGCCATGGCTCAGGCACCAGTCATCCATCTCTGTGAGACCCTGTTTGAGTATGCATGTGGCAGCTGGAGAGTTGATTATGGCTCCCAGTTTGCAGTCAAGTGTGAACATGGTCAGCCATATTCCCCCTGTGGTAGCCTGTACATCAGACAAATATATACTGAACAAGAGAGGTCCCAGGACTGAGCCATGTGGGATGCCACGTGTAACTGGTGTATAGTCAGACATGGCTCCTGCAATTCTGACCATGTGGGTGCTATCCCTGATCCAGGTAGCAATCCATCGTGTGAGATATGTGTCCATATCGATGCTGGTGAGCCTATGCATAATGGCCCAGTGGGTTATTGTGTTGAAGGGTTTTACAAGGCTCAGGTAGGCTGTGTGGACAACCTTCCCTATGGCGATGGACCTGTTAACTGTTTAAAGAATACAAACAGGTTCAAGAGGCAAGATCTGCCCACAACAACGCTGAAATGTGTAGGACACAGTGTCTGTAGGTTCCTGATGTCTATGTGTATGAGTCCCATGACAATACGCTCCATAGCTTTGCAGAACAGGCCAGTTAGGCTTATAGGGCAATATTGTCTGGGGTCCATTGTGGCACCAACTCTGTGGAGTGGGACCAATGTCGCTGTATGCCATTCCTTGGGTACATATCCTGTAGTAACTCCGATATTGAACAGTGATGTAATGTAAGGGTTACGTCTGTCATGAAGCTCGTGTAAGATGCAGGCCGGGACACCATATGTTCCCATTGATGCTGTGATGTACGCTTTGGGGAGGGCAGCACTCACCTGTTACTGTGTGATGTCAGGGAGGTTACACTCTGTTGGGATGGATAGTTGCTCCTTAGGGGGGATGGAGGTAGACATCTGCACTGAACCTGTTTGCCAGGATGTTGGCAATGCCAGTGGGTTCAGGGTAAGTTTAGTCAGTATGCAGTAACTCACAGCATATCAGTGAGTGTCCACCCAAGTTCCTGACATAACTGAAGAAGGCCGTGTGATAGTCCTGCATGTCTGGTGCAATTGTCCGGTAGAAGCGGCCCTTAGAAAAGTTCATGAGTGATCGTAGCTGTTTGCTAGTACAGATCACAGATGCCTTCCCATCTGGGATTGTGCTTTATCATGTAGTAGCTTCCTCCTGATGTTGTACAGCTTATTAATGGCTGGGGTCTACCAGACAGGTCCCCTGCCATTGGAGGAGTGAGTCCTGTTGTTATTTGGGATAGTACAATCCATGCAGTCCACTAGGTGTCCATAGAATGTGTATGTAAAGGATTCAGCAGTCTGAGCCGTATTTGCCACTGTCTCAGGGTCTCTGAAGGATACCACCTTGCTTTGGTGAAGTGAGACATTGGCTCATGAGAAGTTCACCAAGATTACCCAGGATGGGTGTGTGGAGGGTATATGTATGTCCAGTGAGATACATGTATGTTCTGATCTTACCAATGAGGGGTATATCACTGGTGTGGAACATAGAGTCCCCATGTTGGTGATGATCAGGTCCAATATGTATTCCCCCTTGTGGCTGTGCTGACTGGCTGTGCCATAGCATATGAGTCTACAAACTGTAGCAACTGTTGGGCGAGTGTGTTGGGGCTTGAGTAATATCCCCAGTCAATATTTGTGTATTTGAAGTCACCCAATATAATGGTGTTTGTGGAGACCTTCATATTCTCCATAGTTCCCATGACAGCCGAGTGTGGTTCTTGAGTTTGGGAGGGTGATCTGTAGCAGGCAACAAACTGAAAGGCAGTTTTGCACAATGGTAGTTGTATATGTATGGTCTGTGATGCTTTGTGCAGTGCTACTAACCCGGAGGTGTGTGGATCTGTGATGTATATGGATACTCCCCCTAGTTCTGTTGTCTGTTCCAAGTCTTGTAGTCAGAAAGCATGGTATGAAACATAACCTGGAAGTGCTGTTGTGCATAAGTGAGCCTGAACCAGGTGCACAGATATCGCTATCCTCCATACTGAGGAGAGTCCTGAGTGGCTGCAATATGAGGGTAACACATCTGGTGTTGAGCAGCATTACCCTTAGTTTCATTTAACCTGTAATGTCTATGGAGGTGGGTTTGTCTTTTGAGCCCTGCTTAAAAAAGGCACTATGGTGGTAGCAAGAGCCTTATCCAGCATTCAAAAGTCCAAGTGTGACAGGTGCAAGCTGTCCAGAGTGAAGCTACGTGGCATGTCAAGCATGTCACGACAGGCTGACAGACACTGTATCCCCTATGAATAGCACCAATTTGTTAGCCAACTGTTAAATGTGATATGTTTGTCTGTATACTGTGACATCATAATTGGTGGGTGTAAGATGCTAGACAAGGTCAGGGTCATACTGGCCTGGGCTACATGATCAGAGTGTTCATCCATGTATCATGTCATGTGGTCCAGGGAGTAATGTCTGAGGTTTTAAGCACAAGCATGGACAATGATGGTGCCAGTCCTGTACTTGCTTTGGAGTGACCTGACTTCATGTGTTATGTGGCAGATCCTGGCACCCGACAGACAGCCCAAAGTGATTATTCCCTTGTTTGGGCTGGTGAGTGGTACGTCAGTGTGTCTGACAATAAGTGTCGCCTATTACAAGTGTATTAGGTGTGTTGTTTAGCCCGAAGGGCAGTGACTGTGTGGCACACTGACATTGTGAACTATGTGATATGTGGGTATTGTAGTGGGGTAGCAGTTGTGTGTGTGTCTGCTTTGGAGGTCTCTGCTGCTTAGGCAGATTTAATTTACAGCATCTGAGTATGTCTATGTGTGATAATGTGGTTTGAGTGCTGTCGCTAGAGGATATGTGAGACTGATATGTGGTGTGTGTGGTTACCTTCACCACCTGATTGTGCCAGTCATGGGTCGAGAGAGTTCAGCACCCTGTATGTCTATATAGGTGCATCTCACACATATATCTGTGTTTGTCGGGAGGAGGAGAGGGTTGTCTGTGTACATGAGGCAGATGTGACATTGTGTCAACATCGCAATATTCACCAGCTGGACTGGAAAGTACACACAAAACCGACCCCTGGACATGCCAGGATATTATGATGACATACTCTGTAGCCTGATCACAAAGGATCAGTAAGGTGTTAAGTGTGTAAAAGAGTATAACAGGGATTAGTGCTCAGGTTCATTGGTGTTTTGTAAAGAGTAGCTGAGAAGGAGTCCAGACTGAATCATGATACCTCCTTCAGCTATGTCATAAATAGCAATGTACACCCATATATGTCCTGAGTCAGGGCCAACTGTACCTGACCGACAATACCGACATCTTGACAGACAGGCCCATATATACATACCCACCTCCCACTGACGATAGTCCATATCATCATACCAGGAGATATCACATGTAGAATGGATGAGCAGCTACCCCCAATGCCAAAAGCATGGCAGCAAGTGGAACACATTGATTCCCAATATGTGTCATGCATAAACAACAGAACAAACAGATTCTGCACCTGAACTTTCAGCTGAGCCTCACCCCTTACACAGGATTTGGAACCGATGAATGTGTTACAGCAACATATGGCACTCCCCACAAGTGTTGGTGCACAACACACCATGGGAAGTACAGTCCAGTATGCCTATGAAGTCTGATCTGCAAGGTCTTGGAGTCCATCATGGTTGAAGTCATAAACAGAGCTATTGGACGGTGACTTACATACAGCCCTACTAACTGTAGTATGTTCATGCGCTGCTCCTGGTTCCCAAACATGCTAGACTGTTTGCAAGGCAGCCACCCAGGACATACATCACTGAACACAGCTACACATGTCTCACATAGACTTTGAATAGCCCTTTATCAATATCCCAGACACATGTAGTATCCACAAAACCAACAAGCTGTGCATAAATATGTGTTAACATATGAAGGAATGTCAATGTGTCCACAGATAGATCACACAAGGTAAGGATTATCAGGTCCTGTTCAAGCTGTTGACACCTGCTGACCCACATGGACCATTCCTGGAATGGCATAAAACAAAGTGTGCACACATCACCATGTCCAGTCTGATGATGTCACCATCCTATAAATACAGCAGCAGAAGCAAAAGCAGCCAGTAAAGCAAATGGTGCGCTGTGTTACTGCATCTTTCTCTAGTATCATAACATAGTTAGGTAGAGGTTTGAATCCTGCAAACACTGACTGTGTGTGTATGGGTGTGGCTGTATGTGTGCAGTTTCCTTTGAGTGGAGTGCCCTTTTTGGAGACTGGGAAAACTCACTAAAAGAGGTACATTCCTCTTTTGGAAAGTCTGATGATGTCACCATCCTACAAATACAGCAGGAGAAGAGAAACCAGCCAGTAAAGCAAATACCGTGCCATGTTAATGTGTTTTTCTCTGTGTATCATAACATAGTTAGGTAGGGGGTTGAATCCTGCAAACACTGACTGTGTGTGTGTGTGTGTGTGTGTGTGTGTGCAGTTTTTTTTTGAGAGGAGTGCCCTTTTTGGAGACTGGGAAAACTGACTAAAAGAGGTACATTCCTCTTTGGAAAGTCTGATGATGTCACCATCCTACAAATACAGCAGGAGAAGAGAAACAAGCCAGTAAAGCAAATAGTACGCCATGTTAATGTGTCTTTCTCTAATATCAAACATAGTTAGGTAGGGGTTTGAATCCTGCAAACACTAACTGTGTATGCGTGCAGTTTCCTTTGAGAGGAGTGCCCTTTTTGGAGACTGGGAAAACTCACTTAAAGAGGTACATTCCTCTTTGGAAAGTCTGATGATGTCACCATCCTACAAATACAGCAGGAGAAGAGAAACCAGCCAATAAAGCAAATAGCATGCCGTGGTAATGTGTCTTTTTCTAGTATCATAACTATAGTTAGGTAGGGGTTTGTATCCTGCAAACACTGACTGTGTGGGGGGGGGCGGGGTGCGTGTATGTGTGCAGTTTCCTTTGAGAGGATTGCCCTTTTTGGAGACTGGGAAAACTCACTAAAAGAGGTACATTCCTCTTTGGAAAGTCTGTTGATGTCATCATCCTACAAATACAGATGGAGAAGAAACCCCCCCCCCCAACTAAAGGAAATAGTGTGCGGTGTTAATGCGTCTCTCACTAGTATCATAACATAGTTAGGTAGAGGTTTGAATCCTGCAAACACTAACAGTGTGTTGGTCAATGTGGTGTGGGTTTTGGTTTTACTATGGTAGGACATATTATGATTAAAACAGTAAGTGCATTGCACACATCAGGTATTTGCGTGGCAAATATATATGTGCACATGTCCCCTCAATCAGTACATAGGTGTGAAGCCTGCATACTACATGAATACATCTGTTTCCATTGACAGGTTGTGCCACTGTTTCTCAGATCATAAGTCACATATGTATGTATATGACAAGGCCGTCCACTGTTGTGATCTGTGGCAAGGTCATCTGTGCCACACACATCCATGACAGTTACTAAAGAGTAGTGTGAGTGAGGGTATATGCCTGGGGTATATGTCAGACATGTTCATACACAACAACGACTGGCGATAATGGACAGTCTGTATAGGTGTACAACTGCCTTGTGGATATGCATTCAGGCCTCTTATGTCTTATGTGATACACCGAGGGACTCCACAATACCTATGGATATGTGGATACCAAGGGACAGATGACATAACACGAGGCTGTATGTACACATTGGTACCCAACATACATGTTGAGGTCTACAATCGATGTGGTACTGACGGGATAGTATGTATAGTAAATGTGGATGACTATGCCATAGCCGGCTTACTGCTATACAGCATGTCTCAGACAACAGGTATCTGTCTGTATGATACCCTTGTTTAGGATATGCGTCCCATCCAGGGAATGCATTGCTGGCCAATGCATGCATTTCCAGATGTGGATGGACACATCCCTAGTGTGTTTACATGTACTTAAAGGGGCTATACACCAAACAGGTGTGGTCCCAGGAATGGGTGGCGGTCAATACCACTGGTTAGTGTTACAGTATAGTACCGGAAGGATCCAACTGTTACTGAGTTCCCTACAACTGTGTGTCATTTGTCAGGACATCATCCAATGATTGCTTATAGACATGCTGTTGAGGTTGTGTACTACCAGACCGCAAATCATTGACAGATATTAACAGTATCACCCACAGCATAGTGTCAACCCTTGTCATACACACATGTGGACCCATGTTAGTACATAACTGTAGTAGAATGAATACTGGCCATTGAAAGTTACTATGAGATGTTAACAATGTGTACAACAGTGTATGCCACACGTCCCATGTGTCCACCATGCATGTACATGCAGACAGTGCGCACCCACCATGTTCACAGATGTACACTTGCTAATCTGCACTGCACGCATCACACACGTACTGTCCACTCACTAACACATACTGGCAATACATTACACTTCAGCCAAGTGGCACATGGGTGGACAATACATATTCAGACCTAACAGTGGTGTAAACAATGCTACATTGACAATCAGAGCTTTGATGCATAATGCCTGCTCAGACATACCTACAAGGATGTCATTACACTTTCCTGTTGACAACTTGCTAATATTGCTACACTGCTATAATGTCACCCTGTGCATCAGCACCATGTTAGCCTGTTCCTGCATCAATGTTACAAATGACAGGAGGCGACACAGGTATCATCATATGCACAGGGTGTGTTGTTGTTTGCCAGAGCCTGACATTGACTCATCCAATCGACATGTCTGTGTGTGTGTGTGAGGGACAACAGTACAGCATGGGCCAATGTTGATGTAATGTGTGTGTGTATGTGTGAGCCCTAGTTGTTTGGTTAATGTGTGTGTGTCTGCATGCACACAGCTCCACCATGTGGGTGCCATATACGGTAGTTTGTGGGACAGCCACAGACTGTATCTGCTAGGCTGTACAGATCACTATGTCTAGCCACAGGCACAGTACCTGTGCCTTGCAGGGGTGCTACGGACAGTATCGGGTACCAACCTCGACTGGCTACTGTCATCAGAGGCAGAGATATGATGACTGGACCCATGTCCCTGCTGGGACTGGCCAGAGCCACGTGCACATGGTCTACTGGGATGGTCAATGGACAGGCCAGCCCCAGCATGGCTGGGGCTGGTACTGCCACTATGGGAGCAGCTGTGAACTGTGGGCCATCCGTGACCACTGCCATCTGTTGCTGTTGCTGGAATGCGTCTGCATCGGCGTCGCAACCATCCCGCATGGTCCTGGCTCATGGAAGACATATTGTGGAGGGCATCTACTGTCTCTCCCCAACATCTATCAATGACCTCGGTGTAATTCCAGATGGCACTGGCAAGGTCACGGATGCTGTCATTGATAGCGGTGTAATGGGCCCTCTGCACCCTAAGTCCCTGTCTGGTGTACTGTTCCATACATGCCTGAGCCTGCTTTACAGCCCAGATCATTCTGGACATAGTAAGACCTGTGAGGGCACGTCTGCCAGGAGCAATACGACCAGCGGTGCTCCCCTGAGAATTCCTGGACCTCCGCCTATGTGGAACCGTTCCAGGAATCCGGCTATAGCTGCTGTAAGGGGATACAAGTGCCATGGGTTCCACACTCTTCTGGTCAATGCCAACTGTATGCTGTCCCTCACGTATGGCCATTGGTGATGAGTGATGTATTGACAGTATGAGTGTGTGCATAGATGGGGTTGAACACTGTGTACTGTCGATTGGCGGACCAACGACAGACCCTGTCAAACCTTCCTGTGCCAGAATACGTCTCATCATCACCACTATTCGTGGCAGTGGCTTCAGGTTCCATGCTGCTTTCGGCCACCCCTAACTCAGCACCTGTGAAAGGAAGACAGGAAACACACTTTACAGTCTGCACATGATGCATGCACACATGCACACATGCACACATGCACACATGCACACATGAACACATGCACACATGCACACATGCACACATGCACACATGAACACATGCACACATGAACACATGAACACATTGCACACATGCACACATGCACACATATACATTCCTCACTACAGCACATACACACACACACCAGCAATCCAGCACATACTCTATACTGGGTGAAGGTGGGTGTCAGTATCACAAGGCAAACAGTCACCATACACGTGTCAGCATGTAGAATATGTGTTGCACAAGACCATGCAGTGCAAGTGTAGGCGCCCCTATTTCATGGCAGTGTACATGGCTTTGAGGCAACTGTGTAGTTGTTCAGTGATTGGCTACACCCTGGAACACAATGTGTACCTGGACACAACATTGCTGTGCAAGTATTATCAGCTCTGCAATGCCCTGTGCACCATCACTCACAGGTATACATGCCATGGCTGCATGTGTTATCTGTGTAACACATAGATTTCCATGTCTGAGTACAGTGTCTGTGTCCATAGCAGATAATAGTGGGCACAGGTGTAGCACATTCATGCTATGTACACACACAGGATGAGTGGTGCATGTTGATGTGAAGGAATCCCAATGCTCGACATGGCCAGTGTACAGTGGTTATGGTTAGTGTGGGACATATTTCAGATATGTTGGTGCCAGCCATGGCATCGCATGCTACACAACTGCAACATTAAACACTACACATACCCAATGTGCGTCATGTGACCTATACACCCACTAGCAATCCAGGACATATATGTGACACTTTGTTCGGATGGCGACTGCTGTGCATATTGTGTATACTGGCATATGTAAGCACACACACAGCATGCTATGCATATTGTGTATAGCTGCATATGTTTGCACACACACGACATTGAGGTGCACAGCAATGACTGCTATGAGTAGTACTGTGGTCACTGTAACTGGACGGGATATAGTACCCAGTGCCATCAACATCATGCATCTTGTGGTCACTCACAGCTACTAATGTGTGCAAGACCAATGCCTAGCATGCTGTACCTGAACTGCAGTGCCGTGGCTACATTCACAATTACACAGCCACTTTGTACATGGGTGTGTGAGGTGCCCAGTAGGGAGCATTGCCTAACATGACTGTGTTATGTGTTGAAGAGTGCTGCACAGCCCCATGATAGGCCTCTACCCCTGTGGTACATCATGTGTGTGTGCATGACATGTGGGATACTGAAGTGTGACCTTACAGCGGGTGTGTGGTAATGCAAAATGTAGCATGCTTTCGTGTACTGCGTATGATAAACGTGTTCTGTTGTGTACAGCTGTAGCAACTATGCATATCCAATGTGCAGTACAGTGTTGCCACAAATGTGTCTGCTGCCCTGTGCATTGCATGTTATTGAGGCAGCTACTGACTTTACTGACATGTTTAATGTCTCACAGCAAACATGCACAGCATGCATTATGCATAGGTGTGTTACGTGTACATGGCCTACACCTCACCTATGACATGCACATGTCATTACCAATATTAAAGTGTTAACACTCTCAGCAGCATGTATCGTCTGCCCTGCTGTCACACCAGAGGGACCTACAAAAATATGACACAGTTTGCCAGTGGTCACAACTGTGGCATTGCTTCTGTGAGTGTGCTAAACTACAGTAGAACAACAGTCAACAGTCACAGGTGTACAGATACTATTCCAAATATCAGTATTGCACACAATAGGCAGCACAACTGCTGAACACACAGTACACATTTCACATATGCATATTCTAACAATACAGGTAACAGTAGTCTACAGCTAGGGCATATTACCTGCATGCTCCATGTCATCATGCTGGGTGGCTCCGGCCTCCATGATGACACATGTGTGATGCTGTTGTTGCTGTAGGCCAGGAGCCACCATGCTTAGGAGCAACTCCTCCACTCTGGTGAGGGGGGGATGTATGGCCACCCCACCACCTGTGGCAAGCTGTTGTCTATGGATATCAGATGCACTCCGCTGGACATGTCTAATTAAATCACTGTAGTGATGGTGTACCTGCTTATATGTCCAGTTATGCATGCCTATGTCATTTACCCGACGAACCAGATCTTGCCACAGTGCAGTAAGCTCATGCTGGTGCTGGCTGGCCCTGGAAAACAGCAGTGTATAGTGCTGCACCAGGCTGTTGTGTATTTCCTGTTCCTCCGTAGCTGTATATGATGGATTGCGTTGATGAGCCAT
The DNA here is from genome assembly GCF_019279795.1 of Protopterus annectens. Lineage (NCBI taxonomy): Eukaryota > Metazoa > Chordata > Ceratodontiformes > Protopteridae > Protopterus > Protopterus annectens. The sequence goes on along the minus strand of NC_056725.1, from coordinate 1,455,830,456 downwards.
AGCCCTGGAAGACAATTAAACAATATGTGTGAGCAAGTCATGTGGCATACTTAACATTATTAAGTACAGATATCACTTAACTGCCATATATAGCATCTGTTTGTCTGTCAGAGGATACACACGTTCAATACCACATATCAGTGCTCAGCCCACAACTGGCTGACAGTGCCTGCCACACTCCATATAACAAACCAGTATACACCAGTACTCGGCACACTGTTTGAGATACAATGCACAACCTCACCACAGGGGTATATATCAAGCTAATGCATGAAGAAATATGTCATCCAATGCAATGAATGTAAAGTACATTTACAGTATTACCAGTAAACCACCCTAGTCGTTGATGCCATACCCCTACTTAACATATTTGCACGGTTGTTAATATAGCTGGCATACTGCTGTAACAGAGTATACATGTTGCTAGGTACACACACATACTCTGTGACACACATGTGATTGCGGGCATGGTAAAGGCATCATTACACACACATCAGACATACATACAACACACAAATCTATGCCGACACAGATGAGCATTACCTGTGTACTTTACAGTACTGTGTGCCCCTACTTACAGATACCTATGCCTGAGGTATGTAATCTGTGCAGACTACAGGAAACACACAAGACAGTGTTACCAGGGAATGTGAACATACACCATACTGTGCTGTTTAGGCCTACAGCTTCAGGTAGTACAACAGTTCATATGTGAGCTGGATTCACCAGCAGTACCACTTACTGAGCATACATGTATTGATTCAACCTACAATGGGACACCACAGTCGTACACAAGGAAATACGTCACAACATATGCCATCCTACTATGTCTGCATCCCAATAACTGACACATCTTTCTCTGGCCTCACACCTAGGACACAAACTACCATGACAGAAACAACCTCACACTAAGCTATCACACCTTTTCAGACCTTGCACACATTCACTGTCACACTCATTCCATCTCACATAGCAGGTATTGCACTGAGTACATGTGTGTGTGCATTGTGTCATAGGTAGGTAATACGCTATTGGCCCTAGGGCCTAGAGCAGCCTAGCCATATGCTACCCTGGCCTTTGCCACACGTGTAATGTGATTTCACTTGCTCCTGTCAACCGGATACACAGAGGTGACTCCCAGGGCATATTACCTATCTCCCAAACAATCATCAGGGGTATGTATGACATCTGCTAATAAGGAGCCTTGTTTGTTAATGCTGGGTGGTTTAGTCCAGAGTATGGCATATTTGTGGATAGGAACCTGTACCTCCAGCATGTGATGTTTATTGAGGTGGTGAGGATTAGGGCCCTAGGTCATGTAGTCCAGAGGGATTGTGAGGTGTTGACATGGTGGTTGGCCGACTGCTATAGGTGTGACATACCTCTGTATGTCCGGCAGAGGTAACCTCTGGGTGGGCGGTATGCAATGCACTCTAGCTGTGGTTTTATGAGTCAGTCTGCATAGGGCATGTGTTTGAGGGCAGTATTACTCTTTGTGAGGTATGTCTGTGGCCTTTCCACTTGCTGTAGTTGTCATGTGAGGTACATACCACATGGGGCATTGTGATGAGTAGAGGGGAACACTGACCTATATTTCCCTAGATGACACACCTTTTGTGATGACACGTACCACGTAGACAGATTACAAGACTAGTGTGGCACTGTGATTATCAAAGGGGAGGCTACTGTCCACCTGTGTCCCATGTTTCCTTCTGACACCTTCAGTGTTAGGCAGGCTACCACCTATGTGGTAGTTACTGGGTAAAGTGTTTTGGAATGGGATATGGCACTGCAGTACCAACACTGGCGTTCAGTCCATGCCTTGGTCAACAGGCACCTGTTGCAGTATGTATGACCCCGTGTCTCCCTCTCTCTCTCTCTCTCTATATATATATATATATATATATATATATATATATATATATATATATATATACATACATATATATACACATACATATCTATATATATATATATATATATATATATATATACATATCTATACATAGCTATAGATATCTATACATATCTATACATATCCATATATCCATATATATCTATATATATCTATATATATCCATATATATATATATATATATATATATATATATATATATATATATATCCGTATATATGTATATATATCCATATATATATATATATATATATATATATCCATATCTATATATATATATATATATATATATCCATATATATATATATATATATATATATATATATATATATACACACACACACACACACACACACACACATATATATATATGTATATATATACACATATACATATATATATATATATATATATATACAGATATATATATACATATATATATATATATATATATATATATATATATATATATATATATATATATATATATATATACATATATATATATATATATATACACATACATGTATACATCCATTGCTGTACATATAGATGCACATATAGGCACATATACTGCCCACCTTTCATGGTGGGGATGTCAATTATGCAACAGTTGTGAGACATACGGTTATGTAATAATATTGCACAGTGTTGTGCAGAATGCATTTTGCTGTCCTCAGGCCGTATAGCTGTAGCAGGCCTCACTGCCTGTAGCTCAGTCCAACAGCGTTTAACCCCCACATGACATATACCGGCACTGCTTGCTGTCTGCAATGCCACACACTACAACCTACATACATTTGTGCACATAGCAACCTTCAACAACGTATATATGTCCAGCCTTCACTAACAGTTGCAGTATGTCCCTTGCCCTATGCACATGTGCATATACATATAGATACGGAGTGCTGCCACATATGGATGATTCACAGTATGTAGAGTACCCTTCAGACACATCATTCAGATGCCAGCAAATACATATCTGTTACATACCTTACCTTTGTATTCTCACCTCTGTCTGTTGTAGCTGTTGCTTTGTTATATATATTTTTTTTGGTTTTGGTTTCCTCTGTGTGTTGGTTTTTCTTTTCAGTGTCTGTCTCTTACAGCCTGTTTGTCTCCATCTGTCTGTCTGTCTGTCTTTGTCTGTCTGTCTGTCTCTCTCTCTCTGTCAGTTGGTGCAATGATATTATTGCATGTGTGGACAGCAAGTACAGGCTGCTTTTCTAGGTATCTGCACATGTGCATGTGATGGCCTCTGCACCAATTGGTACCTACCATTCAGTAATTGCATGCAGCCTGCTGTGTGGTAATTGCAGTACTCACTGTGATTGCAGGACACTGCTATAAAGTACTGGGGTAGGTATGCATAGCCCTTTCAGTTGTGCAAGGTGGGGCCCATGCTTGTTTGCTGTGAACACTGTTGTCTCAGTCAGAAGGTTGGTATATGTCTCATATATGAAGCTAGGGTTGTAGCCAGTGATATGCATGTTGTACTGAAACCTGACTGTTGCTTCTTCCAGTGCAGTCTTCTCAGTGTGTAAGTTTACTCACACCTCCTAATGCTAACACTGGATACATGGGAGTATGTACTTTCTTTTCAAATTAGAGAATTAACTGGCATACAACAGTAGTTATTGCAATGTGTTCCTATGGCTTTCCTATTTTCCCTTTACATTCAGTCATTGTAATGCATGATATATTTCTTACAGCACCAAGTTATTGGATATCTGCTGTGGCTTAGTGGTACTTCATGCAGCTTGGTGAGTTCAAGGTGTGGGGTTCGAGACTGAGAAGAGTATTTTATTTTGCTGCTGAGCAGTACAAGCTCCATGCCATAGAGTGACTAAGGCACTTTTAAGCAGTTCTAAGTGGGTTTGCATGGGTTTGCATGACACTTAGCGATGCTTAGCTAAGCACACATATGCGAACACTGGTGCAAACCCGCTAACTACTGCTTAAAAGTGCTTACTCCCGCTAACCCCCATGCTAATTTCTTTTAAAGAAAAGAAAATGGGGAGATAGGAAAGTGGTGAAAAAGGGGGCACAAAGAGGGACACACAGTAGGTAAACAAGCTCGGGATGTGCAGGACGGGTGTAGGGAAGGTCCATAGCTGCCCATTTCTTTAACAGCAACAGCTGTGCATATGCAATGAATTTAGAGTGAAATTTGAAACCTTCCACCCCTGGGAGAGGGGTGAGGACAACAAAGTATGTTGTACTGCCAGTTCTAATTATCAGCTTACATGTTTGTCCGATGGACATGTGTGTGAAATGGGCAGCTATTTATGGGGTGTAATTTTTTTGTGGGTACAGATTGCCCTTTTTTTTTCAGGTGAGAGTGGGAAGTGAGGTAGAGGAAGTAGCTATGTCCGGGGAGGTAGGTTGGGAAGGTAAACAGACAAGACAGACAAGACGCATACAGGGGTGGTGTATGACACATGGGGTGGGTGACACAATTGATGGGGTCAGATGTTTGGAAATCGCAAGCCCATGAGCCCACAGATGGTAACAGTGGAACTGAGATCCCCACCCATGGGCAGTCACCACTGAACCTTCACAGCCCCGAGGGTGGCTGTGCTGGGGGCTGCGTAGGATGGGCAGGCTCACTCGTGAGACGTGCCACTCTCGCCTCAAGCTGGCATAGGGGATCAGTGACTGAAAGCTGGATCTCCCTACGCACCACAGCCCGGACCCTTTGAAGGGTGACAGGTGGCCCTTCTCTGCCCATGCTTGCACGGGGGGATGAACCCCATCCCCTGCAGCGCTTCCACACGAAGGTGGCACAGGACAAATGGAGGAGGGGAGCCCAGGCTGGGCACCGGACCTGCTGGTGCCAGGTGCACTCACCGGCTGAAGAGGGACAGGTGGGTCCGCTGGGACCGGCCTTCCCATACATTCTGTGATTAGGTGTGTTTAATTACAACATAAGCAAAACAGCATTCCAGATTAGTTGTAACAGCATGCAATAATATTCCCATTAACCCAACACACCAAGGGTACAACAGTTGAACAGCAAGCATAACATATGCATATATTGAACCACAGTGGTTATTCCAACAGCATGCAGGGATGTTTGGTAGCAACAGGCCACCATGATTGTGGTGTTTAAACAGGGCACATGCATCAACGTGAATGCAAATATTTACAGAACAATAGGACATATGTCCCAACAAATATTTAAGATTACACGTACCCATTGAGGTGTGGAATTGCATGGTTTATGCACATACAGTAGGGTGTATAAAAAACCTCGGTTAACATCTTATAATGACCTTTTAGTCTACACTACATTCGTAGTGACTGCAAGTGTATATCCCTTACTTGTATTATTACACTTGCCACCATACATTAGGTTGTGTACTGGGTTCGGCTAGTTCAATATATGCCTGACCTATATCTGACATACTAACTGTCCAGGATGCAGATGTTACTGCTACATATTTCTTGATTGCATTTATATTTCTTTATCTACATATCTGGGATGTTTTCACATGACATTTTCACTCCGATTTGTACAGAACCCTGCATTTCTTGACACACACTCACATTTCTGGGGAGAAAATAACATGCTACACGTGTGCCAGGTTTACTTATTCATGCCAGCCAGTAACTGCCTGTTGTGGACTGTATATATGTTTCACAGCTACTAGAACTTCCATCACCCACTTTATATGGGACTGCACAACTCTGGGTTGCCAGCACCTTTTCAAACAGTACTCCTTGTATACTGCAAGGGTACAACATTTCAGACTCTGTGACACAGACACACTCTGGGTTTTAGACCTTTATTAATGACATTACACACTTTTCCACAGGTTCACTCCTTTATTTGTTTTAACGGTGTATATGGCAGACATGTT